>NC_048567.1:3299876-3629876 GCF_013265735.2 Oncorhynchus mykiss
AACGGTCTATCGGTGGACCGAACGCCCGAACGCCACAGCTCCTCTGGGAAAACTTAGGACAAATAAGATTCATGTTTTCCCCCAGTCCCCATGCAGTCCCGAGGCTTGTGTGACTGTCCCAAATGGCACGCTTAATTCCCTTTAAAGGTCACTACTTTTGACCTGGGCCCATAGGGAATAGGGTGCCATTTGAGACGAATCCACAGTCACAGGCTGATCACACGGATAGTTAGGCCAGCTAGGTGATTTTCTCATGAGAGGCCAAGTGTGGCACTAAAAGGCTCCAGGCAGCCAGGCAGGAGAGGAGAGAAAGGCCAAGCTGGACCCGACACATGGGCAGCGGGCTGAGCCAACTGGCCCTCTGGTCCCCAGGAAGCTGCAGACAGGAAGGCCAAATGGTCAAGGCTGGGGTCAAAGGGTCAGGAGAATCCCACAGAGAGAGAGAGGAAGGCTTTTTGAGTGAGCGTGTTGGTTGGAAAGAAAATACCCTTGATGTTGACTTCATGTTTTCACCTTATAGACTGGGTTAGCTGTTGCACAACCACTTGCAGTGGTTATGGTAGTTTCTGGTAAATGTAATCCAAAAATGGACATTGATCATCAATACACCCCTTGGATAACTCTTTGCGTTTTGTGTTGCCCCATATATTTAAATAACCAACTCCGTGGTCTTGTGGTTAGAGTCCACCCTGAGATTGGAAGGTTGTGTGTTTGACTGTAAAATTGGGACCCAATGCATCTCTCCTTGGTACTCAGCATTAAGGAGATAGATTGGTGGTCCGGCCCTGCACTAGACAAGTGTCCTGTCCAGGAGGTGTACTGGTACATCAAGCTGCCTCACTACAGAAACAGGAGATAGACTAGTGTCCTGTCCAGGAGGTGTCCTGGTACATCAAGCTGCCTCACTACAGAAACAGGAGATAGACTAGTGTCCTGTCCAGGAGGTGTCCTGGTACATCAAGCTGCCTCACTACAGAAACAGGAGATAGACTAGTGTCCTGTCCAGGAGGTGTCCTGGTACATCAAGCTGCCTCACTACAGAAACAGGAGATAGACTAGTGTCCTGTCCAGGAAGTGTCCTGGTACATCAAGCTGCCTCACTACAGAAACAGGAGATAGACTAGTGTCCTGTCCAGGAAGTGTACTGGTACATCAAGTTGCCTCACTACAGAAACAGGAGATAGACTAGTGTCCTGTCCAGGAAGTGTACTGGTACATCAAGTTGCCTCACTACAGAAACAGGAGATAGACTAGTGTCCTGTCCAGGAGGTGTACTGGTACATCAAGCTGCCTCACTACAGAAACAGGAGATAGACTAGTGTCCTGTCCAGGAAGTGTACTGGTACATCAAGTTGCCTCACTACAGAAACAGGAGATAGACTAGTGTCCTGTCCAGGAGGTGTACTGGTACATCAAGCTGCCTCACTACAGAAACAGGAGATAGACTAGTGTCCTGTCCAGGAAGTGTACTGGTACATCAAGCTGCTTCACTACAGAAACAGGAGATAGACTAGTGTCCTGTCCAGGAGGTGTACTGGTACATCAAGCTGCCTCACTACAGAAACAGGAGATAGACTAGTGTCCTGTCCAGGAAGTGTACTGGTACATCAAGCTGCCTCACAACAGAAACAGGAGATAGACTAGTGTCCTGTCCAGGAAGTGTACTGGTACATCAAGCTGCTTCACTACAGAAACAGGAGATAGACTAGTGTCCTGTCCATCAGGTGTACTGGTACATCACTACAGAAACAGGAGATAGACTAGTGTCCTGTCCATCAGGTGTACTGGTACATCACTACAGAAACAGGAGATAGACTAGTGTCCTGTCCATCAGGTGTACTGGTACATCACTACAGAAACAGGAGTTCTGCTCCTATGAGCCAAGGCTATTTACTTCCATGTTTAAAGGGGACATCTGAAGTGACTGTACAACCTTTTCATTGGTATATTCTGCAAAATAACATGTTCAGTAAAGTGTCTAGTCTCTGCTGATAAAATATGTTTTCACTGAGACAATGCAATCCCCATTAGTACAGTTCATACCATTTTTACTTGATAGACGTTCCTCACACTTGTTTTTCTGTCAGGTAATAACATATCATGGATGTTTAAAGCACAAAATAAAATAGAATATTTACACAGCCATTACACATCATTTTTACTTCAGTTCCTGTATGCATATGCCATAACAGCGACAGCCAATTTAAAAACTGCAGGTTGCCGAATCCTTTACAAATTATAGCTTTGAAACCCTGCAGCATTACAGCAATTTGTCCAGCTCTTCTCCTGGGCTTTGTGAGTCTCCGAGCTGAGCTGGTCTCATGAACAAAACAATAAACATATTTTTTATTAACTGAGAAAGTAGAAATATACATGTTCATTCCCAAATACAGGTGCAAGCCACCAGTAGATTGATGTTCTTTCACCTATTTAAGGGCACAAGGCGAGACCCAGATGCAGACACGGGAGACAGATGGTGTGAGTCTTTATATTTATTAAACAATCCAAGAATGGTCGTGGACAGGAAAAAAGTCAAAACCAATTCAGAATCCAGGAGGTACAGAGTGGCAGGCAGGCTTGAGGTCAGATCAGGCAGACTGGTCAGCAGGCTCGAGGTCAGGGTAGGCAGACTGGTCAGCAGGCTCGAGGTCAGGGCAGGCAGACTGGTCAGCAGGCTCGAGGTCAGGGCAGGCAGACTGGTCAGCAGGCTCGAGGTCAGGTCAGGCAGACTGGTCAGGCAGGCTCGAGGTCAGGGCAGGCAGACTGGTCAGGCAGGCTCGAGGTCAGGGCAGGCAGACTGGTCAGGCAGGCTCGAGGTCAGGGCAGGCAGACTGGTCAGGCAGGCTCGAGGTCAGGGCAGGCAGGCTGGTCAGGCGGGCTCGAGGTCAGGGCATGCAGAAAGTCAGGCAGGTGGGTACGGAGTCCAGAAAACAGGCAAGGGTCAAAAACTGGGAGGACTTGCAAAAGAGAATAGAAGCAGGAGTTCGGGAAAAACACTGGTTGACTTGAAAAACATACAAGGCAAACTGGCACAGAGAGACAGGAAACTGATAAATACACCAGGGAAAATAAGCGACACCTGGAGGGGGTGGAGACAATCACAAGGACAGGTGAAACTGATCAGGGTGTGACAACCTAGGGTGTCATAGCAACAACATTATAGAGAGGCTCTTCCACTTCTATTTCCAAGGGTAAAACACATATACTATAATGGCTATCTTCCGTCGAAGGAGAGGAGGACCAAAATGCAGCGTGGTTAGAGTTCATGTTTTTTAATAAGAAAACTAAACATGAACACAAATACAAAATAACAAATGTGGCAAAAACCCAAACAGTCCTATCTGGTGCAGAGAACACAAAGACAGGAAACAACCACCCACAAAACCCAACACAAAACAGGCTACCTAAATATGGTTCCCAATGACTAACACCTGCCTCTGATTGAGAACCATATCAGGCCAAACATAGAAATAGACAAATCAGACACACAACATAGAATGCCCACCCAGCTCACGTCCTGACCAACACTAAAACAAGTAAAACACACAAGAACTATGGTCAGAACGTGACATATACGACCCGCGTGGGACCCTATTCCCTATGTAGTGCACTACTTTAGACCAGAGCCCTATTCCCTATATAGTGCACTACTTTAGACCAGAGCCCTATTCCCTATATAGTGGTACTACTATAGACCAGAGCCCTATTCCCTATATAGTGCACTACTTTAGACCAGAGCCCTATTCCCTATATAGTGCACTACTTTAGACCAGATCCCTATTCCCTATATAGTGGTACTACTATAGACCAGAGCCCTATTCCCTATATAGTGCACTACTTTAGACCAGAGCCCTATTCCCTATATAGTGCACTACTTTAGACCAGAGCCCTATTCCCTATATAGTGGTACTACTATAGACCAGAGCCCTATTCCCTATATAGTGGTACTACTATAGACCAGAGCCCTATTCCCTATATAGTGGTACTACTTTAGACCAGAGCCCTATTCCCTATATAGTGCACTACTTTAGACCAGAGCCCTATTCCCTATATAGTGCACTACTTTAGACCAGATCCCTATTCCCTATATAGTGCACTACTTTAGACCAGAGCCCTATTCCCTATATAGTGCACTACTTTAGACCAGATCCCTATTCCCTATATAGTGCACTACTTTAGACCAGAGCCCTATTCCCTATATAGTGCACTACTTTGTACTTTTTGTTGTGCCATTTGAGACGTAGTCATACACTTAAGTACGACAGTGAACAGAGTACAGAGACAGCCTTTTACAGTAGGGCACAACTGATCTTAATGTTCTGGTACGTTACAAATCATAGGCTGAGACTGAAAGACAACTCCTTACTCCTTACGGTCACATTAAAAAGAGTTGCAAGAACTGCAAATCAGACCAAAGGTTAAGGCTGAGAAACTCCTCTTCTGTCTTTATAATATAAAACGTTATTGGTCCATTAAAAGCAGCCATATGGAAGGTTCATGGTCAGTACAGGACTCAAGGAGTCTCAGAAGTTCTATGTATAGTTGATATACAATGTGCCATTAGAAAACAGGCCATCAATCAACTTTAATATCTCTAACAAATACAACCTTCCTTACTTTCGTCTCAGCTAATGCTCCTATGGGGGTAAGCTTCAGGTATGTCCGTTGCAATAACAGCAGTGAAATGGGTATGATTGTGGTGTTCAGTTGATGTCTACAGTACATACGACCCACAGTGTAACGTACCTCACAGAGACAACAGCATTCTGCTGGATGGCGCTCAACAGAGATGCCTCAGGGCAAACAACACACAGTTGCATTGTGTGTGTGTGTGTGTGTGTGTGTGTGTGTGTGTGTGTGTGTGTGTGTGTGTGTGTGTGTGTGTGTGTGTGTGTGTGTGTGTGTGTGTGTGTGTGTGTGTGTGTGTGTGTGTGTGTGTGTGTATGTGTTCGTGTGTGTGTGTGTGTGCGTGTGCGTGTGCGTGTGCGTGTGTGTGTGTGTGTGTGTGTGTGTGTGTGTGCGTGTGTGCGTGTGTGTGTGTGTGAAAACCCTACATACAATGTCCTACCACATCCATCCATTCAGATGCTCCTTGGGGCGGCAAGTAGACTAGCGGTTAAGAGCGTCCAGTAACTGAAATGTTCCTGGTTTGAATTCCAGAGCCGACTAGGTGAAAAATCTGTCAATGTACCGTTGAGCAAGGCACTTAAACCTAATTGCTCCTGTAAGTCACTCTGGATAAGAGCATCTGCTAAATGACTCTAATGTAAATGTTAAATGTGTTATAACATCATAACCAGTAGCAGGTAGAGCAAGGAGAGCTGGTACACAGGGGGGCAGGTAGCCTAGCGGTTAAGAGCGTTGGACCAGTAACCGAAATGTTACTGGTTTGAATCCCTGACTAGGTGAAAAATCTGTCGATGTACCGTTGAGCAAGGCACTTAAACCTAATTGCTCCTGTAAGTCACTCTGGATAAGAGCATCTGCTAAATGACTCAAACGTAAATGCCCTTTCAGTTGAAGACATAATAATAATAATGATAATAACAATAATGATATGACCAGGACTGGGCCCATACCGCAGATAATAATGGTATGACCAGGACTGGGCCCATACTGCAGATAATAATGATATGACTAGGACTGGGCCCATACCACAGATAATAATGATATGACCAGGACTGGGCCCATACCACAGATAATAATGATATGACCAGGACTGGGCCCATACCGCAGATAATAATGATATGACCAGGACTGGGCCCATACTGCAGATAATAATGCTATGACTAGGACTGGGCCCATACCATAGATAATAATGATATGACTAGGACTGGGCCCATACCACAGATAATAATGATATGACCAGGACTGGGCCCATACCACAGATAATAATGATATGACCAGGACTGGGCCCATACCACAGATAATAATGATATGACCAGGACTGGGCCCATACTGCAGATAATAATGATATGACCAGGACTGGGCCCATACTGCAGATAATAATGATATGACTAGGACTGGGCCCATACCGCAGATAATAATGACATGACCAGGACTGGGCCCATACCACAGATAATAATGATATGACCAGGACTGGGCCCATACCGCAGATAATAATGACATGACCAGGACTGGGCCCATACTGCAGATAATAATGATATGACTAGGACTGGGCCCATTCTGCAGATAATAATGTTATGACTAGGACTGGGCCCATACTGCAGATAATAATGATATGACCAGGACTGGGCCCATACTGCAGATAATAATGATATGACCAGGACTGGGCCCATGCCACAGATAATAATGATATGACTAGGACTGGGCACATACCACAGATAATAATGATATGACTAGGACTGGGCCCATACCGCAGATAATAATGATATGACTAGGACTGGGCCCATACCACAGATAATAATGATATGACTAGGACTGGGCCCATACTGCAGATAATAATGATATGACCAGGACCATACTGCTCCCACTCCCACTTGGCTCTGACTGCACAGCAGAGGCCAGGCCAGGGACCAGAGAAATATGTATCATTTTATCACATGTGACACATCAATGTTTGGGCTGTCTGTTGAAGCTAATGATTTTTGCTCATCTTTTCCCCCATCTCTTTCAAAATGATCAAAACTGTATTTCTTAGGGGGTCATATATTAGACTGACACATGGCAGCAATTCGTCTGCTTGGGCGTCTATATAAATGCAATCTCTGGGATTCACACAATTACCCAGGAGTTTGGGATGATCTATTGTCACACAGCAGCGGTCGGCAGCAGATGGCATCAGACCACACTTAGGACTCTACACGCAGTGTAAGAGAACACGCTGGAGGCCTGTTCCCCCTCAGGTCCTCCCAGACACAGCATGATCCTGCCTCAGATTGTTCATTGCTGGAAACACCGGGGCGGCTCTACTAATTACCCAGCATCCCTTGCCATCCCTCACAGCCCTTCCTCACACTCAGTTTATCACAATTGCAAATGACCACATTCAACAGAGAGATGTGTGTGTTTGTGAGTGTGTGCATGTATGTGTGTTTGTGTGGTTGCGTGTGTGTGTGTGTGTGTGTGTGTGTGTGTGTGTGTGTGTGTGCTTACACAGTGTTCTCAATCTTCCAGTGCACCGTAAGTGTGTGCCCACCCCCCCACTTCGCTTTTGTCAAATCTGGGACATTTTATCCGGGAGTTTGCAAATGCGGTCTGCATTATATTTCACTTGGAGTCATCAGAAAAAAGGAGGGGGGAAGTGGGTAGATTTTTCTCTCCCAGTCCAGCATTTCTGTCTATATATATATGCTGAGGTGCTTGATGAGAAGAGGCCTCAGCAATATTTGGTGTTATTGCGACAGCAGGCTGAGGGACAATATACAGCATTCTCCTTCATCTTTGAGTAATGCCGGCTGTTGCTTTCTTACGGGGGGCTGAAAAAAAGCTCACTATTTCATCAATTAAAGCTGTTTTCCGCCGTACTGTTCCTTGTCTTTTGCGTGCGGTTTCATTTTCAGGATGCTTTAGTCTGTTTAGTCAGGGATGGAGATTATAAAGTGACTGGGAAATGTGATGTCTGTTGTGTAGGTATTCTCTATGCGGAAGACTGTGTGATTTGATACTTGTAAAACAGACTTGCCTTTCTTAATTGCCCCTGAGGGGATAAATAAAGTTGTATTGAATTTAACTTCATTTAATTGGATTGGTGACATTTCATATAGATCTGTAAACTGTGTAACAGCTTTAATTAAAGTTATTTAAAGGAAAGACAAAGCTTTAAATGCTCTTTGTCTTGCTTTCTGATGAGATGGTTTCTTTGGGTTAAACGGTGTGACACCAATTATTTCCAATGGATCAAAGGGCTAGGACTCTCTAGAGAAGTATGTTTTTACAAAACAAAAACAAACTCCAACTAAGGTAAATGCTCCTTTTCTCCCTCTCCTTTCCCTTCTTCTCCCCTCCCTTCCTCTACTCTCCCCCTCTCCCTTCTTCTCCTCTCTCCCACTCCCTACCTCTCCTCTCCCTTCTTCTCCCCCTCCCTTCCTCACTTCACCTCTCCTCTCCCTTCTTCTCCTCTCTCCCACTCCCTACCTCTCCTCTCCCTTCCTCTCCTCTCCCTTCTTCTCCCCTCCCTTCCTCTACTCTCCCCCTCTCCCTTCTTCTCCTCTCTCCCACTCCCTACCTCTCCTCTCCCTTCTTCTCCCCCTCCCTTCCTCACTTCACCTCTCCTCTCCCTTCTTCTCCTCTCTCCCACTCCCTACCTCTCCACTCCCTTCCTCTCCTCTCCCTTCTTCTCCTCTCTCCCACTCCCTACCTCTCCTCTCCCTTCCTCTCCTCTCCCTTCTTCTCCCCTCCCTTCCTCTACTCTCCCCCTCTCCCTTCTTCTCCTCTCTCCCACTCCCTAACTATCCTCTCCCTTCTTCTCCCCCTCCCTTCCTCACTTCACCTCTCCTCTCCCTTCTTCTCCTCTCTCCCACTCCCTACCTCTCCACTCCCTTCCTCTCCTCTCTCTTCTTCTCCCCCTCCCTTCCTCACTTCACCTCTCCTCTCTCATCCTCTCCTCCCCTCTCCCTTCCTCTCCTTTCCCTTCTTCCCCCCTCCTCATTTCACCTCTCCTCTCCCTTCCTCTCCACTCCCTTCTTCCCCCCTCCCTTCCTCACTTCACCTCTCCTCTCCCTTCTTCTCCCCCATTCCTCATTTCACCTCTCCTCTCCCTTCCTCTCTTCTCTACCACTCACTTCCTCACGTCTTCTCTCCTCTCCCTTCCTCTCCTCTCCCTTCCGCTCCTCTCTTCTTCTCCCCTCCCTTTCCTCACCTCTCTACTCCACTTCCTTCATCTCTTCTCCCTTCATCACTTCTTCTCCCCCTCCCTTCCTCACTTCACCTCTCCTCTCTCTTCCTCTCCTCTTCTCTCCTCCTGTAACCCTAATCCTCATCCTCCTCTCCTCCCCACAGGCCTCTGTCCCCCCTCAGCCTCTCTCTCTCTCTCTGTGACAGGACATTCTCCATCTGCTTGCAGGCAGTGTGTGTACTGGGGAAGCAGCAGCAGCTGCAGAGCCTGCCTGCCTAGTCCCTTTCCTAGCCCCTCTCCTGCCTTCTGCCATCACACACACACACAGGCACCAGCTGGGCACCGTCACCATCCCCGCCACCTCAGCCTCCCCTCCACTGCTAGGCCTGGCTGACTGTCACCTTCACATGTTACCTCACCTGACGGTGTCAATTAAAACGAACAATTCATCTGTCAACAACAAATCCCTAAACAGGATTGAAGTGATATATTGTTTAAGAGTTTAGAGGAGCTTACAGTAGCAGTACCAGAGGTGAGCTGCCAGAGCTGTACAGCATACGTTTCAGCACACAAGTCACCAGTGGTGTCATGTAGCCTGTAGTATAGATCTGAACTTTGCACTGATAGAATCCTAGAAAATGTCCTGATGATTACATGTGGAATCACAGTACAACAAGCAGGTGAGCTTCAAAGAGCATCCTGTCTAGCGTGGAATCTACACATGGACCTAAACGCCTACAGGTAGTGATGTCTGCAGTGCAGCTGGTGAATGTACTCTTTAATTGGACATCCTCGAGCCTCTGAAGGCAACTGCTCATGTGTTTCTTTTTGATTAGTGAAACCAGATGTTGAACAATACTAGACGGATCCTTAAACTGCCCAGCTCTACAAAGTAGGACATCATGCAAGTCCTGACAAACACACAGGTGCAACCTTTAGGGAAGTAGGCTGTAGTTAGGTTTAGGTTAAGTTAAGTTTAGTTAGGTTTAGGTTTAGTTAGGTTTAGTTAGGTGTAGGTTTAGTTAGGTTACTTAAATACAGTAGACATATATGCAGTAGATGCGTATGGGCATGACATCTAACATATTAATTCTATCTAACATACACAAATATTTAATGGATGGATAAGGAGACTACATCCTTCCAGTAAACCGGTGTGATTGTCTGAATAATGTCATGTATTTGCGATGTGCATATCACAAACCATGTGTAATTATTTTGTTGCTTTATTGGTTAGTGGTGTTGCTGTGTCACAATGCAAATTCAGAATGAAAGCACCTGGGATATTTAGTATTAGAGTGAACCATGAACCCATAATGATCATATGAACATGACAAGAGATACATTATTAATTGTCTAACAGTTGATTTCGTAGAGACCAGAAGCCTGTAGGCTATACACGGTATGGTAATTACGGGGTGAACAATAGTTACAATTCTTCAAAGAAATGATATGTCATCATAAAATTGCAGGAGAATGTGCAACGCATTGCAAAGCTGGAAAGAATCTCCATTCAAAACCGTGAAAAAGTGCTGAATAAAATGTAATGCGTTGCATGTAAGCAGGTGCGATGTAAGCCTAGTTTCAACTGATACAGAAAGACTTGAAATAAAACAAACATTTCCATTCTTATCTCCAAAGAACATGGTGGTGAGCTCCTTAAAAATAAAATGAGATGTGGAGACGAGAAGCCGCCTATATAAATCATTCTATCCCAATGTTGCTCCCCAGAGATTTCTGATGGATTAAATTAAGCACTTCCATTTCCATCTCCCACCTGATCGCAGCGCCGTATAAATCCCAACAGCTGATCAACTGTCTCCAGACACCAAGCACAGAACACAGAGAGAGGCTGCAGCAACAGTGAGAAAGAGATAGAGAGAGAGCTAGAGAGAGAGAGAGAGAGAGAGAGAGAGAGAGAGAGAGAGAAGTGGAGCGGTGATGGTCCATCAACTGACATTATTATTTTTCAGCCAAATGTAAATAGGCTACCAATCAGAGTTGTAAATAATTGGAAAGCAATAAATAACGCTGACAAGTGTTACCCATTTTTTTGTTGCACTCTTACAGTACAGCAGATTCTCTCGTGTGTTTTGCATTTATCCTCTATTGGCACGCGGGAGAAAGAGGCGCACTCTGCAGGGTGCGTTCAGCTCGCTCCTCCGTCGTACGCGAGCCTCTGAGAGGGAGCTATCCAGTGCTGAAGTTGCATTTCTTCCCTTCGCAAGACACGGCGTTGCAGGTAGAACAGAGAAACCTAAGCACTACGGGTTGGCTGGGGGTTTGTTTGACTGACTGGGTGTCTGATACTCTACGCAGCCAGGCATCCAAAAGCTCAGCCTTAAATATCCAGCTCTACATTGGCGTTGCATGAGGACAGTAACCCTGCCCTGGACGGTTGTTGTTTCGGTGCAACACCAGAAACATGCCAAGGTCTTTCCTGGTTAAAAAGGTGAAGCTTGATGATTTTTCATCCAGTGATTTTGAGAGTTCTTATGGACGATCCAGGACCGACGTCAGTCTACGGATTCACGATAAAGGTAAATATAAACATTATTTATAATTCGGAATGTTGATTATGTTATATGTATATTTTGCTTATTATACACGGTGTCTTTTTTTGTCACGTTTGCACGTTTTTGTGCTGCATTCATGACTCAATCTGATTCCATTGTTATATTAGTTTTGACAAACACACCTACCTATACATTTGTAGGCTAATTCTACCCTGTATGTTTTTGAAACAAACCAATTGAATGTGGAAATAGCCTATCGCACCTAGCCTACTCGGAACATGGGGAGGAATGATGCTTGTGTTGCTGACGCAAAACTTCTCCACAACCCACAAGTGTGCATCATATATCTGCACTTAGGTACCAGCATGTACACAAGAGATTGCATTGCACCTATATTACCCGTTATGCCTTGGAACACGGGTGTATAGCCCTATTATTTAGACATTATGTCAGTCAGAAGGCTGAATCATATTTCATGATGATGTGTAAACTAGCCTATCCATCGCTTCAGATCGGCTGTATAATGTTGCCTCATCATCTCAGTAGGTTATGTTGTTAAATTATGTTTATTCTCACTGTGTGTAATTGGCAACTATAGGTTAACGTATAAAAAGGTCGTGCTTCCAGATAAATAAAAACGTTTTAGACTCGCCTAAAGCTTAATAAACTGCATAGGACGCATAGGCTTTGGTGACAACGTGCTGTAGCGGATTTCAAGTGGAGAAGTGCTGCCTGTAGCTTGTTGTATCTATTAAGCAGATTGTTCCCACTTGAAGAATCCCCGCGCGACAATGAGTAATTGAATTAACATCTTGTTATTTTTCACACCAGGGTACATTAGTGACTACATCAGCCCGTCTGTCTACGATGGAGAAAGCGACGGTGCCATTAAAGTTCCCTCTCCGGAGCCACTCTACGATGGAATCCACAGCGTCTACGGCGCCCCAGACTCAGACCAGCCTGACAGTCCGCAGTCGGACGTCACCTCCGGCTACATCAATGGGGACACCGCGGTGAGTGATTGCTACACGGTGGACGCGTTTTACATCACGGACGGAAGGTCACGGAGGAAAGTAATCAGCAGCCCCAGCAGCAGGAGCATACAGCGTCACACATGCAACGAATGTGGGAAAACCTACGCCACGTCTTCCAACCTGAGTAGGCATAAGCAGACCCACCGGAGCCTGGACAGCAAGATGGCCAAGAAGTGCGCAACCTGTGGGAAAGTGTACGTGTCCATGCCAGCAATGGCCATGCACCTGCTCACCCATGACCTCAAGCACAAGTGTGACATCTGTGGCAAAGCTTTCAGCAGACCTTGGCTACTGCAGGGCCACATGAGGTCACACACGGGTGAGAAGCCCTTTGGGTGCGCACACTGCGGAAAAGCGTTCGCCGACCGCTCCAACCTGCGTGCGCATATGCAGACTCACTCCGCTTTCAAGCATTTCAAATGCAAACGGTGCGACAAGACCTTCGCTCTCAAGTCCTACCTGAATAAGCACTACGAGTCCGCGTGCTTCAAAGGCGCGTTCTCGCCCTTGAGTCCTGATCTCGATGACTCTCCATGACGTCCACATTAAAAGTGCAGACAAAAACATTATATTTTTGGTTGACTAATTCTGCCAAACCTTTCCTAAAATCCACCTCAACTTCCAGTGGAACCACAATAATAGCACAATTTTTCTGTATTCTCCTTGAAATCCACCCGAAGGAATTACTGATGATCTTCGCATGCACTTAAAAATCCTCTTCCTCCTCCAGTCACGTGGATAGAATATACCTTCCACCGCGCGTAAATATGAAATCATATATTTTGAAATGTGACGAAGATGACAATACTGGATTGCTCCAAACAAAAGTCGAACATTTTAATGTTGGATAATAATGTACTGCTGCAACTGACCATACTCTCCGTTGAGGTAAATGCCATTTATGTTTGTATTAATTAATTAATCTATTTATTTATGTATTTATTTATTTATCTATTTATACATTAGGCTATTTATATGTATTTGTTTATATAGTATGTCTGACATATTGGTCTGTTTTTATTTGATACCACTACCTATTATTTGCACTTTAATGTGTGAATTTGCCAACCTCTCATGAACAGGCCAAAGCGTTGTCACTTATTCTTCGTTTACTACCATTTTAAATTATTGCATGCAAAAATGAAATCTATGCCAGTATCACAAAGCTTATGATTTTTTTCTTCTTCTCCAAAATCTAGATAGTATCTGTTGGCAATATTTCTGTTGAAGCCACATGACGAATTATAAAGCAATAATCACTTAATGCATGGTATTTTTGAAAATGATTATGAACTATTACCTACTGTATAGCAGTTTTTAAAATCAGGTATGTTTTACTCCAGTACGCATCTATAGTCATACAAAAAATACAACATCAGGGAAATGCCAATGTAGTGTTAGTGAAACAACAAGAAAACGACCACATCCTCTTTTCCTCTAGCGCCATGCATTGCCTGCCTCTTATTTCAACAGTAGTGTTAGGACCGTAGGCTTGTAGTACTTCAGCTCCCAGCATCTCAGAACATGTCTCCAAATCTACAGGGCACCCATTAAGGTCATACAAAGGTCAAACACCATCTGGGTCCCCAATGGCACCCTATATTCTATATAGAGCCCTATGTGCCGTGGCCAAATCTAGTGCACTATATAGGGAATAGGGTGTTATTTTGGGATGAAAAACACTGGAACCCACTATTGACTTAAGGTGGGCAAACTTTGCACTGCATCCACACTCAGCTTGATGGACAAGATGCCTTTCTTGAACCTCATTGGTGTACCACAGATTTGTCTATAACAAAGCACTTCATTTACACCTTAAAAAGTAGCACAATGAACCTAGAGATTCAGGTAGAAAAAACAAGAACTCGTATTAGCTTGACCTCTGTTTTGTATTTCCAATAAAGAATGAATTAATAATAATTTATTGCAAGAGGCTTTGTAAATAATCCTTTGGAGTAATCATTTTTACAGCTGTAAAGAATTAAACAAACCTTATTTCAGGAGATATCTGGAGGGAGGATAATGTCCTTTCCAGTCAGCATTCAAATGATGTAAGCACAAGACACAACAAGGCATTGTCACTTCATAATAAAGAATAATATTAACAAAATCTCTTGTCTGTCTGTTAGTCACTTGTTTTTATTTGTTTGTATCAAATTTCACAATGTATACTATATCACCTTATTAGCCTAAAGTGTATCTTCAAGCATTTGAATCAAAAGTTGAAAGATAATCCTCAGAGTAAAGCATGTCTTCACCATCCTATAGGAAACAGTGCTGTACATGACCTTGTGTTTTAACCATCATCCTTACTACTGTACTGCTCAGAGAGAAAGGGAGAAAGAGAGAGAGGGGGGGATAGAGAGGGGGGGAGAGGAGGGGGAAGAGAGAGAAATTGGGGAGGGAGAGAGAGAGGGGAGGGAGAGAGAGATGGGGAGAAAGAGAGGGAGCAAAATAGAGTGAGTGAGTGAGAGAGAGAGAGAGAGAGAGAGAGAGAGACAGAGAGAGAGAGAGAAAGCGCTACTTGGGTGGCTGCAGCTACTGTAGCATAAATCAGATGAGGCCATGTAGCCCTTTGAGGGGGCTAAAAGACATTTCATTCCTCATAGATAACCCTTATCACTCGATAGCTCTCTTGACTGCATTTAGAATCAGGTCTATGACCTCAAAATGGATAGACAATTTCCTGGGAAGTCAAATTACAATTTTGGCTGTGAACTTGCTGACACTTACTGAATGAGGGACAAGATAACACACATTTCTGACATTCTGGTTCAAGGTACTCTGTAATCAGATGTGTGGACATGATTGGTTAACTTGACGGCTACCAATAATGTCAATGCACAATACATTTAAAAATGCCATTAGAAATGCTGCTTTGACTTGAAAATGTAAGCCACTTATTGACAGACATTATACACTTCACATTACGGAGGCAGTCAATGACCTCAGAAATACGAAAACATTGTGTGTCTCTGTCGTGACCATGGTGATCTGTGCAGGCGGCGGGATAGCTGTTGAATTGCTATATTCAGGTGGAGTGAAACTCTTAGTAGACAGGTGGGGAGAAAGGGAGCCTGTCTGATCATATGTGTTTTTTGATTGATGCATGACATTGTAACTGGTCAACTTGTTATACATCACTCTTCCTACTCCCCCCCCCCCCCCCCCCCCCCCCCCCCCCCCTCTCGATATGGTTGAGCTGCACTTAACTTGTTCATTTATTTGACCTCGTCCTGACCTTGTTCATCAACTCAATAAATAACATATTCCGGAACAAAAATCCCATGCAGCTCCCAATGGGATTCATTCTGCTCTACGGAGGCTCAGGCCCCGATTTCATCAATTTATCAGGAATCATTATAATATGTTTCATTAGATGGCCTACGCAGGTTTTTATCAGGAATCATTATAATCTGTTTCATTGGATGGCCTACGCAGGTTTTTATCAGGAATCATTATAATCTGCTTCATTAGATGGCCTACGCAGGTTTTATCAGGAATCATTATAATCTGCTTCATTAGATGGCCTACGCAGGTTTTTATCAGGAATCATTATAATCTGCTTCATTAGATGGCCTACACAGGTTTTTATCAGGAATCATTATAATCTGCTTCATTAGATGGCCTACGCAGGTTTTTATCAGGAATCATTATAATCTGTTTCATTAGATGGCCTACGCAGGTTTTTATCAGGAATCATTATAATCTGTTTCATTAGATGGCCTACGCAGGTTTTTATCAGGAATCATTATAATCTGCTTCATTAGATGGCCTACACAGGTTTTTATCAGGAATCATTATAATCTGTTTCATTAGATGGCCTACGCAGGTTTTTATCAGGAATCATTATAATCTGCTTCATGAGATGGCCTACACAGGTTTTATCAGGAATCATTATAATCTGCTTCATGAGATGACCTACACAGGTTTTTATCAGGAATCATTATAATCTGCTTCATGAGATGGCCCATGTAGACTGGGGTCTCAGGAGCTCCTGGGTTATTGTTCTATAGCAGGAGTATGAGTGCGACCCAAATGGCACCCTATTCCCTATATAGGGCACTACATTTGACCACAGTACATTTGTCCCTGGTCAAAAGTAGTGCACTATTAAGGGAATAGGGTGCCATTTGGAACGTATCCTATATCAGCACAATGCATTAGTCCACAGGAGACAGCTATAGTTGTACTGGGTTTCTCTCACACCTTGGTTGGTCTGTTGGCTTTCTACATCCCTCTACCGTCACTGCAGTTTAATGTCAGACTGCCACTCCCCTGGGCAGCACTTAGGCCCATGCAGGCAGACGGCTGAATAGTACAGTAGGCTTGTCTTTATGCTGACGGCCTTACAGAAAGACAGGGGGTCTGCTGAATTCCATGTCCATCCCTTGTTTGCTGTTGATGGTGTGATTGATACTGACCACGAACAGAGAATTGTGTAACAGTACAGTTTTGTTTGACGGGATTCCAAAGGTAATCTACTAGTCCAGCCATGGCAACTGACAACAGCATCTCTGCCTGTTGATTTATCCTGCTATTTGTTGAATCTATCTGTTAGAGATCGACATCAACTGGTGTGACACTTGTACAACACACAAGTGGTTTTATAAAGCCTCCTCTATGTGCATGTCTCTCCACATACAAACCAGATTCCACTTGGCTAGGTAAAGGTATCCTGTAACAGTCTCTGTAGGCAGGCAGCATGCAGGAGTGCATCACAGCACCTGCTAGCTACAGGTTGTAGCAACAGACAGACAGACAGACGGGGAATAGTGCCCCCTCAGAATGCATTAGGGCTGATTGGTGAGGACGTGGTGAAAAGCGTTGCTTTCAGACATGGGTCTGCGTCCCAAATGGCACCCTATTCCCGACCTATATACAGAGTGCACTAAGCCCTATGGGCCCTGGTCACAAGTAGTGCACTATGTAGGGAACAGGGTGCCGTTTGGGGCACACGGTGTGTTCATCGTCACTTGGCGTGTTCATCGTCACTTGGCTGAGAGGGATACTGCTTTGCCACCTCATAGCTCTGACTAAGAGACCGTGGTGTGACAGAGAGCCCTTAAGCCTGTTCAGTTAACAAACAGTCCAGGATAGAAGGAACTGGTGACGCATGTTGCTGGCACAGAGGTCTGCTTCTGTAGACCAACACTAAGAGTGGGTGGGAGGAGGACAACAGTCAGTGCTTTCACTCAACAGAAGCTTGGAAGGAACGACCACAAACAACCAATAACTATGTATGCTTGCCAGAAAAACGAAACATCCACAACGAACGAGAAGATAATGAATGAAATAATTTATGAAGCTATCAATCATTTATAATAAGCTTTGAGTTTTGAGTTACTTTCTCAGCTGGGCTGACTCCTGCTTGTGCTGTAGCTAGGCAAATATTTTCAGGCGGAAGAATGTGTTTCAGGGGAGGTGGGGAAAGAGGAGGTGAGGGGGAGCTAGCTCTGACCCAGATTGGCTGACATGCAGCTGAGGCAGCTTCCACCGTACAGGCAGCAGGAGCACAGCACACCACAGTACATTTTTAATGGCAACCACTTGAACATTGGCACTTAAAGGACAGTGGAGCTTCTGTTGCCGAGTGTAGTTGAACCTCCACTGTTTAATTATGTGCTCTTGTCTGTTAAATGGATGGCTCCTAATTGTATTATTTCTGGACTGCTATGTGTTGTTACTGGCGGTTTGTGAGGTTGGTGCTACTTGTCAGATAGTTTAGGTTCGTCATGATGTGTTACTGTTTCCTGCTGTTCACGCCTGTTGCTCTGATCTTGTGTTTGATACAGCCGACTGAAACTATTTCAAATCTGATGACCTCACAGAGCAGAACTCCAGTTTTCCCTGCATGTGATACGCAGAAGACCCCAGATTCTGATACATAAAGAGTTGTCCAGGAGCACCTCTTTCTCCTCCATAGCCGCTGCTAAGCGATACGTTGTTTATGAAGATGTCCAGATGAAGATGTGAATGTGAAATGGGTTGACACCACAACACAGTCCAGACTTGGATACACATAATCCCAAATGCTAATCCATAAAAACGTGTGTTAAATTGGCTGTTCTGTTTTGCTTGTTTACAGCAGGTCATTTAATAGGGAACTGTATTGTTACATCACCAACATTAGGAGAATAAAGGTGCTTACATGGCATCCATTCTAAAACCTGGCCCAACTCTTTATATATAACTGTCTCTGGAGGTGCCTACTTCTAGACATGAAGGCTGGTTTAGGGTTTAGAGAGTGGCTGGTGCTTTTGTTTCGACCTCTCCTTCCCATTGGAGGAGAGGAATTAAAACATCATGCATATTCAGTGGGAATGAATTAGGAGGAGAATAGAGGCCCTCCACCTGCCTTTGATCTAAACGGCTGGGCATAATGCAGTGCAGATCTTTGGGTTGAAACCACTGGAGTTGAGTTGCGGCGGGAGGGTCGGCACAAGAGAAGGTCTAGTGACTGGGAGCTATTTCATCTCCATCCCACTGACTGCATTTCACTGAACCGACCGTCGTGTTGTCAGAATGTCAAGTGATCCCTGATCATGGGCTGCAACTACAGTCATAGCCTACAGTCATCGATACGTCCCAAATGGCACCCTATTCCCTACATAGGGCACTACTTCTGCCATTTGGGATGCAGATATGGCCTCCTCACTATGAAGAGATGTTCTCGTATTCAGTGACCATTTCAGCCACTCAGGCAGGTTATTGGGCACAGTATGCAGCCTGAGGCTTTACAAAATACATTTTTGTTTTAGGAATTCAGACCCAAGGTAATTATATGAATTATGTCATGTGCCCGATGTTTCAGGGTAAACATGTGTTTAACAAGGTCAGTGTTGGTGACTGGGAACATCCTGAAAATCTATTCTGCAGTGATATGTCATTCAGTGTGATTCACTTCTCCACTTTGGAGTCAGCCATGGAACCACTGAGAATTGAGCACAGTGGAATATATAATTGGCCCTCTTTACAGGAACAGTGACATTCAAACCAATGTGTTGGTCTTTGAGCAGAAAAAGCCCTCATCCCAACAAGTGGTTGGATGTGAGATGAAGGACCTGCAGCGATGTCTTTCAGGTCTCCCATGGCTGCTTCTGAGTTACACTCCTGCATGGTTGAATAAGTACAATTTGGGCTGGTCATCCCTCAGGCTCTCGGTCAGGGATCATGACTATCTTCACATGGTATGGCCCAGCGGTGTGAACATGGTATGGCCCAGCGGTGTGAGCATGGTATGGCCCAGCGGTGTGAACATGGTCTGGCCCAGCGGTGTGAACATGGTATGGCCCAGTGGTGTGAACATGGTATGGCCCAGCGGTGTGAACATGGTCTGGCCCAGTGGTGTGAGCATGGTATGGCCCAGCGGTGTGAACATGGTATGGCCCAGTGGTGTGAACATGGTATGGCCCAGCGGTGTGAGCATGGTATGGCCCAGCGGTGTGAACATGGTATGTCCCAGCGGTGTGAACATGGTATGGCCCAGCGGTGTGAACATGGTATGGCCCAGCGGTGTGAACATGGTATGGCCCAGCGGTGTGAGCATGGTATGGCCCAGCGGTGTGAACATGGTATGTCCCAGCGGTGTGAACATGGTATGGCCCAGTGGTGTGAACATGGTAGGGTCCAATAGTGTGAACATGGTATGGCCCAGCGGTGTGAACATGGTAGGTCATGTCTGCTAAATTAATAACATGCAAATGTACTATCTCTCCATCTCATTCTCTCCAGGGCCCATTTACACCCCCTTCCCTCCATTTCAAACTGCTCTACTGGCAACCCTGTCCTCTCTCTGTAAACGACTGCTACTCTACTGACAACCCTGTCCTCTCTCTGTAGAGGACTGCTACTCTACTGACAACCCTGTCCTCTCTCTGTAGAAGACTGCTACTCTACTGACAACCCTGTCCTCTCTCTGTAGAGGACTGCTACTCTACTGACAACCCTGTCCTCTCTCTGTAGACGACTGCTACTCTACTGACAACCCTGTCCTCTCTCTGTAGACGACTGCTACTCTACTGACAACCCTGTCCTCTCTCCGTAGAGGACTGCTACTCTACTGACAACCCTGTCCTCTCTCTGTAGAGGACTGCTACTCTACTGACAACCCTGTCCTCTCTCTGTAGACGACTGCTACTCTACTGACAACCCTGTCCTCTCTCTGTAGAGGACTGCTACTCTACTGATAACCCTGTCCTCTCTCTGTAGACGACTGCTACTCTACTGACAACCCTGTCCTCTCTCTGTAGAGGACTGCTACTCTACTGATAACCCTGTCCTCTCTCTGTAGACGACTGCTACTCTACTGACAACCCTGTCCTCTCTCTGTAGAGGACTGCTACTCTACTGACAACCCTGTCCTCTCTCTGTAGACGACTGCTACTCTACTGACAACCCTGTCCTCTCTCTGTAGAGGACTGCTACTCTACTGACAACCCTGTCCTCTCTCTGTAGAGGACTGCTACTCTACTGACAACCCTGTCCTCTCTGTGTTCACTTTCTCAGATAGCTAAGCCCACACATTGTATGTTAGTGTAATAGATCATGTTTAGAAGTAGGCCGAGTGAACACACATCCAGTAACTTGCCGGTGCAGAGTACAAAAAGTCCTGAAAGTAATACACACATCCACACACTGTTGAATGCTCCCGCAGTTTTAATGTGCAACGCTTCAACCTGAACGTCTCCATTAGGCTCTTTAGAATAAATCATATCAGTTTGACCATGTTCCATCCTTCCAGGCAGCCCTGTACCACATCGGGTCAACATTACGTAAATCAGCCTTTATAAGGAGAGGGAGCCTCTTAATTCTGGGTAATGACATCCACTGTGCTTTCCACAATACACTGTGCTTTCCCTTAATATCCTCTCGGCTCCACTTTGGATTCTTTCACATCTGATAAGAGGTTGTTGGCAGAGCATAATGTTGGGTACAGAGCTGTGGTAACCACTAACCAGCAGCAGCATCCCAGACAATGCTGAGAGCCACTGTGTGACTGGGCTCTCCTATCTGTGGTCTCTCTGCTGCAATCTGAATGGAATGGAATGCAGCACGGTATCATAGCAGGACCAGTCTGAATGTAATGCAGCACGGTATCATAGCAGGACCAGTCTGAATGTAATGCAGCACGGTATCATAGCAGGACCAGTCTGAATGTAATGCAGCACGGTATCATAGCAGGACCAGTCTGAATGTAATGCAGCACGGTATCATAGCAGGGCCAGTCTGAATGTAATGCAGCACGGTATCATAGCAGGACCAGTCTGAATGTAATGCAGCACGGTATCATAGCAGGACCAGTCTGAATGTAATGCAGCACGGTATCATAGCAGGACCAGTCTGAATGTAATGCAGCACGGTATCATACCAGGACCAGTCTGAATGTAATGCAGCACGGTATCATAGCAGGACCAGTCTGAATATAATGCAGCACGGTATCATAGCAGGACCAGTCTGAATGTAATGCAGCACGGTATCATAGCAGGACCAGTCTGAATGTAATGCAGCACGGTATCATAGCAGGACCAGTCTGAATGTAATGCAGCACGGTATCATAGCAGGGCCAGTCTGAATGTAATGCAGCACGGTATCATAGCAGGACCAGTCTGAATGTAATGCAGCACGGTATCATAGCAGGGCCAGTCTGAATGTAATGCAGCACGGTATCATAGCAGGACCAGTCTGAATGTAATGCAGCACGGTATCATAGCAGGGCCAGTCTGAATGTAATGCAGCACAGTATCATAGCAGGACCAGTCTGAATGTAATGTAGCACGGTATCATAGCAGGACCAGTCTGAATGTAATGCAGCACGGTATCATAGCAGGACCAGTCTGAATGTAATGCAGCACGGTATCATAGCAGGGCCAGTCTGAATGCAATGCAGCATGGTATCATAGCAGGACCAGTCTGAATGTAATGCAGCACGGTATCATAGCAGGACCAGTCTGAAGTATCATAGCAGGGCCAGTCTGAATGTAATGCAGCACGGTATCATAGCAGGACCAGTCTGAATGTAATGTAATGCAGCACGGTATCATAGCAGGACCAGTCTGAATGTAATGTAATGCAGCACGGTATCATAGCAGGACCAGTCTGAAGTATCATAGCAGGGCCAGTCTGAATGTAATGCAGCACGGTATCATAGCAGGGCCAGTCTGAATGTAATGCAGCACGGTATCATAGCAGGGCCAGTCTGAATGTAATGCAGCACGGTATCATAGCAGGACCAGTCTGAATGTAATGCAGCACGGTATCATAGCAGGACCAGTCTGAATGTAATGCAGCACGGTATCATAGCAGGACCAGTCTGAATGTAATGCAGCACGGTATCATAGCAGGACCAGTCTGAATGTAATGCAGCACGGTATCATAGCAGGACCAGTCTGAAGTATCATAGCAGGGCCAGTCTGAATGTAATGCAGCACGGTATCATAGCAGGGCCAGTCTGAATGTAATGCAGCACGGTATCATAGCAGGACCAGTCTGAATGTAATGCAGCACGGTATCATAGCAGGACCAGTCTGAATGTAATGCAGCACGGTATCATAGCAGGACCAGTCTGAATGTAATGCAGCACGGTATCATAGCAGGACCAGTCTGAATGTAATGCAGCACGGTATCATAGCAGGGCCAGTCTGAATGTAATTCAGCACGGTATCATAGCAGGGCCAGTCTGAATGTAATGCAGCACGGTATCATAGCAGGACCAGGCGAGGAGATGCAAGCTTACAGCCAGGTTGAATGAGATTGGAAATCGGCGCTCTCAAGTAACGCTCTGAGTGTTTGCCTTGTTTCAGAAGTCAGCACTCTTGTTCATGTTTTCAGCTCCAGTGACTCACTGGGCTGCGTCGAAGAGAGATCCGCTGCTGCTATTTCAGCACTTTCCACTGCAATCGATTCAGCCAGCCCTGAAGGGGAAATCAGGCCCATCATGTTCCTTACAGAGATGCACGCACAATCACACACAGATGGACGGACACACACACACACACACAAGCATGCACATAAATGCAGACACAGACATAAACAGACAGACTTGAGCTCACACACACACACACACACACACACACACACACACACACACACACACACACACACACACACACACACACACACACGTGCAAGTCTGTCAGCTGAGAGCTCAACCTGCTTGTCATTAATATACTTCCTTTATATGCAAAAGTCATTTTAATAACTCTACTACGTGTTTATATTACCTTAATTACCTCGACTAACCAGTGCCCCCACAAATTGACTCTGTACCGGTACCCCCTGTATATAGCCTCGCTATTGTTATTTTACTGCTGCTCTTTAATTATTTGTTACTTTATTTATTTCTTTTTTAGGTATTTTTCATAAAACTGCGTTCTTAGTTAATGGGCTTGTTAGTCAGCATTTCACTGTAAGGTCTACTACACCTGATGTATTCAGCATTTCACTGTAAGGTCTACTACACCTGTTGTATTCAGCATTTCACTGTAAGGTCTACTACACCTGATGTATTCAGCATTTCACTGTAAGGTCTACTACACCTGATGTATTCAGCATTTCACTGTAAGGTCTACTACACCTGATGTATTCAGCATTTCACTGTAAGGTCTACTACACCTGATGTATTCAGCATTTCACTATAAGGTCTACTACACCTGATGTATTCAGCATTTCACTGTAAGGTCTACTACACCTGATGTATTCAGCATTTCACTGTAAGGTTTACTACACCTGATGTATTCAGCATTTCACTGTAAGGTCTACTACACCTGATGTATTCAGCATTTCACTGTAAGGTCTACTACACCTGATGTATTCAGCATTTCACTGTAAGGTCTACTACACCTGATGTATTCAGCATTTCACTGTAAGGTCTACTACACCTGATGTATTCAGCATTTCACTGTAAGGTCTACTACACCTGATGTATTCAGCATTTCACTGTAAGGTCTACTACACCTGATGTATTCAGCATTTCACTGTAAGGTCTACTACACCTGATGTATTCAGCATTTCACTGTAAGGTCTACTACACCTGATGTATTCAGCATTTCACTGTAAGGTCTACTACACCTGATGTATTCAGCATTTCACTGTAAGGTCTACTACACCTGATGTATTCAGCATTTCACTGTAAGGTCTACTACACCTGATGTATTCAGCATTTCACTGTAAGGTCTACTACACCTGATGTATTCGGCGCATGTGACAAATAACATTTGATTTGATTTGAACAACAGAATATTACAAACACAGACGGTGCGCGCACACACACACACACACACACACACACACACACACACACACACACACACACACACACACACACACACACACACACACACAAACACAAAGAAACCAGCCCCTCTGGTCCTGACCTTCAGATGGACACAACACAACAGGAATTAGAGAGGAGTTACAGAAGCTCCAGACTCTGATGACTCACTCCTTTCTACCAGGGGGTTTTTGTCAAAGGCTTCACATCTACAGGGGGCTGCCGGGGTAGCCAGTGTTGCGGAACGACAGAGTCACCACAGAGTGGCAAAACTTGGCAAGCCACACCAACAAAACCTTGGCCAGATCTCACAGGTCATAATGACTGTGTCCCAAATGGCAACCTATTCCCTACATAATGCACTACTTTTGACCAGAGTAGTGCACTATGTAGGGAATAGGTTGCCATTTGGGCATCAGACAGTGACACTGCAGCCAGGTGACGTCTAGGGTATATACGGTCTAATCAAACACCTTTTGGACCAGAAAACCCCTCCAACTCAGGGGCTGCTGCTGGGATAGGCAGAAAATAGAATCCGAAAGCAGGGAATTATATTTTGGGAGATAATTTGAAGTTCACAAGGGGTATACCACAATTATCGCTCCTGGTTAACCACATGCGGCGGGTGTTCAACAGAGCATTACCCTACTGGTCCCATAACACATTAGATTCATGTTGGATGAATGTAAAATGGATATTGGTTCTGTGTATAATACAGTTACTGTCAGAAATCAATTTGTAGTATTTTATTACTGTAATGGATATGTATTTAGAGATATAGAGATCGGTTTCAAAACAAGATGGTCCTCCTCAGCCTACTCCATGTGACCGTGAAGACAGTATCTAGAGATCAGGACGTAAGAGACAGCATCTAGAGATCAGGACGTAAGAGACAGCATCTAGAGATCAGGACGTAAGAGACAGCATCTAGAGATCAGGACGTAAGAGACAGCATCAAGAGATCAGGACGTAAGAGACAGCATCTAGAGATCAGGACGTAAGAGACAGCATCTAGAGATCAGGACATAAGAGACAGCATCTAGAGATCAGGACGTAAGAGACAGCATGTAGAGATCAGGACGTAAGAGACAGCATCTAGAGATCAGGACGTAAGAGACAGCATGTAGAGATCAGGACGTAAGAGACAGCATCTAGAGATCAGGACAGTAAGAGAGAGCATCTAGAGATCAGGACGGTAAGAGACAGCATCTAGAGATCAGGACATAAGAGACAGCATCTAGAGATCAGGACGTAAGAGACAGCATCTAGAGATCCGGACGTAAAAGACAGCATTTAGAGATCAGGATGGTATGAGACAGCATCTAGAGATCAAGACGTAAGAGACAGCATCTAGAGATCAGGACGGTAAGAGACAGCATCTAGAGATCAGGACATAAGAGACAGCATCTAGAGATCAGGACGGTAAGAGAGAGCATCTAGAGATCAGGACATAAGAGACAGCATCTAGAGATCAGGACGGTAAGAGAGAGCATCTAGAGATCAGGACATAAGAGACAGCATCTAGAGATCAGGACATAAGAGACAGCATCTAGAGATCAGGACATAAGAGACAACATCTAGAGATCAGGACATAAGAGACAGCATCTAGAGATCAGGACGGTAAGAGACAGCATCTAGAGATCAGGACATAAGAGACAGCATCTAGAGATCAGGACATAAGAGACAGCATCTAGAGATCAGGACATAAGAGACAGCATCTAGAGATCAGGACATAAGAGACAGCATCTAGAGATCAGGACATAAGAGACAGCATCTAGAGATCAGGACATAAGAGACAGCATCTAGAGATCAGGACGGTAAGAGACAGCATCTAGAGATCAGGAGGGTAAAGAAGAAAACAAATGTTATCGTCCATTTATAGTAACAATCTAAATGAAATAATTACATGGTGTAAGACTCTCCTGTGCTGCTGACCTAATTCATCTACCAATCCCTGTGAGTATAAAGTTGGATTGAAAAAAAACCTTTGGATCAAATAGAGAGAGCATGTTGCCTGAGAGAAACTATTTTTACTGGCAGTATTGAAGAACGATGGCATTGATTTAGCCTTCCTTCTTACATGAGTTATAATGCAGATTATTCTAGAAAAAATCAATAAAACTCAACATTAGACATCATAGTGAAGCCAATAAGAGTTGGTTCCTCATCCTACCACTACTGTAACTCACTATTAGACATCATAGTGAAGACAATAAGAGTTGGTTCCTCATCCTACCACTACTGTAACTCACTATTCAACATCATAGTGAAGCCAATAAGAGTTGGTTCCTCATCCTACCACTACTGTAACTCACTATTAGACATCATAGTGAAGACAATAAGAGTTGGTTCCTCATCCTACCACTACTGTAACTCACTATTCGACATCATAGTGAAGCCAATAAGAGTTGGTTCCTCATCCTACCACTACTGTAATTCACTATTAGACATCATGGTGAAGCCAATAAGAGTTGGTTCCTCATCCTCATCCTACCACTACTGTAACTCACTATTAGACATCATAGTGAAGACAATAAGAATTAGTTCCTCATCCTACCACTACTGTAACTCACCAATAGACATCATAGTGAAGCCAATAAGAGTTGGTTCCTCATCCTACCCCTACTGTAACTCACTATTCGACATCATAGTGAAGCCAATAAGAGTTGGTTCCTCATCCTACCACTACTGTAACTCACTATTAGACATCATAGTGAAGCCAATAAGAGTTGGTTCCTCATCCTACCACTACAGTAACTCACTATTCGACATCATAGTGAAGCCAATAAGAGTTGGTTCCTCATCCTACCACTACTGTAACTCACGATTAGACATCATAGTGAAGCCAATAAGAGTTGGTTCCTCATCCTACCACTACTGTAACTCACTATTAGACATCATAGTGAAGCCAATAAGAGTTGGTTCCTCATCCTACCACTACTGTAACTCACTATTCAACATCATAGTGAAGCCAATAAGAGTTGGTTCCTCATCCTACCACTACTGTAACTCACTATTCGACATCATAGTGAAGCCAATAAGAGTTGGTTCCTCATCCTACCACTACTGTAACTCACTATTAGACATCATAGTGAAGACAATAAGAGTTGCTTCCTCATCCTACCACTACTGTAACTCACTATTAGACATCATAGTGAAGACAATAAGAGTTGGTTCCTCATCCTACCACTAC
Source organism: Oncorhynchus mykiss (assembly GCF_013265735.2). Taxonomy (NCBI): domain Eukaryota; kingdom Metazoa; phylum Chordata; class Actinopteri; order Salmoniformes; family Salmonidae; genus Oncorhynchus; species Oncorhynchus mykiss. The sequence goes on from NC_048567.1 coordinate 3,327,688, forward strand.
TGTAACTCACTATTAGATATCATAGTGAAGACAATAACAGTTGGTTCCTCATCCCACCACTACTGTAACTCACCACTAGACATCACAGTGAAGCCAATAACCCTATTACAGGGGCTGAGTCACTGGCTTTACTGGGGCTCTCTCATGCCGTCCCTGGAGGAGGTGCGTCACCTGAGTGGGTTGAGTCACTGATGTGGTCATCCTGTCTGGGTTGGCGCCCCCCCCCCCCCCCCCCCCCCTTAAGTTGTGCCGTGGCGGAGGTCTTTGTGGGCTATACTCAGCCTTGTCTCAGGATGGTAAGTTGGTGGTTGAAGATATCCCTCTAGTGGTGTGGGGGCTGTGCTTTGGCAAAGTGGGTGGGGTTATATCCTTCCTGTTTGGCCCTGTCCGGGGGTGTCCTCGGAGTGGGCCACAGTGTCTCCTGACCCCTCCTGTCTCAGCCTCCAGTATTTATGCTGCAGTAGTTTATGTGTCGGGGGGCTAGGGTCAGTTTGTTATATCTGGAGTACTTCTCCTGTCCTATTCGGTGTCCTGTGTGAATCTAAGTGTGCGTTCTCTAATTCTCTCCTTCTCTCTTTCTCTCTCTCGGAGGACCTGAGCCCTAGGACCATGCCCCAGGACTACCTGACATGATGACTCCTTGCTGTCCCCAGTCCACCTGGCTGTGCTGCTGCTCCAGTTTCAACTGTTCTGCCTTATTATTATTCGACCATGCTGATCATTTATGAACATTTGAACATCTTGGCCATGTTCTGTTATAATCTCCACCCGGCACAGCCAGAAGAGGACTGGCCATCCCACATATGCTCTCTCTAATTCTCTCTTTCTTTCTCTCTCTCGGAGGACCTGAGCCCTAGGACCATGCCCCAGGAATACCTGACATGATGACTCCTTGCTGTCCCCAGTCCACCTGACTGTGCTGCTGCTCCAGTTTCAACTATTCTGCCTTATTATTATTCGACCATGCTGGTCATTTATGAACATTTGAACATCTTGACCATGTTTTGTTATAATCTCCACCCGGCACAGCCAGAAGAGGACTGGCCACCCCACATAGCCTGGTTCCTCTCTAGGTTTCTTCCTAGGTTTTGGCCTTTCTAGGGAGTTTTTCCTAGCCACCGTGCTTCTTCACCTGCATTGCTTGCTGTTTGGGGTTTTAGGCTGGGTTTCTGTACAGCACTTTGAGATATCAGCTGATGTACGAAGGGCTATATAAAATAAATTTGATTGATTTTGATTGATTGAATAAGAGTTGCTTCCTCATCCTACCACTACTGTAACTCACTATTAGACATCATAGTGAAGACAATAAGAGTTGCTTCCTCATCCTACCACTACTGTAACTCACTATTAGACATCATAGTGAAGCCAATAAGAGTTAGTTCCTCATCCTACCACTACTGTAACTCACTATTAGACATCATAGTGAAGCCAATAACAGTTGGTTCCTCATCCTACCACTACTGTAACTCACTATTCAACATCATAGTAAAGCCAATAATAGTAGGTTCCTCATCCTACCACTACTGTAACTCACTATTAGACATCATAGTGAAGACAATAAGAGTTGGTTCCTCATCCTACCACTACTGTAACTCACCATTATACATCATAGTGAAGCCAATAAGAGTTGGTTCTTCATCCTACCACTACTGTAACTCACTATTAGACATCATAGTGAAGCCAATAAGAGTTGGTTCCTCATCCTACCACTACTGTAACTCACTATTCAACATCATAGTAAAGCCAATAATAGTAGGTTCCTCATCCTACCACTACTGTAACTCACTATTAGACATCATAGTGAAGACAATAAGAGTTGGTTCCTCATCCTACCACTACTGTAACTCACCATTATACATCATAGTGAAGCCAATAAGAGTTGGTTCTTCATCCTACCACTACTGTAACTCACTATTAGACATCATAGTGAAGCCAATAAGAGTTGGTTCCTCATCCTACCACTACTGTAACTCACTATTAGACATCATAGTGAAGCCAATAAGAGTTGGTTCCTCATCCTACCACTACTGTAACTCACTATTCAACATCATAGTGAAGCCAATAAGAGTTGGTTCCTCATCCTACCACTACTGTAACTCACTATTCGACATCATAGTGAAGCCAATAAGAGTTGCTTCCTCATCCTACCACTACTGTAACTCACTATTAGACATCATAGTGAAGACAATAAGAGTTGGTTCCTCATCCTACCACTACTGTAACTCACTATTAGACATCATAGTGAAGCCAATAACAGTTGGTTCCTCATCCCACCACTACTGTAACTCACCACTAGACATCACAGTGAAGCCAATAAGAGTTGGTTCTTCATCCTACCCCTACTGTAACTCACTATTAGACATCATAGTGAAGCCAATAAGAGTTGGTTCCTCATCCTACAATTACTGTAACTTACTATTCGACATCATAGTGAAGACAATAAGAGTTAGTTCCTCATCCTACCACTACTGTAACTCACTATTAGACATCATAGTGAAGCCAATAAGAGTTGGTTCCTCATCCTGCCACTACTGTAACTCACTATTAGACATCATAGTGAAGACAATAAGAGTTGGTTCCTCATCCTACCACTACTGTAACTCACTATTAGACATCATAGTGAAGCCAATAAGAGTTGGTTCCTCATCCTACCACTACTGTAATTCACTATTAGACATCATGGTGAAGCCAATAAGAGTTGGTTCCTCATCCTCATCCTACCACTACTGTAACTCACTATTAGACATCATAGTGAAGACAATAAGAGTTAGTTCCTCATCCTACCACTACTGTAACTCACCAATAGACATCATAGTGAAGCCAATAAGAGTTGGTTCCTCATCCTACCCCAACTGTAACTCACTATTAGACATCATAGTGAAGCCAATAAGAGTTGGTTCCTCATCCTACCACTGCTGTAACTCACTATTCGACATCATAGTGAAGCCAATAAGAGTTGGTTCCTCATCCTACCACTACTGTAACTCACTATTAGACATCGTAGTGAAGCCAATAAGAGTTGGTTCCTCATCCTACCACATCTGTAACTCACTATTAGACATCATAGTGAAGACAATAAGAGTTGGTTCCTCATCCTACCACTACTGTAACTCACTATTCGACATCATAGTGAAGCCAATAAGAGTTGGTTCCTCATCCTACCACTACTGTAACTCACTATTCAACATCATAGTAAAGCCAATAAGAGTTGGTTCCTCATCCTACCACTACTGTAACTCACTATTAGACATCATAGTGAAGACTAAGAGTTGGTTCCTCATCCTACCCCTACTGTAACTCACTATTAGACATCATAGTGAAGCCAATAAGAGTTGGTTCCTCATCCTACCACTACTGTAACTCACTATTAGACATCATAGTAAAGCCAATAAGAGTTGGCACCTCATCCTACCACTACTGTAACTCGATTGAATGAGAGGTGCTCTAAATATCCATATGGAAGGTGTCGTAACAATATCCCTGTTATGTATGACATCTCTATCCCCTTCTCTTTTCCAGGATGTACCTACACTATGCTGTTCTGTTGTGTTTGTTAAACAATGTTTTCTTGGCAGGAGTTCTGTTGGTTTTCCTCAGGCTGGATGCGTGTGATCTTTCTCCTGAAACAGAGAGCGATTTTTGCGCTCTAAATACACAGCGAGCAGCTCTTCAAAAATAAACCCCATTTCAGAAAGATGGGATCACAGCACAGAGAAAACAAGAGCCGCTACTCATTGTAATCTGTGCTTCGTCTTGTCATTCTTCTGTATGCCGTCTGTGGAAAACATTTACAGGATGTGAGAGAATCATCCAAAGTTGCCGCCTTAAATTGATCTAATAGTGCTGGGTCTCAATATCTATATGTGGACTGGAGCAACATGATCTCATCAACTGGCTGTAAGGCAATAACCAACCCAATAACACAACTGATTACTTTTGGATGGCACTGCCTCCAACTAGTTGTGAAAGCCCCTAACAGAATTGGAGAATGCTCATGAAGCCTTGGGGGCTTAACGTTAAAGCCATGATGATGGTAACTACATGTAGTGGGAGAAAATTGCAACTGAAATTGTGTTCCTTAAGCTGTGTGGAATTTATTTCCCAGTTCTGTTTAATGCTGTGTGTGTGTGTGTGTGTGTGTGTGTGTGTGTGTGTGTGTGTGTGTGTGTGTGTGTGTGTGTGTGTGTGTGTGTGTGTGTGTGTGTGTGTGTACATGTTTCCATTATCAGAAATAGATGTGGAAAGATAATCAACACATTTCATTCACATAGTAATGATTTTCATACATATCTAATATTTGTGCCAAGGGGGTAGGCCCGCAGGGGAAAAGGGTTGTTTCTGGATCGGACACATGCCAACCTAAAGCCTGCACTGCATTTCATTCCAATCAGATCCAGGGAGGGTAGTGAATGAGGGCACAGTAATACGCAGCACAGGGGACGGATGTCTCAAGCGTCTCAGAGTAGGATCGCTGATTTAGGATCAGTTTGACCTTTTAGCTCATAATGAATGAGATTACAGCACTCCTACTCTGAGAGGTTTGAGACATACTGTACAGTCCCAGATGATATGATTTTCTGAAACTTTTCTAAAGATGATGCTGGGTAACTGAACTCAGGCTCTTATGCTAAGCAGACATCCTCAGATTCATATAAGTATGTAGCAATCAGTGTAAACGGTCGGGAACATCACCAATCACCAATGGTTTCATCTAATTTCACGAATCATTAGAATAACGCAGAGCCTGTGAAGCAATTAGCAGAACAACATCATGCCACTGTCTATCCATTTGATACAGCACAGAGAATGTAGACATCTCACTACACAGACAATGGGTACAATCCACAACCAGAGCTGTGTACCATGTAATGAGTTCAACAAACCAGATCTTATTCCAAACAAACACTGAAACCAGAGCAAAAGGAAACCTCTCTAGCTACATCTGCTGAAAGGATACATGGATGGATTCATTCGTATTTTATGTGTGTGTGTGTGTGTGTGTGTGTATTTATTCATAATGTGTGTTGAGATGACTGTGCTGAGGGTGAGATGATTAATGGTTGATGAAACACTACAACTCTGGACACCATCGTTCAGATTGACTACCGCTCTATTCCTTCGTGTCTCTCCCTGATGTGTAAGACTTGGCCCCGATGGCACCCTATTCCCTACATAGTGCACTCCTTTTCACCAGGACCCTGGTCAAAAGTAGTGCACTATGTCGGGAATAGGGTGCCATTTGGGACACGGCCTTGCTAATTTGATTAACGACTGTAAACAATTAACAGAATGCACATTTCACAGAATAACAAACAACCTCCTCAGATGGTGGTGTCTGCTGCGTCTCGCACTGATTACCTTGATCACGACTCAAATTGCCATCAGCACATTTCTCCATTGTCTCTTTGTGTGCACTGGATGCTATTACATAGCTATCAATCTCTGGTATGACGCCAGCAGAACGGCTGAGGCAGCACTGAATGGAAACAATGTTCAGTTGCAGGCACTTTACAGTAACAAGCACAATAATGAACTTATCATCCAAAATAACCTGTTACCACCCTCAAACCATTTCAACCAAGCCAAGAAGATAATGTTTATATTTGGGGTATTGAATTGCATTGCAATACAGTATTGTTGCTTATTCTCAGCATCTCAAATTCTGTTCATTTATTTCCTGTGTATAAAGGGTACAGTACATTCAGATAGCTCTTCTTCAGTTCAGACCTGTTCTTCAAAGGTTACAATACCCCCAGTTGTTCATCTCGCATTAAACACTAGAGTTTCCTCTCTATACCAACAGTGTTGAGTTGGTTGCAGCAGCAGCAGCAACATTAAGCCTTGTTAAAAGGCTATAGCCTCCATGTGTTCACAAAGACTCCTCATTTTCCGCAGGCATCAGACTGCACCGCCGTTGAGACACACAAACAATAGGTAATAACCATGGGCTGCTTTGACTTGCCTGTGCGTGTGTGTGTGTATGTGTGTGTGTGTGTGTGTGTGTGTGTGTGTGTGTGTGTTTGTGTAGAGGAGAAAGAGTCCCTAATACGTGTCATTCTTTGAAGGCGTCAAAACCCATAAATAAATAAATTGGGACGCAGTGGCAGAGACGTGCTGTGAGGCTCACAGGGAAAAGAAAGGCTGTCAAGGTCGCGGTGTCACGGGGGCATGGCGAAATGGATCAGGAGGCTGACGCAGGGGCATTAAAGGAGCTGTCTGGCAGGTTTACAGTGGAGAGAGGGGTGGAGAAGAGAGGGTTGAGGTGGAGGTGGGAGAGGGGAGATGGAGAGGAAAATGGGAGAGAGGAGAGGGAGAGAGGTGGAGAGGAGAGGGGGAGAGGGGAGAGGGAGAGAGGTGGAGCGGGGCAGGGGGAGAAGAGAGGGGTTGGGAGAGACAGGAGGGGTGGGGAGGGAGAGGTGGAGATGAGAGGGGGAGAGGGGAGGGAGGGTGGGGAGAGGTGAGGGGTTGGGAGGAAAACAGAGGAAAACAGAGGAATGTAACTAAGGCTGGGAATGTCAATACAATCAAACTAGCAAGGGCAATGATCAGAAGTCAGTCATAACGTGGCTAATAGACTAGCGCATTTATTTATGTAGCAAGCTAAAAACATGGACCCTAATGTTTATTAGCTAGCTAGCTGTTAGGAGGATGTCATGTCATTGGAGGAGTGGGTGAGTGACTGACTTTTCCCCCTTATATCAGCTAGAGATGCAGGTGTCATTTGGCTAGCTAGCAAGAAATGTGAATCACTTTGCTAGCTAGCTATGCTATACTTGAATGACTGTTATCCAGTAGCTATCTACTCCGATTTCAGAGCACTCTTGTCTGAGTGTGCCAGAGCGCATAATAATTGATGAATTTACGAAAGCGCAACACCTGCTGAATATGACCGGTGTCAGTAAAGGTACACCAAAAAAGTAATAGTTAGTCTTGAATGCTCTAGTAACATGTAAACAACCTAACAAGCTCAGAGTGAGGTGTTCTTTAGCCAGTTAGCTTGGGTGCTTGGTTGGGACAAGCGTGCATTGGCAGGCAAGCTGCAGAAGGACGAGCAGGTTACTATTCCACATCAATTATCAGTGCAATTTGGATGGCCAACTATCTGAAAAAGGGTTTATCTAATGTTCCTTCGTTAGATTTGAACACATCTTGCTCTGGCTAGCATTAGTTGTTGATCTTGTTGTTGTTGATGTGCATATGGGGAAAGATAGCCTACCTTTTCATGGTTGTTTGATGAATAAATAGGAGTGTAAAGTTCCTAAATGTGCTCGCTTGTCAGAAAAAAGTGTAATATTCTTCATGGAGATGTATATGAACAGATTTTAATAAGATTTAATGTTGCTAAAATCATTTCCACTTAAAGAACACCTGCTCTTTCCATGACAGACTGACCAGGTGAATCCAGGTGAAAGTTAGGATCCCTTATTGATGTCACTTGTTAAATCCACTTCAATCCGTGTAGATGAAGGGGAGGAGACGGGTTAAAGAAGGATTTTTAAGCCTTGAGACAATTGAGATATGGATTGTGTATGTGTGCGATTCAAAGGGTGAATGGGCAAGACAAAATATTTACATGCCTTTGAACAGGGTATGATAGTAGGTGCCAGGCGCACCGGTTTGTGTCTAGAACTGCAACGCTGCTGGGTTTTTCACACTCAACAGTTTCCCATGTGTATCAAGAAGTGTCCACCACCCAAAGGACATCTAAACAACGTGTCACAGCTGTGGGAAGTCAACATGGGAGTCAACATGGGCCAGCATCCCTGTGGAACGCTTTCGACACCTTGTGGATTCCATACCCCAATGAATTGAGGCTGTTCTGAGGGAGGGGGGTGTAACTCCATATTAGGAAGGTCCTTTTCTGTGTGCCAAGGGGGCAGGTCCTCTTCTGACTGGGAAAGGTGAGGGGGCTGTTTGTGTATCTGCATGTGCACATGCATGTAGCGGGGCAGGGTGTGTGTGCGTTTGTGTGTGTGTGCGTTTGCGTGTGTGTTTGTGTTCCCCGGGGGTTCTCATTAAAGGAGATCTCAGACTGATGCTTTGTGTGCTACTGACTTAGGAGCCCAACGGGGGAGATGGGGGAGAGGTTGCAGGAGTCATTTAATTGAGCATGCCCAGACCTATAGCGATCCAAATTCATCAGTATTCTTTTGTGTGCCACTCATCCTGGATAGATATGATTTGGCAATTGAATAAACCTTGACATTCTGTGGGATTAAATTACCATGGCACTGGCGGACTGGCAGTATATGCAGGGTTGTGGTTATCATGCTCAACAGAGTATCTCCAATGAACATACGAGAAGAAAAACGCAAACAATTAATATATCAAATCTACTCCAATCCAAATGAACGAAATGTAACAATTGTGATAGTTTTAGATTATGTCTAAACCAACCTCAGTGTATGAAAGTTGGGGGATTGTTTGGGGTAAAGAAATCTGCATCAGCCTGGAGTTGACAGACAACACTAATTCAATGAAGTGCTATAACCATAAAGCAGAAAAAATCACACAAATCATATGAAAACAACATGGAAAATGATTCTCCCATTTAAAGTTTATCCCATTTACAAGTGGTCCAACATGACTCACTCCTCTAGAGCAGAGATTAGCAACTGGCGATCCCCCTTTTGTTGGTCCATGGATCAATACACCCCCCCACCCTCCCAAAATATAATTACTGTATATATATATGGCCCCATGGCACAAGGATCTGTACACAATTCCTGGAAGCTGAAAATGTCCCAGTTCTTCCATGGCGTGCATACTCACCAGAGATGTCACCTTCTTATCTTATCTAAAAATCTTAAAATAACGATCAAATCAAATCAAATGTTATTAGTCACATGCGCTGAATACAACATGTGTAGACCTTACAGTGAAATGGTTACTTACGAGCCCCTAACCAAACAATAGAGTTTAAAAAATATATTAATAAGAATAAGAAATAAAAGTAAAAATAAATTATAGAGCAGCAGTAAAACAACAATAGCGAGACTATATACAGGGGGATACCGGTACAGAGTCAATGTGGAGGCTATATACAGGGGGGTACCGGTACAGAGTCAATGTGGAGGCTATATACAGGGGGTAAAGGTACAGAGTCAATGTGGAGACTATATACAGGGGATACCGGTACAGAGTCAATGTGGAGGCTATATACAGGGGGGTACCGGTACAGAGTCAATGTGGAGACTATATACAGGGGATACCGGTACAGAGTCAATGTGGAGGCTATATACAGGGGGGTACCAGTACAGAGTCAATGTGGAGGCTATATACAGGGGATACCGGTACAGAGTCAATGTGGAGGCTATATACAGGGGGGTACCGGTACAGAGTCAATGTGGAGGCTATATACAGGGGGTAAAGGTACAGAGTCAATGTGGAGACTATATACAGGGGGTACCGGTACAGAGTCAATGTGGAGGCTATATACAGGGGGTAAAGGTACAGAGTCAATGTGGAGACTATATACAGGGGGTACCGGTACAGAGTCAATGTGGAGGCTATATACAGGGGGGTACCGGTACAGAGTCAATGTGGAGGCTATATACAGGGGGGTACCGGTACAGAGTCAATGTGGAGGCTATATACAGGGGGGTACCGGTACAGAGTCAATGTGGAGGCTATATACAGGGGGTACCGGTACAGAGTCAATGTGGAGGCTATATACAGGGGGGTACCGGTACAGAGTCAATGTGGAGGCTATATACAGGGGGGTACCGGTACAGAGTCAATGTGGAGACTATATACAGGGGGGTACCGGTACAGAGTCAATGTGGAGGCTATATACAGGGGGGTACCGGTACAGAGTCAATGTGGAGACTATATACAGGGGGGTACCGGTACAGAGTCAATGTGGAGGCTATATACAGGGGGGTACCGGTACAGAGTCAATGTGGAGACTATATACAGGGGGGTACCGGTACAGAGTCAATGTGGAGGCTATATACAGGGGGGTACCAGTACAGAGTCAATGTGGAGGCTATATACAGGGGGTACCGGTACAGAGTCAATGTGCGAGGGCACCGGTTAGTTGAGGTAATATGTACATGTAGGTAGAGTTATTAAAGTGACTATGCATAGATGACAACAACAGAGAGTATCGGCAGTGTAAAGAGGGGGGGTAGAAGCTGTTAAGAAGCCTCTTGGACCTAGACTTGGTGCTCTGGTACCACTTATCGTGCGGTAGAAGTGTCTATGACTAGGGAGACTGGAGTCTTTGACAATTTTTAGGGCCTTCCTCTAACACCGCCTAGTATAGAGGTCCTGGATGGCAGGAAGCTTGGCCCCAGTGATGTACTGGGCCGTACGCACTACCCTCTGTAATGCCTTGCGGTCGAAGGCTGAGCAGTTGCCATACCAGGCAGTGATGCAACCAGGCAGTGATGCAACCATGCTCTTGATGGTGTAGCTGTAGAACCTTTTGAGGATCTGAGGACCCATGCCAAATCTTTTCTGTCTCCTGAGGGCGAATAGGTTTTGTTGTGCCCTCTTAACGACTGTCTTGGTGTGCTTGGACCATGTTAGTTTGTTGGTGATGTGGACACCAAGGAACTTGAAGCTCTCAAACTGCTCCACTACAGCCCTGTCGATGAGAAGGGGGGCGTGCTCTGTCCTCTTTTTCCTGTAGTCCACAATCATCTCCTTTGTCTTGATCATGATGAGGGAGAGGTTGTTGTCCTGGCACGGCCAGGTCTCTGACCTTCTCCCTATAGGCTGTCTCGTCGTTGTCTGTGATCAGGCCTACCACTGTTGTGTCATCGGCAAACTTAATGATGGTGTTGGAGTCATGCCTGGCCGTGCAGTCATGAGTGAACAGGGAGTACATGAGGAGACTGAGCACGCACCCCTGAGGGGCCCCTATGTTGAGGATCAGCGTGGCAGATGTGTTGCTACCTACCCTTACCACCTGGGGGCGGCCTGTCAGGAAGTCCAGGATCCAGTTGCAGAGGGATGTGTTTAGTCCCAGGGCCCTTAGCTTAGTGATGAGCTTTGAGGGCACTATGGTGTTGAACGCGGAGCTGTAGTCAATGAATAGCATTCTCACATAGGTGTCCCTTTTGTCCAGGTGGGAAAGTGTCGTGTGGAGTGCAATAGAGATTGTATCATCTGTTGATCTGTTGGGACGGTATGCAAATTGGAGTGGGTCTAGGGTTTTTGGGATATTGGTGTTGATGTGAGCCATGACCAGCCTTTTAAAGCACTTCATGGCTACAGATGTAGTAGTCATTTAAGCAGGTTACCTTAGTGTTCTTGAGCACAGGGACTATGGTGGTCTGCTTAAAACATGTTGGAATTAAAGATTCGGACAGGAAAGGGTTGAAAATGTCAGTGAAAACACTTGCCAGTTGGTCAGCGCATGCTTGCAGTACGTGTCCTGGTAATCCGTCTGGCCCTGCGGCCTTGTGAATGTTGACCTGTTTAAAGGTCTTACTCACATCAGCTGCGGAGAGCGTGATCACACAGCCTTACGGGAACAGCTGGTGCTCTCATGTATGTTTCAGTGTTATTTGCCTCGAAGCGAGCATAGAAGTAGTTTAGCTCGTCTGGTAGGCTTGTGGGCTGCTCTCGGCTGTGCTTCCCTTTGTAGTCTGTAGTTGTCTGCCACATCCGACGAGTCGGTGTAGTACGTTTCGATCTTAGTCCCGTATTGACGCTTTGCCTGTTTGATGGTTCATTGCAGGGCATAGTGGGATTTCTGATAAGCTTCCGGGTTAGAGTCTCGCTCCTTGAAAGCGGAAGCTCTAGCCTTTGGCTCAGTGTTGACGTTGCCTGTAATCCATGGCTTCTGGTTGTTGTATGTATGTATGTATGTACGGTCACTGTGGGGACTACGTCATCGATGCACTTATTGATGAAGCCAATGTGTTGAATTGCAGGAAATTAGCTGTAAAACAGCACATTTTTCTCTCTGCCCCTAACAAATTGTGTTGAGAAATTAACTCTAAAAGGAGGGCTGCTAAAATGTAAGGGGTGGGGGCAACAACATTTCACTTAGGGTCCCCAAAAGAGTAGGGCCGGCTCTGACTGCATATGTGGATGTGGGTGTGGATGTGGATATGCAGACACGGATATGCAGATTTTTTTGTGGCACCCATCCCAATTAAGTTGCCCATCCCTGATTTAGATTATGTCCATAATTAGGGCAGAAAAGTCCTTCTGAGATTGAGGATGTCCTAATATGTGTGTTGGGTGGGTCAGAATCTTGTGTCCAGGCAGCATGCTGCTAGCCTTATGAAGTGCATTGGTAGTCAGCTGTTCTCCTGCAGAAGGAGATGCTATCATCTGTGGTAGATCTCCCTACAGACACCTGTTGGCCTGTGGATGATGAGCGCAATACTGATTCTGCCTCCGTCCTTTCCTTTCCCTGCTCTGCTCTGGTTAGCGTTCCCCAAATGGCACGCTCTATATTCCCCTATGGGTCCTGGTCAAAAGTAGTGCACTATATAGGGAATAGGGAGCCATTTGGGATGTAGCCATGCTCTGCTCTGCTCACACACTGTATGTAGATCCTAGGTGGAGCGTCATCTGTATGGAGATCCTAGCTGGAGCGTCATCTGTATGGAGATCCTAACTGGAGCATCATTTGTGTGGAGATCCTAGCTGGAGCTTCATCTGTATGGAGATCCTAGCTGGAGCTTCATCTGTATGGAGATCCTAACTGGAGCATCATTTGTGTGGAGATCCTAGCTGGAGCTTCATCTGTATGGAGATCCTAGCTGGAGCGTCATCTGTATGGAGATCCTAGCTGGAGTGTCATCTGTATGGAGATCCTAGCTGGAGCGTTATCTGTATGGAGAGCCTAGCTGGAACTTCATCTGTATGGAGATCCTAGCTGGATCGTCATCTGTATGGAGAGCCTAGCTGGAGCTTCATCTGTATGGAGATCCTAGCTGGAGCTTCATCTGTATGGAGATCCTAGCTGGAGCATCATCTGCATGTAAATCCTAGCTGGAGCTTCATCTGTATGGAGATCCTAACTGGAGCATCATTTGTGTGGAGATCCTAGCTGGAGCTTCATCTGTACGTAGATCCTAGCTGGAGCTTCATCTGTACGTAGATCCTAGCTGGAGCTTCATCTGTGCGTAGATCCTAGCTGGAGCTTCATCTGTACTTAGATCCTAGCTGGAGCTTCATCTGTGTGGAGATCCTAGCTGGAGCTTCATCTGTACGTAGATCCTAGCTGGAGCTTCATCTGTACTTAGATCCTAGCTGGAGCTTCATCTGTATGGAGATCCTAGCTGGAGCGTCATCTGTATGGAGATCCTAGCTGGAGTGTCATCTGTATGGAGATCCTAGCTGGAGCTTCATCACGAGTAGCTCTGCTGCTGAATCATAAATCATCTAGATTCACACCATGTAGCAGCAGATGGTAGCACCCTGTTCAACCTCTATGTACGTATGTTCGCTGGCTATATGGCTGACTTAGCTGAACAGCAGAGCAGAGGCACTGAAACATGACAAAAGTCTGTGTTTTGCCTGTCTGGAGTTGAAGTGTAGTGTGTAGCATGTGATCCCCAGTGCTGCCTGTCAATAAAGGCTCTATCATTGCTCTATAACAGATCAGTGAAAATGTATACCTGTCCTATTTGGTCATCTAACAACCAACAGTCAGGCAGTCTTTAATGTGTGATGGAAGTTGTTCTGCGAACCACTCTCACACAATGAGTAACCAGAGAGCCTGAGATGTGAAGGCTTATTGTTAGCCCTGCTGAGGTAATGCATTTTGCCTCGGCATTACCTTAGCAGGGCTAACACATTAGACCCAGACACAGGACACCCAAGTCTGAACCCCAGTCAGTCACATGTGCACAACACACCTCCTGGCTCTTAGTTGAACCCAGGATGTATCACAAGAGGAGCCCATTGGGTTCACAGTGGGTTTCTATTGGGTTAACTGTGGGTTTGTATTGGATTTACAGTGGGTTTATATTGAGTTTACAGTGGGTTTATATTGGGTTAACTGTGGGTTTGTATTGGATTTACAGTGGGTTTATATTGGGTTTACAGTGAGTTTATATTGGGTTAACTGTGGGTTTATATTGGGTTAACTGTGGGTTTATATTGGGTTTACAGTGGGTTTATATTGGGTTTATATTGAGTTTACAGTGGGTTTATTTGGGGTTTACAGTGGGCTTATATTGGGTTTACAGTAGGTTTACAGGGGGTTTATATTAGGTTTACAGTGGGTTTATTATGGGTTTACAGTAGGTTTATTTTGGGGTTAATAGTCATCACTGGTCCATGACTTTACTGCTCTCAGTCAGCCTCCTCACCTCAGGGTGTAAACAGCAACAGTCAGTTACTATCTCTCTGCTATGACTCTCAGCCCCTCAGAGTATTTACCTCCCATCAGTATAATCCCCAAGCAGAGGTTATCTGACATGTTAGAGGTGATGGATTAGGAGATGTGTCTTTGTGTGCTAACTAAGCCAGGTAATGATGTCCATGTTAGAGGTGATGGATTAGGAGATGTGTCTTTGTGTGCTAACTAAGCCAGGTAATGATGTCCATGTTAGAGGTGATGGATTAGGAGATGTGTCTTTGTGTGCTAACTAAACCAGGTGATGATGTCCATGTTAGAGGTGATGGATTAGGAGATGTGTCTTTATGTGCTAACTAAGCCAGGTAATGATGTCCATGTTAGAGGTGATGGATTAGGAGATGTGTCTTTGTGTGGTAACTAAGCCAGGTAATGATGTCCATGTTAGAGGTGATGGATTAGGAGATGTGTCTTTGTGTGCTAACTAAGCCAGGTAATGATGTCCATGTTAGAGGTGATGGATTAGGAGATGTGTCTTTGTGTGCTAACTAAACCAGGTGATGATGTCCATGTTAGAGGTGATGGATTAGGAGATGTGTCTTTATGTGCTAACTAAGCCAGGTAATGATGTCCATGTTAGAGGTGATGGATTAGGAGATGTGTCTTTGTGTGGTAACTAAGCCAGGTAATGATGTCCATGTTAGAGGTGATGGATTAGGAGATGTGTCTTTGTGTGCTAACTAAGCCAGGTAATGATGTCCATGTTAGAGGTGATGGATTAGGAGATGTGTCTTTGTGTGCTAACTAAGCCAGGTGATGATGTCCATGTTGTTGACTTGTCTCCCTGGCTGCATGGTGAGGGACTGATGTTGGAGTCAATAGCAATGAAAAGTCACAACAATAACCCAATTGCCTAATTTTTGCCATTTATTCAGACTCAAGCCCTCCTCGGGATTTGATGCAAACAAGGGTTGAACTATTCTGTTAACTTTCCCAAAATGCTTAGGTTTTCCAGGAATCCTAGTTGGGGGATTTCAGGTTTCTCTCTACAGACTCCAGGAATCCTAGTTGGGGGATTTCAGGTTTCTCTCTACAGACTCCAGGAATCCTAGTTGGGGATTTCAGGTTTCTCTCTACAGACTCCAGGAATCCTAGTTGGGGATTTCAGGTTTCTCTCTACAGACTCCAGGAATCCTAGTTGGGGGATTTCAGGTTTCTCTCTACAGACTCCAGGAATCCTAGTTGGGGGATTTCAGGTTTCTCTCTACAGACTCCAGGAATCCTAGTTTGGGGATTTCAGGTTTCTCTCTACAGACTCCAGGAATCCTAGTTTGGGGATTTCAGGTTTCTCTCTACAGACTCCAGGAATCCTAGTTGGGGATTTCAGGTTTCTCTCTACAGACTCCAGGAATCCTAGTTGGGGGATTTCAGGTTTCTCTCTACAGACTCCGGGAATCTTCCAGACAGGATTTCTGTAAAACCTATGCATTTTTAAAACACTGTGGCAAATGCCCACTGACAGATCCACTGAAGCTATGTGTCTGTGTAAAACCCCAGTGTGTGTTCTCCTGATCCAGCACCAGTCTGTATGATGAGTGGGGAGGACTGACAGAGGACTGGGCCATCTGTTTTACTACATGTGGGAAATCTTTGACTGATGACAAAAGTCACAACCAACTGTGTTTGTGATGATGCAAAACTTGAGGATGATTCTTTCTCAACCCTCCCCCTCCTGCTTGGTTGTGTGAACTTATGTTGACTGTTCTTACCATGTTACTGTAGCAAATCTTGTCTAAAAATACCAAAGAGGAAAATGTATTTGGGGAGAGGAATTGGTAGGATTTTTCTCTCTCTCTCTCTCTCTCTCTCTCTCTCTCTCTCTCTCTCTCTCTCTCTCTCTCTCTCTCTCTCTCTCTCTCTCTCTCTCTCTCTCACACACACACAAAAACACTATTCTTACAGAATATGGATTCTCTATGGCCAAATAAATCAGTTATCTCTGCAATGCAGTCTATCAAACATTAATGTACAGTATGAATCTAATTCTTCCCGGCTGAAAAAGGAGGAACATAAAAGTGCCCGAAAGCACCAACAAGTAGAGTAATACAGTAATACAGTAATACAGTAATAGTAGTAATACATTAATAGTAGTACACAATAGTACACTCTTATCCAGAGAGACTTACAAGAGGAATTAGGGTTAAGTGCCTTTCTCAGGGCTCATTGACAAATTTTTCACCTAATCGTCTCGGGGATTCAAACCAGCGACCTTTCAGTTACCAGACAAACACTATTAACCACTAGGGTACTACAGTAACACAGTACCACAGTGCTACAGTAACAATGTAATACAGTACTACAGTAACACAGTACTACAGTAATAGAGTACTACAGCAACACAGTACCACAGTAATACAGTAACACAGTACTACAGTAATACATTACTACAGTAATACGGTACTACAGTATCACACTACCACAGTAATACAGTACTACTGTACTACAGTAACACACTACTACAGTACTATAGTAATAGATTACCACAGTACTAGAGTACCACAGTACTACAATACTACAGTACTACAGTAATACAGTACTGCAGTACCACAGTAATACAGTACTACAGTAATACAGTACTTGAACAGCCGAGCTCATCCATAGTGTGTATGATCTCCCAGCAGCTAAACTGGGTCAAGAACTGCTGTAGAGTAGTCTAGGAAAAGCACCCCCGGGGGGCGTCCTAAATGGCACCATATCCCCTATTTAATGCACTTATTTTGTGAACTAAATAGTAAATATAGTGCACTATGTAGGGAATAGATGGCCATTTGGGACATAGACCCATAGTCTAGTAGAGCAGATTAGTGTCTTGGTCTCTAGGTCTGTCATGCTGCATTAGAGGGCTCTCGCGAGGACAAGCTCCATGACAACAACATGTTCCATAACCAATAGTCATGAACTGTCTCGGCATGAAGTGCGCCCCAAATGGCACCCAGTGCCCTATTTAGTGCACTACTCTTTTTTTTTTTTTTTTACCAGAGTGCTATAGGGAATGGGGTACAATTTGGGACATAACCTGAGAGTCACAGTGAGCAGGACAAATAAGGTGCCATTTAGAGAAAGAGATCCAAGATCGCATAGCAGTTCAGACGTCTTTTGTCCTCGTCTTGTCGTGTCCTGTATATATATATATATTTACAACTTTTTTCACATACATTTTATTTTTATTTTCCATCAACTCATCTTCTAAACACTCTCCTGCAACCAGCCTCACCAATTTATATTTATAAAAAAGTATTATTTACCTCAGATCTGTAATCCTCCAAGAAGCTAGCCAGAAACTCCAAGAAGCTAGCCAGAAACTAGCCAGAAGCTAGCCAGGAGCTAGCCCAGAAGCTAATCAGAAGCTAGTTAGCTTCTTCACTGGCAAATCGTTAGTATTCAGCTAACCACGGTTTGTGGTCATCAGCTATCCTTTAGCTCGAAAATCTATCGAAAATCTATTGCCAGTTTTGTACGGCGCAGCGCGGCTCGGAACGGAACATACCGAACCAATTTTTCTCTCCATGTCCCTGGATTTCAACTGCTCTCTGGACATTCATACCCGGATCTCACAGCTAGCTAGCTGCTATCCGTGTGACAGTCGGCTTTCGTCGATTCCGGAGCAAACGTCGATTGTTCCGGTGCTAGCCAGCTCCGTCAATCACTCCTGAGTTCCATCATTCACTCCTGGGCTGCAGTCACCTATCCGGACCCGTTTTACTGCCTACGCGGAGCCCCACCGGGCATTCACAACTGGACTGCCAACGTTATCTACCTGAAGGAGATCCGGCTGGCTCCTCCGTCGCGACGTTACCTGAACGCCCATCTGCGGCCCGCTAACCGTTAGCTGTCTTACCGGATGCTATCTGAATAGACAATCGGACAATTTATTTATTTTTATTATTATTATGTTTTCTTCTCGGGCCTCTATAACTATATCTATTGTTCTTATTTTTGTTGTTGTTGTTGTGTGATTTGGATTAATCCCCTCTACCACACGGAAACCCACTAATCTACTGACCGAACGCAAGAGGTGGCTAACAACAGACCTCCATCCTATGCTAGCTTGCTACCGATGGCCTGGCTAGCTGTCTAAATCGCCGTGACCCTCAACCAACCTCTCCACTCACTGGACCCTTTTGATCACTCGACTAAGCATGCCTCTCCTTAATGTCAATATCTCTTGTCCATTGCTGTTCTGGTTAGTGTTTATTGGCTTATTTCACTGTAGAGCCTCTAGTCCTGCTCACTATACCTTATCCAACCTATTAGTTCCACCACCCACACATGCAATGACATCTCCTGGTTTCAATGATGTTTCTAGAGACAATATCTCTCTCTTCATCACTCAATACCTAGGTTTACCTCCACTGTATTCACATCATACCTTACCTCTGTCTGTACATTATACCTTGATGCTATTTTATCGCCCCCAGAAACCTCCTTTTACTCTCTGTTCCAGACGTTCTAGACGACCAATTCGTATTGCTTTTAGCCGCACCCTTATTCTACTCCTCCTATGTTCCTCTGGCGATGTAGAGGTGAATCCAGGCCCTGCAGTGCCTAGCTCCACTCCTATTCCCCAGGCGCTCTCTTTTGACGACTTCTGTAACCGTAATAGCCTTGGTTTCATGCATGTTAACATTGGAAGCCTCCTCCCTAAGTTTGTTCTATTCACTGCTTTAGCACACTCTGCCAACCTGGATGTTCTATCTGTGTCTGAATCCTGGCTTAGGAAGACCACCAAAAATTCAGACATTTTAATTCCAAACTACAACATTTTCAGACAAGATAGAACTGCCAAAGGGGGCGGTGTTGCAATCTACTGCAAAGATAGCCTGCAGAGTTCTGTCCTACTGTCCAGGTCTGTACCCAAACAATTTGAACTTCTACTTTTAAAAATCCACCTCTCTAAAAACAAGTCTCTCACCTTTGCCGCCTGCTATAGACCACCCTCTGCCCCCAGCTGTGCTCTGGACACCATATGTGAACTGATTGCCCCCCATCTATCTTCAGAGCTCGTGCTGCTAGGCGACCTAAACTGGAACATGCTTGACACCCCAGCCATCCTACAATCTAAACTTGATGCCCTCAATCTCACACAAATTATCAATGAACCTACCAGGTACCTCCCCAAAGCCTTAAACACGGGCACCCTCATAGATATCATCCTAACCAACTTCCCCTCTAAATACACCTCTGCTGTCTTCAACCAAGATCTCAGCGATCACTGCCTCATTGCCTGCATCCGTAATGGGTCAGCGGTCAAACGACCTCTCATCACTGTAAAACGCTCCCTGAAACACTTCAGCGAGCAGGCCTTTCTAATCGACCTCGCCGGGGTATCCTGGAAGGATATTGACCTCATCTCGTCAGTAGAGGATGCCTGGATATTTTTTTTAAATGCCTTCCTAACCATCTTAAATAAACATGCCCCATTCAAGAAATTTAGAACCAGGAACAGATATAGCCCGTGGTTCTCCCCAGACCTGACTGCCCTTAACCAACACAAAAACATCCTATGGCGTTCTGCATTAGCATCGAACAGCCCCCGTGATATGCAGCTGTTCAGGGAAGCTAGAAACCATTATACACAGGCAGTTAGAAAAGCCAAGGCTAGCTTTTTCAAGCAGAAATTTGCTTCTTGCTACAGTAACTCCAAAAAGTTCTGGGACACTGTAAAGTCCATGGAGAATAAGAACACCTCCTCCCAGCTGCCCACTGCACTGAAGATAGGAAACACTGTCACCACTGATAAATCCACCATAATTGAAAATTTCAATAAGCATTTTTCTACTGCTGGCCATGCTTTCCACCTGGCTACTCCTACCCCTGTCAACAGCACTGCACCCCCAACAGCAACTCGCCCAAGCCTTCCCCATTTCTCCTTCTCCCAAATCCATTCAGCTGATGTTCTGAAAGAGCTGCAAAATCTGGACCCCTACAAATCAGCCGGGCTAGACAATCTGGACCCTTTCTTTCTAAAATTATCTGCCGAAATTGTTGCCACCCCTATTACTAGCCTGTTCAACCTCTCTTTCGTGTCGTCTGAGATTCCCAAAGATTGGAAAGCAGCTGCGGTCATCCCCCTCTTCAAAGGGGGGGACACTCTTGACCCAAACTGCTACAGACCTATATCTATCCTACCATGCCTTTCTAAGGTCTTCGAAAGCCAAGTCAACAAACAGATTACCGACCATTTCGAATCTCACCATACCTTCTCTGCTATGCAATCTGGTTTCAGAGCTGGTCATGGGTGCACCTCAGCCACGCTCAAGGTCCTAAACGATATCTTAACCGCCATCGATAAGAAACATTACTGTGCAGCCGTATTCATTGATCTGGCCAAGGCTTTCGACTCTGTCAATCACCCCATCCTCATCGGCAGACTCAACAGCCTTGGTTTCTCAAATGATTGCCTCGCCTGGTTCACCAACTACTTCTCTGATAGAGTTCAGTGTGTCAAATCGGAGGGTCTGTTGTCCGGACCTCTGGCAGTCTCTATGGGGGTGCCACAGGGTTCAATTCTTGGACCGACTCTCTTCTCTGTATACATCAATGAGGTCGCTCTTGCTGCTGGTGAGTCTCTGATCCACCTCTACGCAGACGACACCATTCTGTATACTTCCGGCCCTTCTTTGGACACTGTGTTAACAACCCTCCAGGCAAGCTTCAATGCCATACAACTCTCCTTCCGTGGCCTCCAATTGCTCTTAAATACAAGTAAAACTAAATGCATGCTCTTCAACCGATCGCTACCTGCACCTACCCGCCTGTCCAACATCACTACTCTGGACGGCTCTGACTTAGAATACGTGGACAACTACAAATACTTACAGTGCCTTGCGAAAGTATTCGGCCCCCTTGAACTTTGCAACCTTTTGCCACATTTCAGGCTTCAAACATAAAGATATAAAACTGTATTTTTTTGTGAAGAATCAACAACAAGTGGGACACAATCATGAAGTGGAACGACATTTATTGGATATTTCAAACTTTTTAACAAATCAAAAACTGAAAAATTGGTGTGCAAAATTATTCAGCCCCTTTACTTTCAGTGCAGCAAACTCTCTCCAGAAGTTCAGTGAGGATCTCTGAATGATCCAATGTTGACCTAAATGACCAATGATGATAAATACAATCCACCTGTGTGTAATCAAGTCTCCGTATAAATGCACCTGCACTGTGATAGTCTCAGAGGTCCGTTAAAAGCGCAGAGAGCATCATGAAGAACAAGGAACAAACCAGGCAGGTCCGAGACACTGTTGTGAAGAGGTTTAAAGCCGGATTTGGATACAAAAAGATTTCCCAAGCTTTAAACATACCAAGGAGCACTGTGCAAGCGATAATATTGAAATGGAAGGAGTATCAGACCACTGCAAATCTACCAAGACCTGGCCGTCCCTCTAAACTTTCAGCTCATACAAGGAGTAGACTGATCAGAGATGCAGCCAAGAGGCCCATGATCACTCTGGATGAACTGCAGAGATCTACAGCTGAGGTGGGAGACTCTGTCCATAGGACAACAATCAGTCGTATATTGCACAAATCTGGCCTATGGAAGAGTGGCAAGAAGAAAGCCATTTCTTAAAGATATCCATAAAAAGTGTTGTTTAAAGTTTGCCACAAGCCACCTGGGAGACACACCAAACATGTGGAAGAAGGTGCTCTGGTCAGATGAAACCAAAATTGAACTTTTTGGCAACAATGCAAAACGTTATGTTTGGCGTAAAAGCAACACAGCTGAACACACCATCCCCACTGTCAAACATGGTGGTGGCAGCATCATGGTTTGGGCCTGCTTTTCTTCAGCAGGGACAGGGAAGATGGTTAAAATTGATGGGAAGATACAGGACCATTCTGGAAGAAAACCTGATGGAGTCTGCAAAAGACCTGAGACTGGGACGGAGATTTGTCTTCCAACTAGACAATGATCCAAAATATAAAGCAAAATCTACAATGGAATGGTTCAAAAATAAACATATCCAGGTGTTAGAATGGCCAAGTCAAAGTCCAGACCTGAATCCAATCGAGAATCTGTGGAAATAACTGAAAACTGCTGTTCACAAATGCTCTCCATCCAACCTCACTGAGCTCGAGCTGTTTTGCAAGGAGGAATGGGAAAAAAATTCAGTTTCTCGATGTGCAAAACTGATAGAGACATACCCCAAGCGACTTACAGCTGTAATCGCAGCAAAAGCTGGCGCTACAAAGTATTAACTTAAGGGGGGATGAATAATTTTGCACGCCCAATTTTTCAGTTTTTGATTTGTTAAAAAAGTTTGAAATATCCAATAAATGTCGTTCCACTTCATGATTGTGTCCCACTTGTTGTTGATTCTTCACAAAAAAATACAGTTTTATATCTTTATGTTTGAAGCCTGAAATGTGGCAAAAGGTCGCAAAGTTCAAGGGGGCCGAATACTTTCGCAAGGCACTGTAGGTGTCTGGTTAGACTGTAAACTCTCCTTCCAGACCCATATCAAACATCTCCAATCCAAAGTTAAATCTAGAATTGGCTTCCTATTTCGCAACAAAGCATCCTTCACTCATGCTGCCAAACATACCCTTGTAAAACTGACCATCCTACCAATCCTTGACTTTGGCGATGTCATTTACAAAATAGCCTCCAATACCCTACTCAACAAATTGGATGCAGTCTATCACAGTGCAATCCGTTTTGTCACCAAAGCCCCATATACTACCCACCATTGCGACCTGTACGCTCTCGTTGGCTGGCCCTCGCTTCATACTCGTCGCCAAACCCACTGGCTCCATGTCATCTACAAGACCCTGCTAGGTAAAGTCCCCCCTTATCTCAGCTCGCTGGTCACCATAGCATCTCCCACCTGTAGCACACGCTCCAGCAGGTATATCTCTCTAGTCACCCCCAAAACCAATTATTTCTTTGGCCGCCTCTCTTTCCAGTTCTCTGCTGCCAATGACTGGAACGAACTACAAAAATCTCTGAAACTGGAAACACTTATCTCCCTCACTAGCTTTAAGCACCAACTGTCAGAGCAGTTCACAGATTACTGCACCTGTACATAGCCCACCTATAATTTAGCCCAAACAACTACCTCTTTCCCAACTGTATTTAATTAATTTATTTATTTTGCTCCTTTGCACCCCATTATTTTTATTTCTACTTTGCACATTCTTCCATTGCAAAACTACCATTCCAGTGTTTTACTTGCTATATTGTATTTACCTTGCCACCATGGCCTTTTTTGCCTTTACCTCCCTTCTCACCTCATTTGCTCACATTGTATATAGACTTGTTTATACTGTATTATTGACTGTATGTTTGTTTTACTCCATGTGTAACTCTGTGTCGTTGTATCTGTCGAACTGCTTTGCTTTATCTTGGCCAGGTCGCAATTGTAAATGAGAACTTGTTCTCAACTTGCCTACCTGGTTAAATAAAGGTAAATAAATAAATAAATAGGGAGAAGATAATGGACTTATTTCAATGAATCTGATGTTGATGTTGTTATTGTTAAACACTCTGTTTTCTACCAGGCGTAAGATTGACCTGGCCAGATCCACTCTCTAGTTCTGTTTCACTCATGGCTTCCTTCCTCACATATTTATAGAAAATATTTCATCCTTTCTCTATTGGACTGAGCCCAATCATGGGAAGACATTAACACTGTCTCAGCTTGGTCCACCCATATGCTAAATGCACACACTACTGAGAGTCTCTGGATGAAAAGTGTCTGCTAAATACATCATTATATTCTAAACAACCTGTCTCTGTATGGGCGTAGGGGCAAATGACACGTTGGACGTTGGAGACAGTCGCAGCATACTGTTGTGTTGGTATTACGTTACCATGGAAACGTTTTGTTAACTCTGACAACATTATTCAAGTCATAATGTCATTTAAATGTCCCCATCTGAAGCAGAAGCAGGGCAGTAAAGCTGTAGACACATACAGTAACTGAAATGACAGCTACAGTAACTATTCAACAGTCAAAACGGTAAATAAAGAAGGACCAATTACCTGTAATCAGTTCTTTGGGCACAGAGAAGTAAGTTTCCATTAATGTCAGTTGATGTCTGTCCGGTGCTGGAACAGAGATGAGAGAGGTTCTGTATGACACATCTCACAGAGCACTGTTGTGGAATAGCACGGCATAGTACAGCATTCCCTGTCAGTCATCAGGCCATGCTTTGTGTAGTTCTAATGAGGCTGTGGCTGATTTAAATATGTTACTTCCTCAACAGACCTGTGGTGACAGTGAGTGGTCAAAGATGAATAACTATCGCTGAGTCCTTAGCGTTGAGTCCTGGTGCTGAGGCATAGTGCTGAGTCCTGGTGCTGAGTCCTAGTGCTGAGTCCTAGTGCTGAGTCCTAGTGCTGAGTCCTAGTGCTGAGGCCTAGTACTGAGTCCTAGTGCTGAGTCATAATGCTGAGTCCTAGTGCTGAGTCCTAGTGCTGAGTCATAATGCTGAGGCCTAGAACTGAGTCCTGGTGCTGAGTCCTAGTGCTGAGTCCTAGTGCTGAGTCCTAGTGCTGAGGCCTAGTACTGAGTCCTAGTGCTGAGGCCTAGAACTGAGTCCTGGTGCTGAGTCCTAGTGCTGAGTCCTAGTGCTGAGTCCTAGTGCTGAGGCCTAGTACTGAGTCCTAGTGCTGAGGCCTAGTGCTGAGGCCTAGTACTGAGTCCTGGTGCTGAGTCCTAGTGCTGAGTCCTAGTGCTGAGTCCTAGTGCTGAGGCCTAGTACTGAGTCCTAGTGCTGAGGCCTAGTGCTGAGGCCTAGTACTGAGGCCTAGTGCTGAGTCCTAGTGCTGAGGCCTAG
This sequence comes from Oncorhynchus mykiss, assembly GCF_013265735.2. NCBI lineage: Eukaryota > Metazoa > Chordata > Actinopteri > Salmoniformes > Salmonidae > Oncorhynchus > Oncorhynchus mykiss. Next base: position 3,352,805 of record NC_048567.1, read on the forward strand.
TACTGAGTCCTAGTGCTGAGTCCTAGTGCTGAGGCCTAGTACTGAGTCCTAGTACTGAGGCCTAGTGCTGAGGCCTAGTACTGAGTCCTAGTGCTTAGTCCTAGTGCTGAGGCCTAGTACTGAGTCCTAGTGTTGAGGCCTAGTGCTGAGTCCTAAGTGCTGAGTCCTAGTGCTGAGAACTAGTGTTGAGTCCTAAGTGCTGAGGCCTAGTACTGAGTCCTAAGTGCTGAGTCCTAGTGCTGAGGCCTAGTGCTGAGTCCTAGTGCTAAGTCAAAATTCTGAATAAAAAGCTAATACTATGTGAACCCAGGTCTGTATGTTTGGTTTCCAAAACAGATTCCTAATGACATGGGGGTGACTTTCCTACCGCTGTTGTTCTGACATACACACTGAAAACACAACACAACCTAATTTCCCAGGATAACTTAATCAGCGGCTCAATGAAAGAGGCAGACACTTTTAACAGGGAGAAGTAGATGTGTTGTCTGCCTGCCGAAGAGCTTTCCCTCCAAGCTTTGTTAAAATGGATGAATATGCAGTGGACATCACAGGGGAGAACAGCTCAAAGACAGGCTCCTGGATTGACTGACATTGAGGAGACCAGTTGTACAGTGTTTTGTTTCATTCAAGTACGGTTTTATGCACGATTGTGTCTTTCAGCTGTTCAATCAACCAGGCAAATTTTATTCCATTTTGACTTTGCCAATGATTCCAACCTAACCTTTATTTTTTTTTAAACATTTGTCACATTTGCATATATTCGGCTGCCTTGGAGATTACAGTATAAAGTGACAATGACATGATAGAAGTATAAAAGCAAAAAGGCCCATCACTGCTTTAGACAGTCTGGCTGGAGAGACATGGACATTCATTCAACATCTAAATCAACAATTGCTCTTTTATTTTCCTGAATTCACATACAATTATATATATATTTCTCTAATATCATGTTTGGATACGCTGTTTGTCATGTGTACAGATAGCAGCCCCGTTCACTACTATTTTGGGATAAAACGGCAACATGTTTATAACACGATGGTACTTTTCCATTTATACATGTTATAGGAGGTTTCACAAGGTCATTGCTCATGAAGTCTCATTTACTGCACAGAAAAAGTAACAAACCAATACTGGCTGATTATGAAACAAGCAGGAGTGTACCAATTGTGTTTGGAAACTTGTATTAATATAAAAGCCATTCTAAAATCCAATAAAAACAAGGCGTGTGACTAAGTTGTGGTACCAGCCGTGTAGCAACGCAGCAACACTGGGTTTTGGCCCCTGGCAGCGACTCCCTCGCTCTTCCCCTAACATTAACAAGAGGTGACGTGCATTCTCTTTAAAGCAGAATTCATCACAATGCAGAAGAACATTTCAATTAATAATGGATGGGTGTTTTCCTTAGAGGTTTAACCAAGGAGCAAAAAACAAGGCATTTCGCATCGCGAAGGCATCAAAAATGTTAATGCAACGTTGGTTGTATTCTCATTATATGGCTGGCTTCTCTCTATGCTTACCACCTACTGTATGGAGGTTGAGGAAGACTTCATTGATTGAGAATATAATTCTTATAATTCATTCATTAATACACAGCTCATTTGAATATCTTTTATCTTCCAAATGAGCTAACAACGTTCATGTGGTTGAAGTGGCAACAGATTGTCTCTTGGTATTAAACCTAACGCTAACAGGTCTCAGTGTAGGTCGATACAGTACAACGTACTACACAGTGGAGGTCGATACAGTACAACGTACTACACAGTGGAGGTCGATACAGTACAACGTACCACACAGTGTAGGTCGATACAGTACAACATACTACACAGTGTAGGTCGATACAGTACAACGTATTACACAGTGGAGGTCGATACAGTACAACGTACTACACAGTGTAGGTCGATACAGTACAACGTACTACACAGTGGAGGTCGATACAGTACAACGTACTACACAGTGGAGGTTGATACAGTACAACGTACTACACAGTGTAGGTCGATACAGTACAACGTACTACACAGTGGAGGTCGATACAGTACAACGTACTACACAGTGGAGGTCGATACAGTACAACGTACTACATAGTGTAGGTCGATATAGTACAACGTACTACACAGTGTAGGTTGATACAGTACAACGTACTACACAGTGGAGGTCGATACAGTACAATGTACTACACAGTGGAGGTCGATACAGTACAATGTACTACACAGTGTAGGTCGATACAGTACAACGTACTACACAGTGGAGGTCGATACAGTACAACGTACTACACAGTGGAGGTCGATACAGTACAATGTACTACACAGTGGAGGTCGATACAGTACAATGTACTACACAGTGTAGGTCGATACAGTACAACGTACTACAAAGTGTAGGTCGATACAGTACAACGTACTACACAGTGGAGGTCGATACAGTACAACGTACTACACACACAAAGGTTCATGGATTTGATTCTAGACATTATTCTGTTCTCATAAAATCAGCCTTTTCATATTTCATGTCTTGTGTGTCATCATCAGAATGCGTGGTTTTCTATAGATCACACCATTGATCCTATCAGCCTACAGTTCAGGTATCAGCTTTCTTCCCAGTGCTTTTATAGAAGACATGCAAGGTTACGCAGCCGGCCAGAGAACTGAGAGGAGAGCTGAGAAGCTGAGAGGAGAGCTGAGAGGAGAGCTGAGAGGAGAGCTGAAAGGAGAGGAGAGCTGAGAGGAGAGCTGAAAGGAGAGGAGAGCTGAGAGGAGAGCTGAAAGGAGAGGAGAACTGAGAGGAGAGGAGAACTGAGAGGAGAGCTGAAAGGAGAGGAGAACTGAGAGGAGAGCTGAGAGGAGAACTGAAAGGAGAGGAGAACTGAGAGGAGAGCTGAGAGGAGAGCTGAGAGGAGAGCTGAAAGAGGGGCTGAAAGGAGAGGAGAACTGAGAGGAGAGGAGAACTGAGAGAAGAGCTGAGAAGCTGAGAGGACAGCTGAAAGGAGAGGAGAACTGAGAGGAGAGCTGAGAAGCTGAGAGGAGAGCTGAAAGGAGAACTGAGAGGAGAGCTGAGAAGCTGAGAGGAGAGCTGAGAGGAGAGGAGAACTGAGAGGAGAACTGAGAGGAGAGCTGAGAGGAGAGCTGAAAGGAGAGGAGAACTGAAAGGAGAGGAGAACTGAAAGGAGAGGAGAACTGAGAGGAGAGCTGAGAAGCTGAGAGGAGAGCTGAGAGGAGAGCTGAGAGGAGAGTTGAGAGGAGAGGAGAGCTGTCTGCCTGTCTTTCTGTGGGGGCGTGAATGTCTGGGAGATCACAGGGTCTCATACAGGATCATGACACCTCATTGGGATAAATGGTTTTCATTACCATGTGTTTGATGCTATGAGGGAGAGAGTGTCCATTACTACACCCACCAGTTGCTGCTGCTGAATCACTGTATCATTATTTGCAGTAGTGTAGAGAATTACTGGAGATTGTTGCAGAGCAGAGTGTGGAGAAAGAGAGAGAGAGGGGGGATAGAGGGAGAGAGGGAGAGAGACAGATGGTGAGAGGGAGAGAAACAGAGGGAGAGAGAGAGGGGGAGAGAAACAGAGGGAGAGAGAGAGGGGGAGAGAATGAGGGATAGAGAGAGAGAGAGAGGGGGAGAGAAACAGAGGGAGAGAGAGAGGGGGAGAGAATGAGGGATAGAGAGAGAGAGAGATGGGGAGAGAAACAGAGGGACAGAGAGAGGGGGAGAGAAAGAGGGAGAGAGAGAGGGGGAGAGAAATCACTAACACTTCCCCTTCTTACCTTCTTCTCCTCTCCTTTGTCCCTCCATCCATTCCTCTTCCCATTGTTTATAATTAGTCATAATATTACTATTTGTGGGGAATCTAAGCAGAGGCGAGTGGCTGGTTTTGAAATATGGAGAGGAGCAGGAGAGCAGGGAATGACACACAAACAGACACACACGGGAAGGCGAGTCACTGGTTCCTGCTCCAGGGTGTGTCTCTGTATTATGCAGAGTGCACTCTGGTGCCTGTGGTCCCCTCAGGGCCAGTGAGTAGCTGCTTCCATGCAACATTGTCACCGTAAGCGATGTTGCCTGTTCCAGTGCAAAGAAATCATACCAAGCAGCATGCCCTCATCCTATTCTGCTGTGCTACTGTACCCATCCTGCTGTAATTCCCTCTGCTGCTGCCCAGTGCATTAAGAAGAAAAACATGCAACTATTTCTTGCATTTTCCACCTGTGTTATCCAGCTTCATTTCCTTCTCCTTCTTCCTCCCCTCCCACGCAACAATAGTTTACCGGAGAAATGCAGAGTGGGCAAAGACTACCAGCCATCTAATAATTCGCTGAGTGCTTTTTCAGTGAGTGAATGGTCACACATGGCTTGTTCTGCAAAGTGTTTTGTTTTTTCCATTTCAGTACAATTTACTCTGGTGTTGTACACATTTCAGTGAAGGAAAGGACAGGCATGCTACCTACCACCAAAGCCCCCATTCAACAGGAATGATGCCTACCTCAGAAGACCGATAACAGGCATGCTACCTACCACCAAAGCCCCCATTCAACAGGAATGATCCCTACCTCAGAAGACCCATTACAGGTATGTTACCTACCTCAGAAGACCCATAACAGGTATGTTACCTACCACCAAAGCCCCCATTCAACAGGAATGATACCTACCTCAGAAGACCCATAACAGGCATGCTACCTACCACCAAAGCCCCCATTCAACAGGAATGATCCCTACCTCAGAAGACCCATTACAGGTATGTTACCTACCTCAGAAGACCCATAACAGGTATGTTACCTACCACCAAAGCCCCCATTCAACAGGAATGATCCCTACCTCAGAAGACCCATTACAGGTATGTTACCTACCTCAGAAGACCCATAACAGGTATGTTATCTACCTCAGAAGCACCATAACAGGTATGTTACCTACCTCAGAAGCACCATAACAGGTATGTTACCTACCACCAAAGCCCCCATTCAACAGGAATGATCCCTACCTCAGAAGACCCATTACAGGTATGTTACCTACCTCAGAAGACCCATAACAGGTATGTTATCTACCTCAGAAGACCCATAACAGGTATGTTACCTACCACCAAAGCCCCCATTCAACAGGAATGATCCCTACCTCAGAAGACCCATTACAGGTATGTTACCTACCTCAGAAGACCCATAACAGGTATGTTACCTACCTCAGAAGACCCATAACAGGTATGTTATCTACCTCAGAAGCACCATAACAGGTATGTTATCTACCTCAGAAGACCCATAACAGGTATGTTATCTACCTCAGAAGCACCATAACAGGTATGTTACCTACCTCAGAAGCACCATAACAGGTATGCTGCCTACCTCAGAAGCACCATAACAGGTATGCTGCCTACCTCAGAAGCACTGTAACAGGTGTGTTACCTACCTCAGAAGCACCGTAACAGGTGTGTTATCTACCTCAGAAGCACCATAACAGGTGTGTTACCTACCTCAGAAGCACTGTAACAGGTGTGTTACCTACCTCAGAAGCACCATAACAGGTGTGTTACCTACCTCAGAAGCACCATAACAGGTGTGTTACCTACCTCAGAAGCACCATAACAGGTATGTTACCTACCTCAGAAGCACCGTAACAGGTGTGTTACCTACCTCAGAAGCACCATAACAGGTATGTTACCTACCTCAGAAGACCCATAACAGAGTGGGGAAGGCCCCCATATGAATGAACTAAGCAGTCAATAGTTAACAGAGCCCAGGTGTAGGTAGACGTTTCTAGACAGTAGTTCGACCAGCTGTAGGAGGCAGCTACTAGATTCAGATCAACCAGCTGTAGGAGGCAGCTACTAGATATCAGATCAACCAGCTGTAGGAGGCAGCTACTAGATATCAGATCAACCACCTGTAGGAGGCAGCTACTAGATATCAGATCAACCAGCTGTAGGAGGCAGCTACTAGATATCAGATCAACCAGCTGTAGGAGGCAGCTACTAGATATCAGATCAACCAGCTGTAGGAGGCAGCTACTAGATATCAGATCAACCAGCTGTAGGAGGCAGCTACTAGATATCAGATCAACCAGCTGTAGGAGGCAGCTACTAGATATCAGATCAACCAGCTGTAGGAGGCAGCTACTAGATATCAGATAAACCAGCTGTAGGAGGCAGCTACTAGATATCAGACAAACCAGCTGTAGGAGGCAGCTACTAGATAGCAGATCAACCAGCTGTAGGAGGCAGCTACTAGATATCAGATCAACCACCTGTAGGTGTAGCTTCCTCCAGTAACCACGAGCACAACCGTTCCTTGATTTTAACTGGCGGCTTTATTCTGTAGTTTTAGTCAGAATTATCACCTTTCGTGAGAACTATAAAGTAAATGAAAATACAGTTAAGCACACTCTTACAACCTTCTTATCTTACGAGTGACTTATTAGCTTGGTATAACTCTGAAGTGCTGACATACATAAACAGTTTAGCCGGAGCTTTAACAGTATCAGATTAAACACATGAATAAAGGAAAAATACCTCATTGGCTGCTTATTACAGAAGAGAGGAAATCAAACTTCACACTTATTATTCCTGGTGTGAATTCACGCTTCATCCTTAGTTATTATAACGTTACCATCCTAACATACACCCTTCAACCTTTACAAACTACACCCAATGAGATGAAAACTTAGCTAACACAGCGCGGGATTGCCTTCACTCCAAAGGTGTGTTGCTACGATAATGATCCCCGTTACAACAGTTATTAGCCACGTAGTTGCGCTTGTCTTATCATTTCCCCCGGAGACATCTAGTTTACAGCAGCTCGACCAGCTGTAGGAGACAGCTAGTTTACAGCAGCTCGACCAGCTGTAGGAGACAGCTAGTTTACAGCAGCTCGACCAGCTGTAGGAGACAGCTAGTTTACAGCAGCTCGACCAGCTGTAGGAGAGAGCTAGTTTACAGCAGCTCGACCAGCTGTAGGAGACAGCTAGTTTACAGCAGCTCGACCAGCTGTAGGAGACAGCTAGTTTACAGCAGCTCGACCAGCTGTAGGAGACAGCTAGTTTACAGCAGCTCGACCAGCTGTAGGAGACAGCTAGTTTACAGCAGCTCGACCAGCTGTAGGAGACAGCTAGTTTACAGCAGCTCGACCAGCTGTAGGAGACAGCTAGTTTACAGCAGCTCGACCAGCTGTAGGAGACAGCTAGTTTACAGCAGCTCCACCAGCTGTAGGAGACAGCTAGTTTACAGCAGCTCAACCAGCTGTAGGAGACAGCTAGTTTACAGCAGCTCGACCAGCTGTAGGAGACAGCTAGTTTACAGCAGCTCGACCAGCTTTAGGAGACAGCTAGTTTACAGCAGCTCAACCAGCTGTGAGACATGGATCCTGTCAACTCCTGCTTTAATCCCTTTTTAACTTGGTGCTGTGCTGATCAGCCCAGCCCCATCACCGTGGAGGGCATCCTATTGGGCCATGGTCAAAAATAATGCACTGCGTAGGGAATAGGGTGCCATTTGGGACACAATCCGTGTATCTGCTCCCTCCGCCTCTCTCCCCAGAGAACTGCCAGGCAGCAAGGCAGATGGGAACACAAACAATGCCTCAACACCTAGCCTCAGACTCTGCATACCAAATGGCACCCTATCCCGAATGTATAGAGCACTACTTTTGACCAGGGCCTCTGGTCAAAAGTAGTGCACTACATAGGGAATAGGGTGCCATTTGGGACGCAAACATAGTCTGACGGCCAGCAGGCGGAATTAACCACTGGAGGTACAGAACAGAACAGAACAGAACAGAGAACACACCTGGGGGAAATAGATCTGTTGGACCTTTCAACAGGGATTCTCTACTTCGTCTTCTTCTTCTCTGTCTCTCTCTTTCTTTCTTTCTTTCTCACTCACTCTCTGTCTCTCCCTTTCTCTTTTTGAACACAGACTTGGGGCATCATTTATCAAGGTGGTTGATTTTGCCATCACCTTCAGCGGTGCTCCTCAGTGCAGCACAAGGGCAGGTCGCCCACACGGGGACTCCCAGCTAGCCACAGCTCCCTCCAACGGTCATTTTTCATGCTCTTATACCCCATTATAGTGGATTCGTACTGGGTAAACATTTTCCTCTGTCCCTGCACCGCTTAAGGTGATACAGACACAGAGACATCCTCTGAAGGCTGATGGGAATGATCTTCTAAAAGCTAGTTTTGTAACGATCCTCTTCGTCTGATGAAGAGTGGTCAAGATCGGACCAAAACGCAGCGTGGTAAGTGTCCATGTTAATTTTAATAAATAAACTGAACACTGCAATAACCAAAAAACAACAAAGAGAGAGAGTGAACGAAACGAAACAGTTCTGTAAGGTGAAGACACACAAAACAGAAAACAACTACCCACAAACACAGGTGGGAAAAGGCTACCTAAGTATGGTTCTCAATCAGAGACAACGATTGACAGCTGCCTCTGATTGGGAACCATAGCCGGCCAAACACATAGAAGTACAAAACATAGAACAAAACATAGAATGAAAAACATAGAATGCCCACCCCAACTCACGCCCTGACCAAACCAAAATAGAGACATAAAAAAGGAACTAAGGTCAGGACGTGACAGTACCCCCCCCCCCCCCCCCCAAAGGTGCGGACTCTGGCAGCAAAACCTGAACCTATAGGGGAGGGTCTGGGTGGGCATTTCACCGTGGTGGCGGCTCTGGTGCGGGACATAGACCCCACTCTACTTTAGTCTTGGCCCACTTAGGTGGCGCCTCTGGAGCGGGGACCCTCGCAGCGGGCCCCGGACTGAAGTCCCTCGTAGAGGGCACCACTGGACTGATGGGCGCCTCTGGACTGAGTGTGGCAGCTCCGGAGTGAAGGGCGACTCTGGCAGCTCCGGAGTGAAGGGCAACTCTGGCAGCTCTGGAGTGAAGGGCGGCTCTAGCAGCTCTGGACTGACGGGCGGCTCTAGCAGCTCCGGATTGACGGCGGCTCTGGCGCCTCCGGACTGACGGGCGGCTCTGGAAGCTCCGGACTGACGGGCGGCTCTGGCGCCTCCGGACTGACGGGCGGCTCTGGCGCCTCCGGACTGACGGGCGGCTCTGGCGCCTCCTAACTGACGGGCGGATCTGGCAGCTCCGGACTGACGGGCGGCTCTGGCAGCTCCGGACTGACGGGCGGCTCTGGCAGCTCCGGACTGACGGGCGGCTCTGGCAGCTCCGGACTGACGGGCGGCTCTGGCAGCTCCGGACAGGAGGGCGGCTCTTGCAGTTCCGGACAGGAGGGTGGCTCTGGCAGCTCCGGACAGGAGGAAGACTCTGGCAGATCCGGACTGGAGGGAGACTTGGTAGTGAGAATAATAGTAGGGAGAATGATTTATTTCAGCTTTTATTTCTTTCATCAAATTCCCAGTGGGTCAGAAGTCTACATACACTCAATTAGTATTTGGTAGCATTGCCTTTAAATTGTTCAACTTGGGTCAAACGTTTCAGGTAGCCTTCCACAACCTTCCCACAATAAGTTGGGTACATTTTGGCCCATTCCTCCTGACAGAGCTGGTGTAACATGAGTCAGGTTTGTAGGCCTCCTTGCTCGCTTTTTCAGTTCTTCCCACAAAGTTTCTATAGGATTGAGGTCAGGTCTTTGTGATTGCCACTCCAATACCTTGACTTTGTTTTCCTTAAGCCATTTTGCCACAACTTTGGAAGTATGCTTGGGTTCATTGTGTTATTTTCCTGACACCACACTCCGAGGACCATCACCTCACCTCACCTCTCCTCATTGTTGGTAATCAAGCCTACCACTGTAGTGTCGTCTGCAAACTTGATGATTGAGTTGGAGGCGTGCATGGCCACACAGTCGTGGGTGAACAGGGAGTACAGGAGAGAGCTGAGAATGCACCCTTGTGGGGACCCAGTGTTGAGGATCAGCGGGTGGAGATGTTGTTACCTACCCTCACCACCTGGGGGCGGTCCGTCAGGAAGTCCAGGACCCAGTTGCACAGAGCGGGGTCGAGACCCAGGGTCACAAGCTTAATGACCAGTTTGGAGGGTACTATGGTGTTAAATGCTGAGCTGTAATCGGTTAGGGCAGTGTGCTGTGTGATGGCGATTGCGTCGTCTGTGGAACTATTGGGGCGGTAAGCAAATTGGAGTGGGTCTAGGGTGTCAGGTAAGGTGGAGGTGATATGGTCCTTGACTAGTCTCTCAAAGCACTTCATGATGACGGAAGTGAGTGCTACATGGCAGTATATGTGTGTGTGTGTGTGTGTGTGTGTGTGTGTGTGTGTGTGTGTGTGTGTGTGTGTGTGTGTGTGTGTGTGTGTGTGTGTGTGTATGTGTGTGTGTGTGTGAGTGTGTGTGTGTCTTATCAGTATGATTTGGTTTGATTCACTAGTGTTAGGCTCACCTCACGTTATATAGACACAAAAGCTAGATTCACTCAGAGATCTATAGTGAATTTAATACAAATTCTAATGCAGTACATATTGCAGATTGTACCTTTAAAACGATCCTGTGTGGTACAGTAAAATGCCCAGGCTTCTTTAATATTGCTGTCAGAGAAAACCTATGATGGCTTTTATATCTGTGTGGGTTTCTTTAAAGCGGTGTGTCTACAAATCCTCTTTGTTCCAACGCGTGTTGTTGGTCACTGGTGTGAGATGAATGATGTACACTCCAGGCACAGCGACAAATCATCCTCCCCACAGACAGGCACTTTACAGCGGACAAACATTAACAGACAAACACACGCTCAGCCTCCTCTCATCCACACACAAACACAGTAGCCCAGCGAACAAGTGCCGACTGCCTTGTCAGGTTGCTGAAGCAATTGATTGAGCCTGGGATGCAGGCGAGGGATGTGAGGGAAGCAGTGATGGCTGCTGGATGCTGCTACTGCAGTAAACTCTGTGTTGACTTAAACCACTCTGATGACCTAGAATGACTGAGCTCTGTCAACAAGCTCTCCCCGCTGAGCTGAATAAATATCTATGGACTAACAGTTTGGGGCTGCAGCCAGACACACACAGAATCTGCCTTTCAAATGGCACTCTATTCCCTATACAATACACTACTTTTGACCAGAGCAGGGCACAGCCGCGGGAAGTAGGAGTCCGCGGGAAGTAGCCCCCCCCCCCCCCAACCTGCTGTATATTGTGTGCTATAGCTGCGAAAATAAATAATAATATTTGTTTCCAACATTAAGGCTGTTTTCCTAAAAGTTCAATCTGCTTCGTTTTGTTTCCTTGCCACGACGCTAACGAGTATCGGGATACTGGCATCGTCCCAGCCCTAGGTCAGGAACACGTGTTATTAACTCTGAGACACCTGACCATCACCCTATTGATGTTTGTTCTCTTCATGTTAGTGTCAATTATGTTTACTTATTTTTATTTACATTGCACCAAAATACACTGAGTATACAAAACATTAAGAACACCTGCTCTTTCCATGACACAGACTGACCAGGTGAATCCAGGTGAAAGATATGATCCCTTATTGATGTCACCTGTTAAATCCACTTCAATCAGTGTAGATGAAGGGGACAAGACAGGTTAAATAAATCATTTTATGCCTTGAGACAGTTGAGAAATGGATTGTGTATGTGTGCCATTTAGAGGGTGAATGGGTAAGACAAAAAATGTAAGTGCCTTTGAACAGGGTATGGTAGTAGGTACCACGTGCACCGGTTTGTGTCAAAAACTGCAACAATGGTGGGTTTTTCACGCTCAACAGTTTCCCCTGTGTATCAAGAATGGTCCACCACCCAAAGGACATCCAGCCAACTTGACAACTGTGGGAAACATTGGAGTCAACATGGGTCAGCATCCCTGTGGAACTCTTTCGACACCTTGTAGAGTCCATGCCCCGATGAATTGAGGCTGTTGAGGTGTTTCTAATGTTTGGTGTTCTCAGTGTATCAGTCTAATTTAACCCTACAAGACATGTGGGCATGTAGTTCTATGTTACCGTGTAAAAGGATGTTAAATCATGTGAGACCGAAATCACATGGGACAGAAATTACATGAGACAGAAATCACGTTTGACAGAAATCACGTGAGACAGAAATCACGTGAGACAGAAATCACGTGAGACAGAAATCACGTGAGACAGACATCACGACAGACAGAAATTACGTTAGACAGAAATCGCGTGAGACAGAATCTCTAACAGCCATGAAACAGAACTTGAACAACTAGCAATTTTAGAAGTAGCCCTCATTGGGACCAGACTGGTACAGGGTATAAGGGGATCTAATCATACCTCAAACAGAAGTCCTTTAAGATTCATGTGTTTATGGATTCAACTACGCTTCTTCTGAGCCTAGACGATTCAATCTCTCCCCCGGGTGTGCCGCTATTCATTTAGTTTCATCACGCTTGTTCTTAGCTCATGAAATGAGTTGTGATTGCTTCCCAGTGAGTTACTTTCCAACACTGAGTATGATATGTCCTCTTTGAATTTCCACTGTGTCTCGTGTGGTTTATGTAGCAGATTGAATAAAGTGTCATAATTAGAGAACAAGATAGTTTTTAAGGATCAAGCGAAATGAAGGGCATAAAGGCGCCCTTCGGGGGGTTAGGATTACGATCCAAATAAATACACAGATGTCAAGCTTCTTCACCACCGAGCACACACTTCCTTCTTTGATTATCTCAACTTTTGTAGAGGTGAAACATATTATAGTGGCACAGATACTGTGTTAAAGCCCCTTCAGAGAGCATACAGTTACTGTTTTCCCATTCTCACTCACACTATCATGACACTAGGTGAGGCCCAAATGCAGACAGAGGAGGCAGATGGTTGGAGTTTAAGATGTTTAATCAATCCAAAGGGAATAGGCAAGAGAATGGTCGTGGACAGGCAAAAGGTCAAAACCAGTTCAGAGTTCAGGAGGTACCGAAGGGCAGGCAGGTTCGAGGTCATGGCAGGCAGAATGGTCAGGCAGGCTGGTACAGAGTCCAGAACAAGAACCAGAGCAAGGGTCAAAACCAGAAAAGGAAACTAGAAAAAGGAGAGAAGGCAAAGCAGGAAAACGGGAAAAAACACTGGTAGGCTTGTACATGCAAGACGAACTGGCGCAAAGAAACAGGAAACACAGGGATAAATACACTGGCACAGAGAGACAGGAAACACAGGGATAAATACACTGGCCCAGAGAGACAGGAAACACAGGGATAAATACACTGGCCCAGAGAGACAGGAAACACAGGGATAAATACACTGGCCCAGAGAGACAGGAAACACAGGGATAAATACACTGGCCCAGAGAGACAGGAAACACAGGGATAAATACACTGGCCCAGAGAGACAGGAAACACAGGGATAAATACACTGGCACAGAGAAACAGGAAACACATGGATAAATACACTGGCCCAGAGAGACAGGAAACACAGGGATAAATACACTGGCCCAGTGAGACAGGAAACACAGGGATAAATACACTGGCCCAGAGAGACAGGAAACACAGGGATACATACACTGGCCCAGAGAGACAGGAAACACAGGGATAAATACACTGGCAGACCAGGAAGTGTCATTGGGGAAGAGGTAGGAGCCACGGGGTTGTTTCGCCCCAGGGCCGTAACCAGGGTTTTAGTGAGGTCTGTTGTCTGAATGCTATTTGGAAAACCGCAAAAACAATTATCACCTTGGCTGCTGTAGGTTCATTCACTGAGAAAGGATTCACACTGCCATGTAGCATCAGCAACTGTTCAGTCAGTTTTAATGATGAATTGCACAAAAAACTCTTTACATAGATATCTCTTTTCTTGAATTACATAGCGTTTACATTTGTATTCCTAGGCATTACTAATCAAGCTCCGCACAAACAGACATCAATGGAGCACACAGATGATCGTATTATCACGTTCACATTAGTTGTTAGAATATGACTTATTACTTTATTAATGTAGTGGGAAAAATGGCAGAAATGGATAAGATGAACAACCACTGAAACTTAAATGGATGACATTTTTAGAACTGTACTGTTTGCATTCCAATTGCATTTTAATGTCGGCCTATAGGGAAGATAAGCCATGTAGAGATGTTCATAATGGCCTATAGGGAAGATAGGCCATGTAGAGATGTTCATATTGGCCTATAGGGAAGATAGGCCATGTAGAGATGTTCATATTGGCCTACAGGGAAGATAGGCCATGTAGAGATGTTAATGTTGAACTACAGGGAAGATAGTCCATGTAGAGATGTTAATGTTGGCCTACAGGGAAGATAGGCCATGTAGAGATGCTAATGTTGGCCTACAGGGAAGATAGGCCATGTAGAGATGCTAATGTTGGCCTATAGGGAAGATAGGCCATGTAGAGATGTTCATATTGGCCTACAGGGAAGATAGGCCATGTAGAGATGTTCATATTGGCCTATAGGGAAGATAGGCCATGTAGAGATGTTCATATTGGCCTATAGGGAAGATAGGCCATGTAGAGATGTTCATATTGGCCTACAGGGAAGATAGGCCATGTAGAGATGTTAATGTTGAACTACAGGGAAGATAGTCCATGTAGAGATGTTAATGTTGGCCTACAGGGAAGATAGGCCATGTAGAGATGCTAATGTTGGCCTACAGGGAAGATAGGCCATGTAGAGATGCTAATGTTGGCATACAGGGAAGATAGGCCATGTAGAGATGCTAATGTTGGCCTACAGGGAAGATAGGCCATGTAGAGATGCTAATGTTGGCCTACAGGGAAGATAGGCCATGTAGAGATGCTAATGTTGGCCTACAGGGAAGATAGGCCATGTAGAGATGCTAATGTTGGCCTACAGGGAAGATAGGCCATGTAGAGATGCTAATGTTGGCCTACAGGGAAGATAGGCCATGTAGAGATGTTCATATTGTTAACATTAGTACATATTTTCCAAGGGGACGCAACATGGTGCCCCAATCACACATTTGGGAACCACTGTACTCACCTCTCTTTCCCTCTCGCCCCCTCTCTCTCTCTCCTCTCTCCTCTCTGCTTCCTCCTGCATGCATTGCAGCCTGACTCAGCCTCACCACTGAGCACCACAATACTGTCTCAGTAGCTTACTCTCTGTAAAGTTATTATGGCAACTTAGTAGAGCTGGGAATGACCCATATTGACCTCACATTATATTATTACTATACTTAGGTGCTGATACGATATGTATTACGATTCTCATGATTCTATATGTATTGCAGTTCGATACTCTGATTTTATTGCTCACTATTTGTCTGCTGCAGAGGGACAAGAGAGAGCCATGAGAAAACGATTTTTGATCAGTCATGAAAATAAAATATCTGAAAACGAATTGGCTCCCTAGTTTAAAAAAGAAGATGGAGAACAAGCTATGAAGGAAAAATACTTTTGGTGCAGGTACCGCCAACTATAGTAAAAATAATATTGCTATATTGTCAAAAATGATACGATATATCGTCAAAGATATCCCGATATGTAACTGTATCGATTTTTCCCCCATCACTAGAACTTAGTAACCTATTTTTTGCTGCTGCTGAGGTAGGCTCAATTTAACATTAGCTTCTTCCTTCATCCTTCCAGCTGGCTAAGTATTCTGAACAAAAGTATAAACGCACCATGCAACAACGTTTTACTGAGTTACAGTTCAAATAAGGAGATCAGTCAATTTAAATTAATTAATTAGGCTCTGGGAGTTTCAGGTGGACACACCTGCTGTCAGCATGCCAATTGCACACTCTTTCAAAACGTGAGACATCTGTGGCATTGTGTTGTGTGACAAAACTGCATAGTGGCCTTTTTAGGTTTGCGTGCAACTGTGTAATGATCATGTTGTCAGCTTCTTGATATACAACCCCTGTCAGGTGGATGGATTATCTTGGAAAAGGACAAATGCTCACTAACAGGGATGTAAACAAATGTGTGCACAAAATGTGAGAGAAATAAGCTATTTGTGCGTATGGAAGATTTCTGTGATTTTTATTTCAGCTCATGAAACATGGGACCAACACCTTACATGTTGAGTTTATATGTTTGTTCAGTGTAATTAGTAGCCAGAGCCCTTCAATGTTACTGCAGTAGAAGTCTCTGCCAGCAGCTAGCCACCTAACTGACAGTATCTACAAGCGACTATTTACCAGTTGTACTCATTCTCCGAGAGTCAGTTTTTGTTTGTTTGGGGGATGTCTGTAGACACAGCAGGAGTCACGGGACACCATTAAAATCACCTTTTATCCGGCATCTTCCAAACACACTGTCAGCAGCATCTCTAGTTGCCTAGTGAGCCGACTACGAGCTGGGGTAGTTAGTTTCACGTGTCAGGCCCTCGTCCTGTGCCGCGAGAGGGCGGAGTTAGCCGTTTGAGAGAGTGGTGAATGTGCTGTTTAAAAGACAATCTGGGGGATGTGGGGAAAAGAGCAAACCGCTGGTCATGATTCTACTCATTCGCAAAGAGGCCGGCGTCATTAGAACTCAGGCAGATCAAGAATAGTAGTATTATTTAGATGTTGTCCGTAATCAATTTTATTTAATGTATACAAAATATATATTGGTATTCTAAAATGACCAATCAGGCCTGGTCCTGAACGTCACAGGGACGGCCCTCCCCTCGGTAGGACACCAGAGGACAAAGGGAAAGACTGTGAATCTATACCCTACCGAGGAACAGGGATAAAAATACTTTGCTGACAAGTCAATTAATCAGGTTTGAACTGTGGGTGCTAGCTGCGCTGGAAAGGCCTTTTAAAGTTGTTGGAGAACAGTATGATGAGGCATGTTGTTTATGTTGAGTACTGACTGTATAGCACTAGCGCTGCTGCTTTGGATAATATTGAGACATAACCTATGTCTCATTAACGAACGCCCAGGGATATACAGTATGGACAATGTAACAGCCTTTCTGTTTTCACTGAAAACGTCCTTACTGGTGTTCTTGTAATTCTATTGGTAAAAGACACAATGAAGACCTGTTTTAAACAAGGCAGATCCAGGTATAATTTCAATGTCTTGAAAAAATAAAAGCAAGTTATTTGTAGCCTAATTAATTTATAGTTCAGACAATATGGCTGTCACCTCTCAAATGCAACTCAGTCTGCTGTTCCACAGCTAGCTGGAACTGAGTGTGGAGAGAGAGTGACTCGGGACTGTGTCGTTGAGGAGGACACAGTTAAGGACATGAAACTGAGTGTGGAGAGAGAGTGACTCGGGACTGTGTCGTTGAGGAGGACACAGTTAAGGACATGGAACTGAGTGTGGAGAGAGAGTGACTCGGGACTGTGTCGTTGAGGAGGACACAGTTAAGGACATGGAACTGAGTGTGGAGAGAGAGTGACTCTGGACTGTGTCGTTGAGGAGGACACAGTTAAGGACATGAAACTGAGTGTGGTGAGAGAGTGACTCGGGACTGTGTCGTTGAGGAGGACACAGTTAAGGACATGGCCATGTTTCCATCCTCGTAGTTGGTACTGCATACCAGTGGTGGTCGGTGCCATTTAAGATGAGGTAGGACGTAATCTTTATTATGAGCATGGTCTTATTTCTATTACAGCATATTAAATGACTGTCATTCATATTCCATTCACCCAGCTCAATGTAACAGCGATAGGTTTAGGCTACTACATGATACTCTAACTTTCCCTATACCCATCATGAAGTTGCTACAACCTAGCCTATGAATGAAAGTTTACAACAGTTGCAAACGAGAGTTTCTCTTGGACAACCATTTTTCAACAGAATCGGTTACACACTGCCTACATCATTGTCACCATATGAATATAGCGATCAACAATAGCTAACTTCCTAGCTAACTTCACAGTCAAGATAGCTACTAGAACTAATGCGCTAGTAAACCCACTACAATAATGCAGTACAGTGTACAGTCAGAAAGCAGTTTAGCAGTTACACCGGCGGGCCCCGGTAGCAATAAATAAATAAAACCAAAAGCTTACCTTGACTTGGAAGAGTTCCAGTATTGGATAGCCATAGCCAGGTAGCTAACATAGCATCCCTCTCTGTTGGATAGCCATAGCCAGCTAGCTAACATAGCATCCCTCTCTGTTGGATAGCCATAGCCAGCTAGCTAACATAGCATCCCTCTCTGTTGGATAGCCATAGCCAGGTAGCTAACATAGCATCCCTCTCTGTTGGATAGCCATAGCCAGCTAGCTAACATAGCATCCCTCTCTGTTGGATAGCCATAGCCAGGTAGCTAACATAGCATCCCTCTCTGTTGGATAGCCATAGCCAGCTAGCTAACATAGCATCCCTCTCTGTTGGATAGCCATAGCTAGCTAGCTAACATAGCATCCCTCTGTTTGAGCCGGGTGTTTGAGTAGGCTAAACTAGCTAGCTGTATTCACTAACTACGTGAAAGTGAACTTTTTTTTTTAATACAAGGACATATAGACAACTCTCTCTCTCTCTCTCTCTCTCTCTCACACACACACTTCTCCTTCATTTTTAAATAAATTCATATGTTCAAAACTGTTCGACTGTTGTCTTTCTCTCTCTTTGAACCAACTACTCACCACATTGTATGCACTGCAGTGTTAGTTAGCTTTAGTTTATGCTTTCAGTGCTAGATTAATTCTCTGATCCTTTGATTGGGTGGACAACATGTCAATTCATGCTGCAAGAGCTCTGATAGGCTGGAGGACGTTCTCTGGAAGATGTCATAATTACTGTGTAAGTTTATGGAAGGGGGTGAGAACCATGAGCCTCCTAGGTTTTGTATTGAAGTCAATGTACCCAGAGGAGGACAGAAACTACCTGTCCTCCAGCTATACCATGGTGCTACCCTACAGAGTGCTGTTGAGGCTACTGTAGACCTTCATTGCAAAACAGTGTTTTAATCCATTTTTGGGTGACATTAATATATTTAGTTTTGTTTTATCTAAAAATGATAACTTTTTTAATGTTTCACTATATATATTTTTTATGACATTTGCTGAGGAGGATGGTCCTCCCCTTCCTCCTCTGAAGAGCCTCCACTGCTGCACAAATCCTCCACACTGACATGATACTTCATCTTAAAGTTGTAATCCGTAATGGTGAAACTGCCATGTCCCTTTACGACATTACAATGACAAAGAAGTTACTTCAAACAACAAACCCAGTTTGATCCCCTCGGACAGCATTACACAACATTGCACACAGCAGATTATATACTGCAATTTTTTGGGGGACTATGATGCTGAAAGCTCCTTTACTCAGATTCACCAACAAAGCAGAAACAATAACAACAGTGAAGCTGTTTCCCCTCATGCGGATTTCAGCTTTAACTGTTGCTCAGTCACAACATCCATTTTTAAGGTTATTGATGATGTGCCACTTCTGTAGCATGTCAACATGAATCTAATGTGTTTGCCATACATGTTCTGTATGTTTTTTAACATCGAGGGCCACTTTGGAAACAAATGTTGTAATGAATACTTTTAAGTGGTATCCTCTGGGAACAGATTGTACATATTGTTGAATATGTCTTTTGTCCAAATAAAATTCAATTCAATCGATGAACATGGATGTAAATGTAAATTCACAACAGTTCTTTGAAAACGCTATTATCAAAAGATCAGTTCCATATTAATACAGTAATAACCAAAGCCTTGGACTGTGTCCAAAACCGCACCCTCTTCCCTATTTAGTGCACTATGTTTAACCCGGGCCCACAGGGTAGTGGTCTATATACAGAATTGCTTGTCATTTGGAACGAAGCCTTGGAGTGAACAGAGTTCTTACTGTACCTCAGTGTGAGAGTGTTAGCTGTCAATCATGTGAGGTAACCATGGATTAATGGAGGGGAGATGTCTATACTCCTGTAGGATGTGCTGTCAGGTCGATGTGATTTTGTCATCTGGAGAATAGGAAGACCAGCAGTTCACGCACACGGACACACAACCACACACAAACCCACAACCAGGCGCATGCACACGCACACATAGAGGAGAGCAGGCCGGACACAGCACAGCTCACCAATGACAGCCCCCAGGCAGCGATGGGCCTCTATTCTGTCAACACTCCGTCACGTCGGCTCAGTCCCAAAGGGAGCAGCCACTTACACAATATGCTGTCATTCTACTAGAGATATGCTGCTCACTCAGAGGTCAGATCAGTCATGTAGATGGTGTTACTGTATCTACTGTCTCACTCTTAACACATCACTTGTTGATGTAACTGCTGATAACATCAGTGAAGTGCTATTGGCTCATGTACAGTAGTTGTTATGTTAATATTATGTTTTCTTGTGTGCCAATCTTTCTCTCTAAGGATAAAGCAATACAAAACTCTGGCACAAGGCAGAGACTGGCGTGATATTGTTGAATTACTGTAACAAGTGGTGACACATTTTTCATTCTGATTTCCATCCAGATGAATATTCTGACAGTATTGTCTCCTAGACAACAGTCAGAATATCAACATCTGGTAGAATTGCCACAGTAACTATTTTGTATTCATCCCTGTCCAACAGCTAGAGTAGACATCAAAATGTTAATTAAAATACTGCATGATGCCTGCTTGGGTGGTAATGATCCAACAACCTGAGCATGTCCATCCTTACTTAATTAAAACATGTATGCTAAAGACTGCATATGTCTCATCAAATAGTTTTTCTTCCATGAACAAAGCTTCACGTTGGATTATGGTTATTTTAGTATTTAAATCCTGTATGTTAAAAACTTCATCATGAATCACAAGACTTGTTGTCAGCGTTGATAGCTCCTAAAGGTTTCTTACTTAAAATGCATAATGCATATCAATGCATTCACAATGCAGTACACGCAGGGGGTTTTATAGCAGGTGTTACCAACAGTTTCCCGATATGTTTGCTATTTGCACTTGAGCGTAGTGGCTCAACAGGGAGCCATCCACTAACTGTGAGCGGTATTGAACCGCTACAGCTCGTTTCCCAGTGTCAGACTGGGCGACCAACAGACCTATTATGTTTGATCTAATGTCTGTGTGCCAAATTGAACACTATTTCCTAAATTATACACTACTTACCTATGGGCCTTGATCAAAAGTAGTGCACTATATAGGTAATCAGGTCCCATTTGGGATGTGGTAAATCAGACCGTATACCACGGGTAGTGATCTTTCTGCTGACTCTACCACTAAGACGAGGGAGGAGAAAAGTCCCTGAGACTCTATTCTGCGCCCTGATTGGTCGATTATTTCCCTGACAGGATGCATTTTCAAAAGCCCTTTAGACCAGCGTGAGATATTCCAGTATTGATCTCCCTCTCCCAGTTGTGGGTGTGCGTCTCCTAAATGGAATTCTATTCCCTACATAGGGCACTACTTTTGAACAGAGCCCCTTGAGCCCTAATCAAAAAGTAGTGCAGTAAATAGGGAGTAGGGTGCCATTTGGGACTCAGGCATTTAAATGCTAACCTCAGTCCTGCTTTAAACTTCTCCTTCAATAAAGAGGTTCACCTGATAACCCTGGTCATAGAGAGGGAGAGTGAAAACAGACAGAAAAATGGTCCAACATGAAGAGACTTCAATTTGTTACCAATCACTTTGGCCTGTCCGGCTGTATTACTGTCAGTGTGCCTTCCAACCTGGTCTATGTCCCAAATCACACCCTCTTCCTTATGTAGTGCACTACTTTTGACCAGGACCCACTGAACTATATAGGGAATAGGGTGCAATTTGGGACGCATACCTGGTCTATTGATTTCGCTATTCACTATCGGCTGGCCCATGTGACCTCCTGGCAGCTGCTTTCTTCTCTTTGTGGAGGGTCAACTAGAAATGTCTAGAAACGTCTATTCTGTATACTATGTCAACAGGAGATTCTCCCTGGCAACAGGTTCTCTTTGTTAGGTGTGTTTTGTAGGATTCCTCAGGTCAATCCATTAGTCTGAGGTAGTTCTTTATACCTATTTATAAACCGGCTCATTCCATCCCTGAATGCTGATTGATCATCCCCATACTGTATTTATTTATTTATCTTGCTCCTTTGCACCACAGTATCTCTACTTGCACATTCATCTTCTGCACATCTACAATTCCAGTGTTTAATTGCTATATTGTAATTACTTCGCCACCATGGCCTATTTATTGCCTTAACTCCCTTATCTTACCTCATTTATACTCACTGTATATAGACATTTTCTTTTATTTTGTTCTACTGTATTATTGACTATGTTTTGTTTATTCCATGTGTAACTCTGTGTTGTTGTATGTGTCGAACTGCTTTGCTTTATCTTGGCCAGGTCGCAGTTGCAAATGAGAACTTGTTCTCAACTAGCCTACCTGGTTAAGCAATAAGGCCCGAGGGGGTGTGGTATATGGTCAATATACCATGGCTAAGGGCTGTATCCATGCACTCTGCGTTGCGGCGTGCATCATAACAGCCCTTAGCCGTGGTATATTGACCATATACCACACCCCCTCGGGCCTTATTGTTTAAATATACTCGTTGTTGAACCTCCCAATTCACCAAGGTCCTCAGAGAGCACAGGATAACACGCAGCCTCTAATATATTGGCCTCCATGATTCAACTACTTCAATCCTCTTTGAAACACCATAAACTGCTCATATCTTCAACCGTAACATTACACGGGGAACGAGCCCCGGGGAGGTGAGCTACACCTTTATTAAAGGTGAGGGTGTGCAGAGGATTTGAGAAAACCAATTTGCTGCTGTTTTTCTCTGGTTGTTCCACTCTGTTAGAGGGGAGTTTACACCACAACTGATGTGAGGAATCACCTGTGGAAGGGTCAAAGGGGCTCGTGACAGCGACTGACTGAACGCCTCAACAGTCTCACGCTCTGGACAAGACTAACCAACCATAACAAACGTCGACCGCGCGCAGTAGATCACCTGCTAGGTGTTGATGAACAGTGGCGATTTAACATGTAAAATCACCTGTAAATGTATATAAATTGACAGCTGACGCGGTCTGTTTTGACCTTTAACCTGTTGAGCTGAAGCCTGGAGGTATTCATTTGGGGAGGCAAGTCCAATAAAGATGCAGCTCAACGTTGGTGGAATTCGCTGTATTCACTTTTTAGTTTCCAAGTTGACTTGTGGAGTTTTGTAGAGGACTGTATCTGGCTGACTGGCCTGTCTATTTACTTGGGCATGACAGGCAAATTGACAGCTGTGCACAGGGGAGTGTCACAGTCTATCTGACTGACAGCTTATTTTCCAAACCTAAATGAACAACACATTGGAAAATCATAGCCTCCACTCCACGCTCAGAGGCAAAATGATGGATAAGCTCAACCGTTATTACAGCACCCGCTACAGTACTATTCCCCTGTTCCATTTAAAAGCATTGGGTTCTCATCTTTCTGCCCTTGTGGTTAAAGTAGGAAGCTTGACGTTCAAAGCCTGGCAGAGCCACAGGCAGGGTCAGCTCCCATAAATTCAATTCTCTAGCTCCCTTGGCTTAGAGATGATGTGAGAAAGAGAGCGAGCGAGCAAAGATTTTTATAACTAATAAAATATAGTTTTTTCCAATGGGAGTCTGTTGTTTCCAATGGGATCAAATGAAATAGTGGGAAGAACAAACAAGGACGTAGGCAGAGCCAATCACGAGTTAACGAGAGCCTATTGGCCCGTTCTAGCATGTATTTGCATATTTCAATAACTCCGTTCGCCTTTGCACACTTTGCACTCCTTCTAAACAACGCAATTTTGGGACATTTTGATGAAGGGTAAAGTCTACAAAACTTTGTCCACTCTGTTCGTAACAGATTATAGTTTTGGAAACAGAAAACTTTATTGAGATAAAATGTTTAATCAATGAGAAAATTTGCAGAATGTCGGGCAAAATCCATCTAGCTCCATCTTCTCCCACTGCCGGCCCCTTGGCTTCCTCTCACCAAAATATTTGGTAGTGAGCGGAAACGCCAAGGAGATGCTTCACACTTATACATCTGGTGAAATATCTGTCTCATTGTTCTATCTGTGGAGAGAAGATGAGAGTGACTGAGTCTACATTGTAAGATTTATGACCAATCATATTGTTCCTCTATAGTCTCCTACTGAAGACACCCATCATATTGTTTCATATGGGTTCCTCTATAGTCTCGTACTGAAGACACCCATCATATTGTTTCATATGGGTTCCTCTATAGTCTCCCACTGAAGACACCCATCATATTGTTTCATATGGGTTCCTCTATAGTCTCCTACTGAATACACCCATCATATTGTTACATATGGGTTCCTCTATAGTCTCCTACTGAAGACACCCATCATATTGTTTCATATGGGTTCCTCTATAGTCTCCTACTGAAGACACCCATTATATTGTTACATATGGGTTCCTCTATAGTCTCCTACTGAAGACACCCATCATATTGTTTCATATGGGTTCCTCTATAGTCTCCTACTGAAGACACCCATCATATTGTTTCATATGGGTTCCTCTATAGTCTCAGGATGTTGTTCTGT
The DNA here is from genome assembly GCF_013265735.2 of Oncorhynchus mykiss. Taxonomy (NCBI): domain Eukaryota; kingdom Metazoa; phylum Chordata; class Actinopteri; order Salmoniformes; family Salmonidae; genus Oncorhynchus; species Oncorhynchus mykiss. The sequence continues at coordinate 3,377,111 of NC_048567.1, forward strand.
TGAAGACACCCATCATATTGTTACATATGGGTTCCTCTATAGTCTCAGGATGTTGTTCTGTTGAAGACACCCATCATATTGTTTCATATGGGTTCCTCTATAGTCTCCTACTGAAGACACCCATCATATTGTTTCATATGGGTTCCTCTATAGTCTCCTACTGAAGACACCCATCATATTGTTTCATATGGGTTCCTCTATAGTCTCCTACTGAAGACACCCATCATATTGTTTCATATGGGTTCCTCTATAGTCTCCTACTGAAGACACCCATCATATTGTTTCATATGGGTTCCTCTATAGTCTCCCACTGAAGACACCCATCATATTGTTTCATATGGGTTCCTCTATAGTCTCCTACTGAAGACACCCATCATATTGTTTCATATGGGTTCCTCTATAGTCTCCTACTGAAGACACCCATCATATTGTTTCATATGGGTTCCTCTATAGTCTCCTACTGAAGACACCCATCATATTGTTTCATATGGGTTCCTCTATAGTCTCCTACTGAAGACATCCATCATATTGTTTCATATGGGTTCCTCTATAGTCTCCTACTGAAGACACCCATCATATTGTTTCATATGGGTTCCTCTATAGTCTCCTACTGAAGACACCCATCATATTGTTTCATATGGGTTCCTCTATAGTCTCCTACTGAAGACACCCATCATATTGTTTCATATGGGTTCCTCTATAGTCTCCTACTGAAGACACCCATCATATTGTTACATATGGGTTCCTCTATAGTCTCCTACTGAAGACACCCATCATATTGTTTCATATGGGTTCCTCTATAGTCTCCTACTGAAGACACCCATCATATTGTTTAATATGGGTTCCTCTATAGTCTCCTACTGAAGACACCCATCATATTGTTTCATATGGGTTCCTCTATAGTCTCCCACTGAAGACACCCATCATATTGTTTCATATGGGTTCCTCTATAGTCTCCTACTGAAGACACCCATCATATTGTTTCATATGGGTTCCTCTATAGTCTCCCACTGAAGACACCCATCATATTGTTTCATATGGGTTCCTCTATAGTCTCCTACTGAAGACACCCATCATATTGTTTCATATGGGTTCCTCTATAGTCTCCCACTGAAGACACCCATCATATTGTTTCATATGGGTTCCTCTATAGTCTCAGTATGTTGTTCTGTTGTCTTTGTCTGTGTTGGTGTGGCTGTTTGAAGTTGTCACATTCCTGCTGTTAGACATATTTTACTGGACCACCTGTTCCATCTGGACAAGAGTTTTCTTGCGTCCCAAATGGCATCCTATCTCCTATTTAGTGCACTACTTTTGACCAGAGCCCATAGCAAGTAGTTGTCTATGCAGGGAATTGTGTTCGATTTGGGACACATATCTTTGTCGTCACATCAGAACTGAGAAACGTCTAGGAAGTAAAGATGCTTAATTTATTATTTTAGGCCATCATTGTGAATAAGGATGTGTTCTTAATTGATTTACCTGGTTAAATAAAGGTTAAATAAATACAAATGACATTATATGTGCTGACTGATAAACACCTCTGGAGAAGGTGAATGCATTCCACTTATTTCTAACGACACTCTCGGGATAGTTTCACTTTTAAAAGATGACTAATACTGAAGGAAAACATAATGCAAGCAAGATCATCTGTGATAAAAAAAAAGATTATGTTAACAGTTCAACAAGATCTGATAAAGGTTATGTACACATTTCTCTTCTGCAGAAGTGTACAGTATAACAGCTATGTGAAAAGCTGCCATTAGTAGGAAGAAAACTGTTAATACAAGACAAAGAGAGAGAGAGAGAGAGAAAGAGAGAGAGAGAGAGAGAGAGAGGGACAACACATCTCCCAAGACAGAGAGACTGAGACAGAGACAGAGAGAGAGAGAGAGAGAGACAGAGAGAGAGAGAGAGAGAGAGAGAGAGAGAGAGAGAGAGAGAGAGAGAGGGACAACACATCTCCCAAGAGAGAGCGACTGACTGAGACAGAGCAGAAGAGAGAGAGACAGACAGACAGACAGACAGACAGACAGACAGACAGACAGACAGACAGACAGACAGACAGACAGACAGACAGACAGACAGACAGACAGAGAACAAAGAGCTACAGACAGAGAGACAGAGACGGACAGATACTGAGACAGAGAGCGGCAGAGACAGAGAGAGACAGATACTGAGACAAAGAGAGAGATAGAGAGAAAGAGAGAGAGAGAGAGAGAGAGAGAGAGAGAGAGAGAGAGAGAGAGGAAGACTGAGACAGACAGATAAACATACAGACAGAGGGAGACAGAGAGAGAAACTGAGACAGAGGCAGAGAGGCAGAGAGACATAGAGAGAGAGGCATAGAGAGAGAGAGAGAGAGAGAGAGAGACAGACAGAAACAGAGAGAGAGAGGGAGATAATTTCAGTGGAGAGTCAGTGAGAACGAGCAAATCTAAAGAGCCTCTATCTCTTTCTCAGTCTCTCTCTCTCTCTCTCTTTCTCTCTCTCTTTCTGCCTCTCTCTTCCGCTCTCTCTCCACTGAAATTCATCCCAATTGTGTATCTCTCACTTGAACCCAGTTTGGGGGGGGGGGGTTGATTCCTTTAGTGTGGCTGAGAGAGATACCCCATTTGATCCCCACTCTTAAGTCACAGAGCCGGTGGGAGAGCAGGCAGCACAGCTGTGTTCAAGGGGGTTCAAAGGTCACCAAGAACTTTATCAAAGTGTGTGGAGGAGGTAGAGGGGTTCAAAAGCATCAAATGCTTCTACTGCACTACCTTTCTCAGACTGCTTCTACTTGACTGGCTGCTACTGCTGCACTCCCTATCTCAGCCCAGGAGTTCATGCTTGGAGTGGTGGGTGGTGATTCCTTTGAATTTAACAACAGTTATCCACTGATTTTATTTTTGTTTGTCCTCTTACATTGTTGAGCTTGTTGGTTTAATTGAGTAATAGTTTGTTTTGTTGGTATAGCAGGCCGAACATCTCATTCCAAAATCATGGGCATTAATATGGAGTTGGTCCCCCCTTTGCTGCTATAACAGCTTCCACTGTTCTGGGAAGGCTTTCCACTAGATGTTGGTACATTGCTGTTCACAGTCGGCATTCCAATTCATTGCAAAGGGGTTCAGGTCAGGGCTCTGTGCAGGCCTGTCAAGTTCTTCCACACCGATCTCGACAAACCATTTGTGCATGGACCTCGCTTTGTGCACGGGGGCATTGTCATGCTGAAGCAGGAGCGGACCATCACCCAAAGCTCTTGACACAAAATTGGAAGCACAGAATCGTCTAGAATGTCATTGTATGCTGTAGCGTTAAGATTTACCTTCACTGGAAATAAGGGGCCTAGCCCAAACCATGAAAAACTGCCCCAGAACATTTTGCCTCCTCCACCAAACTTTACAGTTGGCACTATGCAACGGGGCAGGTAGCATTCTCCTAGCATCAGCCAAAGCCAGATTTGTCCATCAGAATGCCAGATGGTGAAGCATGATTCATCACTTCAGAGAACACTTTTCCACTGCACCACAGTCCAATGGCAGCAAGCTTTACACCACTCCAGACGCTTGGCATATCCACATGGTAATCTTGGGCTTGTCTGCAGCTGCTCAGCCATGGAAGCCCATTTCATGAAGCTCTCAACTAACAGTTATTTCATTTTTTTACCTTTATTTAACTAGGCAAATCAGTTAAGAACAAATTCTTATTTACAATGATGGCCTACTGTGAAACAGTCGGTTAACTGCCTTGTTCAGGGGCAAACAACAGATTTTTACCTTGTCAGCTCGGGGATTCAATCCAGAAACCATTCGGTTACTGGCCATCGCTCTAACCACTAGGATACCTGTTGCTGACGTTTTCTTCCAGAGGCAGTTTGGTGGTGAGTGTTGCAACTGAGGACAGACAATGTTTACATGCTACGCACTTCAGCACTTGGCGGTCCCATTCTGTGAGCTTGTGAGCCTACCACTTCATGGCTGAGTCGTTGTTGCTCCTAGACTTTTCCACTTCAAAATAACAGTGCTTACAGTTGACCGGGGAAGCTCTTGCTGGGCAGAAATTTGACAAACTGACTTGTTGGAAAGGTAGCATCCTATGACGGTGCCACGTTGAAAGTCACTGAGTTCTTCAATAAGGCCATTCTACTGCCAATGTTTGTCTATGGAGATTGCATAATTTGAAGGGTTATCCACATCCTTTTGGCCATGTAGTGTATATAACTACTACTGCACAGGGAACAGTAGTATCAATGAATACATGTATTGTAATGTAGCGACCATTCCTTCATAAGCGTGTAAACTCAGCAAAAAAAGAAACGTCCCTTTTTCAGGACTTTCAAAGATAATTCATAAAATATCCAAAAAACTTCACAGATCTTCATTGTAAAGGGTTTAAACACTGTTTCCCATGCTTGTTCAATGAACCATAAACAATTAATGAACATGCAAATGTGGAACGGTCGTTAAGACACTAACAGCTTACAGACGGTAGGCAATTAAGGTCACAGTTATGAAAACTTAGGACACTAAAGAGGACTTTCTACTGACTCTGAAAAACACCAAAAGAAAGATGCCCAGGGTCCTGTGCGTGATTTCCTGCAAGACAGGACTGTCAGTGTTCTGCCATGGCCAGCAAAGAGTCCGGATCTCAATCCCACTGAGCACGTCTGGGACCTGTTGGATCGGAGGGTGAGGGCTAGGGCCATTCCCCCCAGAAATGTGCAGGATCTTGCTGGTGCCTTGGTGGGGTAACATCTCACAGTGGGGTAACATCTCACAGCAAGAACTGGCAAATCTGTTGCAGTACGTGAGGAGGAGATGCACTGCAGTATTTAATGCAGCTGGTGGCCACTCCAGATACTGACAGTTACTTTTGATTTTGACCCCCCTTTGTTCAGGGACACATTATTCAATTTCTGTTAGTCACATATCTGTGGAACATGTTCAGTTTATGTCTCAGTTTTTGAATCTTGTTATGTTCATACACATTAAATTAGCTGAAAATAAACGCAGTTGACAGTGAGAGGACGTTTCTTTTTTTTCCGAGTTTATATCGACTCCCTCACAGGATTATGTATTTTTTATTATTTTATTTATTCTGGTAATTTTACCAGGTAAGTTGACTGAGAACACGTTCTCATTTACAGCAACGACCTGGGGAATAGTTACAGGGGAGAGGAGGGGGATGAATGAGCCAATTGTAAACAGGTAACTGCCAAAATAAAGGAAACTCTTGAGTAAATGAGGGATACAAAGTATATTGAAAGCAGGTGCTTCCACACAGGCGTGGTTCCTGAGTTAATTAAGCAATTAACGTTGGTCTGTCTGTCTGTCTGTCTGTCTGTCTGTCTGTCTGTCTGTCTGTCTGTCTGTCTGTCTGTCTGTCTGTCTGCCTGCTTTAGTTACCAGATCTCAACCCAATTGAAACTTAGGGGAGATTCTGAGACAATATTTTCCACCACCATCAACAAAACCCCAAATGATGGAATTTCTGGTGGAAGAATGGTGTCGCATCCCTCCAATAGTTCCAGACACTTGTAAAATCTATGCCACGGTGCATTGAAGCGGTTCTGGCTCGTGGTGCCCTATTACAGTTTTTCTCAGTCGCTTTGGTGCATTTCTTATATCAAAAGTGCAATTATTGATACTATTTGTACAAATTCCAAATCATCTAGTCACTTGTGCACATCATTAAAGCAATTTCTTATTCCTTTGAACAAATTGCAATTGATAATGTACAATTGTCAGCTTTTTTCCACATTATCAATTGCTTACGTCATGTTGATCAAAATATAGTAGATGGTTCTCTGTTGAATAGTCTTACCCCTCAAAACATCTAGGCATTAGTTCCATGCATAAGCCATTACATGCAAAATTGTTGAACTATTTGTCATAAACTGTCAAGCATAGTTTTACACATTTCTATTAGACCTTTTGTACAAAAACGTGAATTGATGAATCGTGCAGGTGAAATTGACCCTCACTCATGAAAGAATGTAAAGTGTTAGTTCAACCAACAATCAACCACTTGTCTAAATTGCTCAAAGGTGCATCTCATGAAGAATCAATTGGCAAGCATAGACCACAACACAGAGTTGCAATTTTCCAATAATGGATGGACCAGGAAACGAACAGGGTCAACAGCCAAGAGGAGGAGGAAGAAGAGGAGCAAGGATGCGTGGTGGAAGGCAAAACAGAGGACGAGGCAGAAGAGGACATAGGCACATAGCTGATGACATAAGGGCCACTATTGTAGACCATGTTGTCAATCATGGCCTTACAATAGCTGAGGTGGGTCGAAGGGTGCAGCTGAATATTGGGAGATCAACCGTGTCCTCAATAGTTCAAACGTTTTGAAGAGAGAACAGGTCTGTCCACCAATGTACAGTGCACTGTTACTGTATATAAGCAGTATACTGTATACTTCCTACAATGCTTCATATTACAGTAGTCCACTTGTATTTCACAGCATACAGAAATATACTCTATACAGATACATACTGCACCTTACATGCACCCACCTGTATGTTTTACAGTAAAATGTGTGTTCGCATAGTTTTTGTCTTTGTGAAAGTGTGCGATGCATCACTGCATTTTTCCCCACATAGGACTGCAAGATTACCTCAAACCGGTGGCAGAGGACGCCTTTTCACACCTCAACAGGAGGAGGCTATTTGCACCATGGTCCGAGTAAACAATGCCATGAGACTCAGGGAAATACAAAGGACCATTATAGAAGACAACGATGTCTTGGAAAACATCCATACGGTTAGCATCTCAACCATCGACAGGGTGCTGCATAGAAACCAGATGAGTATGAAACAGCTGTACCGTGTACCATTCCAAAGGAATGAGGACAGAGTTAAGGAGCTACGGTACCAGTATGTACAGGTAAAACATATATCTATGTAACTATTTTACAGCAACATTTTATAGTGATACATACTACAGTAAGCATAAACTGCACACATTTCCATTGCTGTGGAAGGAACATGCAATATATGTACACTTTATGTCACTCTTCCTTACCAAAACAAATTCAACTGTGTGTTCTGGGATATAGTGTATAATGGAGTTGGAATCAAGTGAACCCTCTCACAACTTTGTATACGTGGATGAGGCTGGCTTCAACCTGACCAAATGCAGAAGGCGGGGTCGGAATATCATCGGTCACAGAGCTACTGTGGATTTGCCAGGCCAACGGGGAGGAAATATCACCATGTGTGCTGCTATTTCAGAGCATGGTGTCCTAACCCATATCCCCTTATAGGGCCATACAACACCCAGCGTCTACTCAACTTTTTAGAAACTCTCTACAGGGCTCTCATCCCTGATGATGAGAGCGGTCTGTTTAGAGAGGATTTGCCAAAGTATGTGGTCATTTGTGATAATGTGAGTTTCCATCGATCAAACATCATAAGGCAATGGTTTGTGACCCACCCGAGGATGCTCATAGAATTCCTCCCACCTTATTCATCATTCCTTAACCCAATTGAGGAGTTATTTTCAGCATGGAGGTTGAAGGTGTACGATCGTCAGCCACACACACAGATGACCCTGCTGGCTGCAATGGATGCAGCATGTGAGGACATCACAGTAGACGCCTGCAGAGGATGGATAAGGCATTCCAAAAGATTCTTTCCACGTTGCATTGGAAGGGAAAATATCCGGTGTGATGTGGATGAGAATATGTGGGCCGACAGACAGGAACGTCTGGATGTGTAGCGACAGCACAACAGGGGTGGTTTCCTGTGTTTCTTTCTAATTTCGTTTTTTTTTCCTTTGTGCCCCTTGGGTTGTCCAGTCTCTTTCAATCAATAACCCACATATATGTAAATAGTACTGTTGAAATTGATATATGCCATAGAAGTGCAGCCTTGTGCATTTTCAATACAGTAACTGTCATCCAAACTGTAGCCTAAGTTTACATCAGGTAATACTGTCAAAGTACACAGTTACATTGACAACATGCCTAAACATTTTGACGACCTTGTTCGTGAACAATGACTCAATGACTTATCATTCTGATGACACTGACATGATCATTGGCATGAATATTTACTTTTGAGAGATGTACTAAGGGTTTTTAGTGACTGACTAGCTTTAGAAACATATCTATTGTATATTGCAGTTTGTACAAATTGTTCTGAGAAATGCACTTATTATTTTGCACATGTTAGGGATGATGTGAAAAATGCACAAAAGCAACTGAGAAAAACTGTAAGACACTTTGTTGGCGTTTCCTTTATTTTGGCAGTTACCCGTATTTACATGTGTGTATATGTCACTACAATTAGTGTGCATTAACAGAACATATGTCAATATTTTTACCAGATAAGGTACACATCTAATTAGTTATCCTAATTAGCGTTCTTTCATCAACATCAGCACTTCTACACATCAACATCCTCCTTCATTCATTCATTTCCTTTAGATGACATGAAGCTCTTCTTCAATTGAAAGGTTGAAGACATCCGCAGCTTCCTGAACCAACCTCTTGTTCATACCTCTAGGCTGCGTCCCATATGGCACCCTATTCTCTACCAGGGCCCATAGTAGTGCACTATGTAGTGAACAGGGTTCAATTTGGGATGTAGTCAGTACCTCAACCCTGCAGCCACTCAAGAGGCCCCTCCCAGTCTGTCTTCATGCTAACCTCTCAGTGAGGAAGACATTCAACAGGCTGATGCCCCACTGTCAGACCACCTGTCCACCTGAAAATATGCCTTCAACCTAACCCTTCTCCTGCCTGTCTGCCTACGTCTCCCATGACTCACCTCAACCTAACCCTCCTCCTGCCTGTCTGCCTACGTCTCCCATGGCTCACCTCAACCTAACCCTCCTCCTGCCTGTCTGCCTACGTCTCCCATGACTCACCTCAACCTAACCCTCCTCCTGCCTGTTTACCTACGTCTCCCATGATGCACCTCTTCTATAAGCAATAACCTTCCCTCTGCCTTTCAAATATCATTATGTCTACTGATACTCACCTATTTGGTAACCATAGGAACCACCCCCTACATACACACGTAAACACACACACATACAGGTGAGGTGAGGATCCGACCATACACTATTCTCAGATCATCTTCCCTGTTCTACCTCATATCACCTGTGACAGCTGGAATGAACAGACTCTTGCAGCAGTCTAGTGAAGCAACACCGTCTGCTGTATTGTGACGACTTGCTATTAAAACCCAAACAAGTATGGACAAAGCTCTTGGTAACCTGATTATTACACTGGAATTACAAAACTAAATGTGCTAGATATTTCACCAACATATCAGATCATATTGATCATGTGCAGCATAGCACTAAAACACTCCACGGCTATAGAATATATTAAACACCAGGTACAGATAATCACCTTCATGGAGACATGAACATTGTTATTACATGCAAAGTGATTCTCACCTTAAGGTGAATAAAAATCTTAGTGGAAATGAAATGTCACCGGGCTGCAAGGTAAGTAACCTCATAACTATTGAAGAGACACGGACAGAGATGAGAGTTAACACGTTGGTAATGTTACCGGGCTGCAAGGTAAGTAACCTCATAACTATTGAAGAGACACGGACAGAGATGAGAGTTAACACGTTGGTAATGTCACCGGGCTGCAAGGTAAGTAACCTCATAACTATTGAAGAGACACGGACAGAGATGAGATTTAACACGTTGGTAATGTTACCGGGCTGCAAGGTAAGTAACCTCATAACTATTGAAGACACACGGACAGAGATGAGAGTTAACACGTTGGTAATGTTTGGTAGGCATTAAAACTAAATATTGGTTAATCGATCTTATCTCTAAATGAACTAATGGGAATTCTGAATATTCAACAACTGAAACATATTTTCATGTAGGATGCCATTGTAAATTGTCACAAAGCAATGGAAATGTTGAAGCCTCAGTTAAACACACCAAGGTTATGGTTAAATATTTCATAATAACTATCTCATGGACTGAATGACTTCTACAGCATCCCAAATGAAAGATAACATTTAATCAAGCGGAAGAGTTCATTCCTTGGTGTTAATCTTCCCGATTGAGGCACATTTTCATCACAATAGACCAGTTGGCTGTGACCCCAAACAGGCCCTGGTTTCCAAACTGAACTGAAACGTGTTCATATTGAATATAATATTCACATTATATTTGGGACTTCAAACCCGGTTCCCAGAACAATATCTCAACCAAAATAATGAGCCATTCATACAGCATGGCCATTAGCAGCTATCAGCATAATGCTAACTGTATGGACACAATAAAACTGGGAGATCTGGTGGGTTTCAGTGGACGGCACTATATCAAAACCGCTAGCCTTGTAAAACCTATTGCTATATTCATTATCCAGTCCAATAAAATTCTCCTCCGCTATAGAACTCCACACAAAGGCCCAAGATGCTGGGTTTATGAGTCACACTGAAGTTCATTTAGAGAAAGATTCATTAATTCAGATGATTGGATGCTCCTACTCTGTCTCACAGACCCATAATTCTCCCACATTATCAGGGAGGAAGGGGAGAGGAAATTCACTCCAATACTTGAATCCCATTCCATACACAGGGCAAATACACTCCACAATGCTTGTAAATGAAAGGAGCCAATGTCACACATGGCCCGTCTCTAATGGGATATTAAAGGAGGTTAAGAGTAACCATGCAAAACACTCCAAAGGTCACCGTCACAACGACTGGATGGGGGAAACCTGAGAGAGAGAGAGAGAGAGAGAGAGAGAGAGAGAGAGAGAGAGAGAGAGAGAGAGAGAGAGAGAGAGAGAGAATGTACTCAGGGCTAACCTAGATGAATGACAGGCAGCTGCTGGATATAAGGTGAAACACTAATTAAAGTTCATTCATTTGTCAGAGAGAAAATAACCTTTCCTCGATGTTCGTATCATAACATTATAATAGAAAGAAATGTTTGAGGAGCTTGTTAACAATGAGTATAATATGTGCATTGCTGAAGAGGAGATCGTATCCAACACCAACATAGACAAAACAACAACATGATCATTTGGTTGGAAAGACTGTAACAAACCAGTCTGTTGTTGTGTCTTGAGTCACGCCCACTAAATCTCCTCTCTTCCAAGCATGGGATTCTTGCTCAATATTTACCAGACCCCCTCCTCACAACCCACAGAGTTCAAACTCAAACAGTGATATCACACCAATTTCCGAGAGAGTGGCTATTTTCTGCCTTTGAAGCGATTTCCAAGTCTCTGAGTATTTGCTTTCCTGTTGCGACAGGGCCTAAAATACAGGCTGACATCCTCCGCTCAGTACTGGAGCATATGCAACGCTGCTGGCCTGCAGAGAACCCCCATGGAGCTGCCGGCGCTCACATCATTGTGTTAAATGTGGAGCTGGCATGCACACCAGGCGACCGTCAAAGAACACACTCTTCTTCACTCTCCCTCACTCTCCCCCTTCATTGGACCAGCACAAACACACATTTAGATCTGTGGTTGGTTTTGACTCTCTGTGGTGGTTTCACTGTGCTGTTACAGGGATGACTGTCAGTGTCACACCGTTTAAAGGACTGTAGAGAAGTGGTGACATTTCCTCCCTAACAGAGGTCATTGACTCCATTTCACTCCGTCTCCGTCATGGTTATCCCAGCAGGACAGGGTCAAACAGACTGTCCACTTGAGCCATGCCAAATGAATAGATAGATTATAAATAATAAAATGTTCTCCTAGAATTTCAGTTCCAGAGGAGCTGAACGGTTCAGATTTTCTACACTTCTTTTATTATTTAGAATTTTCCTTTGTAGACAATACAATCAACATGTACAATATTGTTCAGATATTTTATTACATGGAAAACAAAGAAACTAGTAGCTACAGTAACCTAATTCCAATGGGTTGCATATTCTTGGGTACAGTGGAGAAATGTCCCTATTCTCATCTGTGTTACTTTCTACCGTTAGCTACCACTGCCTTGGAGCATGGCCATTAGCTACCACTGCCTTGGAGCATGGCCATTAGCTACCACTGCCTTGAACCATGGCCATTAGCTACCACTGTCTGGAGCATGGCCATTGTCTGCCACTGCCTTGGAGCATGGCCATTAGCTACCACTGCCTTGGAGCATGGCCATTAGCTACCACTGCCTTGAGCCATGGCCATTAGCTACCCACTGTCTGGAGCATGGCCATTGTCTGCCACTGCCTTGGAGCATGGCCATTAGCTACCACTGCCTTGAACCATGGCCATTAGCTACCACTGTCTGGAGCATGGCCATTGTCTGCCACTGCCTTGGAGCATGGCCATTAGCTACCACTGTCTTGGATCATGGCCATTAGCTACCACTGCCTTGAACCATGCCTAATGGCCATTGTCTGCCACTGCCTTGGAGTATTGCCATTAGCTACCACTGTCTTGGATCATGGCCATTAGCTACCACTGTCTTGAACCATGGCCATTAGCTACCACTGTCTTGGATCATGGCCATTAGCTACCACTGTCTTGAACCATGGCCATTAGCTACCACTGTCTTGGATCATGGCCATTAGCTACCACTGTCTTGAACCATGGCCATTAGCTACCACTGTCTTGGATCATGGCCATTAGCTACCACTGTCTTGAACCATGGCCATTAGCTACCACTGTCTTGGATCATGGCCATTAGCTACCACTGTCTTGGATCATGGCCATTAGCTACCACTGTCTTGGAGCATGGCCATTAGCTACCACTGTCTTGGAGCATGGCCATTAGCTACCACTGTCTTGGAGCTTGGCCATTAGCTACCACTGTCTTGGATCATGGCCATTAGCTACCACTGTCTTGGAGCAATGCCATTAGCTACCACTGACTTAAACCATGGCCATTAGCTACCACTGTCTGGAGCATGGCCATTAGCTACCACTGTCTGGAGCATGGCCATTAGCTACCACTGACTTAAACCATGGCCATTAGCTACCACTGTCTGGAGCATGGCCATTAGCTACCACTGTCTTGGAGCATGGCCATTAGCTACCACTGTCTTGGAGCATGGCCATTAGCTACCACTGTCTGGAGCATGGCCATTAGCTACCACTGTCTGGAGCATGGCCATTAGCTACCACTGTCTTGGAGCATGGCCATTAGCTACCACTGTCTGGAGCATGGCCATTAGCTACCACTGTCTTGGAGCGTGGCTACCATTAAGCATGACTGCCTGGATAAAGCTCTATGGCCTAGAGGTTAGGAGGAGTGTTCACAGTAGACCCATAGCAGCTTATAGCATTAATGAGAGATGGGTGAAAGAAAAGGAGAGAGGGAAGGAGCTATTTGACTGACCTACCCTGAAAGTAGTACCATCCAAGCTCCTCTGACGCCAAGCTAAGTCAACCACTGTTTCATTCTCCCTCCACATGTCAATATGAACCCTGGACAATAAGCATTAACATGTATGGTATTGTTGTCTGTTATGACTACACTCAATCTACAATACTGTGAGTAATACCAGGCATTATCTTGCCACCTAATATAACAACCAGGGAAAATGCTGTGATAAGACTCCAGCGCCACATTGACAGTTCACCACAAGCACAGAGAGGACAGGGACAGTGATCTAATGTTACACTGGAAACATGTGATTGACGCTCCAGTCTTAAAATAACAGAACTCTGAAGGTCTAATTCCTCCAGCCCTCTGCGAGGGACGGGGAGCCCAGGTGACTCCTGAGTGTTGAGGTGTTCTGTGTTCCTCCGCTGCCTGGGAGATTGACAAGCTGAGAGAGAGAAGATTAAAGCAGCTGTCTGATGATCCAGACAATAAGCATGTTGCTTTGTGTAGGAAGACACCAAATCAAAGTTTATTTGTCACATGCGCCGAATACCACAGGTATTCACCTTACAGTGAAATGCTTACTTACAAGCCCTTAACCAACAGTGTAAACCTTACAGTGAAATGCTTACTTACAAGCCCTTAACCAACAGTGTAAACCTTACAGTGAAATGCTTACTTACAAGCCCTTAACCAACAGTGTAAACCTTACAGTGAAATGCTTACTTACAAGCCCTTAACCAACAGTGTAAACCTTACAGTGAAATGCTTACTTACAAGCCCTTAACCAACAGTGTAAACCTTACAGTGAAATGCTTACTTACAAGCCCTTAACCAACAGTGTAAACCTTACAGTGAAATGCTTACTTACAAGCCCTTAACCAACAGTGTAAACCTTACAGTGAAATGCTTACTTACAAGCCCTTAACCAACAGTGTAAACCTTACAGTGAAATGCTTACTTACAAGCCCTTAACCAACAGTGTAAACCTTACAGTGAAATGCTTACTTACAAGCCCTTAACCAACAGTGTAAACCTTACAGTGAAATGCTTACTTACAAGCCCTTAACCAACAGTGCAAACCTTACAGTGAAATGCTTACTTACAAGCCTTAACCAACAGTGTAAACCTTACAGTGAAATGCTTACTTACAAGCCTTAACCAACAGTGTAAACCTTACAGTGAAATGCTTACTTACAAGCCTTAACCAACAGTGTAAACCTTACAGTGAAATGCTTACTTACAAGCCCTTAACCAACAGTGTAAACCTTACAGTGAAATGCTTACTTACAAGCCCTTAACCAACAGTGTAAACCTTACAGTGAAATGCTTACTTACAAGCCTTAACCAACAGTGCAAACCTTACAGTGAAATGCTTACTTACAAGCCCTTAACCAACAGTGTAAACCTTACAGTGAAATGCTTACTTACAAGCCTTAACCAACAGTGTAAACCTTACAGTGAAATGCTTACTTACAAGCCTTAACCAACAGTGTAAACCTTACAGTGAAATGCTTACTTACAAGCCCTTAACCAACAGTGTAAACCTTACAGTGAAATGCTTACTTACAAGCCTTAACCAACAGTGTAAACCTTACAGTGAAATGCTTACTTACAAGCCCTTAACCAACAGTGTAAACCTTACAGTGAAATGCTTACTTACAAGCCCTTAACCAACAGTGTAAACCTTACAGTGAAATGCTTACTTACAAGCCTTAACCAACAGTGTAAACCTTACAGTGAAATGCTTACTTACAAGCCCTTAACCAACAGTGTAAACCTTACAGTGAAATGCTTACTTACAAGCCCTTAACCAACAGTGTAAACCTTACAGTGAAATGCTTACTTACAAGCCTTAACCAACAGTGTAAACCTTACAGTGAAATGCTTACTTACAAGCCTTAACCAACAGTGTAAACCTTACAGTGAAATGCTTACTTACAAGCCCTTAACCAACAGTGTAAACCTTACAGTGAAATGCTTACTTACAAGCCTTAACCAACAGTGTAAACCTTACAGTGAAATGCTTACTTACAAGCCCTTAACCAACAGTGTAAACCTTACAGTGAAATGCTTACTTACAAGCCCTTAACCAACAGTGTAAACCTTACAGTGAAATGCTTACTTACAAGCCCTTAACCAACAGTGTAAACCTTACAGTGAAATGCTTACTTACAAGCCTTAACCAACAGTGTAAACCTTACAGTGAAATGCTTACTTACAAGCCTTAACCAACAGTGTAAACCTTACAGTGAAATGCTTACTTACAAGCCTTAACCAACAGTGTAAACCTTACAGTGAAATGCTTACTTACAAGCCCTTAACCAACAGTGTAGACCTTACAGTGAAATGCTTACTTACAAGCCCTTAACCAACAGTGCAATTTGTAAGTAAAAAATAGGTACTAGGTAAACAATAGACAAGTAAAGACATTTTAAAAACAGTAAAATGACAGTGAAAATAACAGTAGCTAGGCTGTATACAGGTGGTACCGGTACAGAGTCAATGTGCAGGGGCACCGGTTAGTAGGGTTAATTGAGGTAATATGTACATGAATGTATAGTTAAAGTGACTATGCATAGATGATAAACAGAGAGTAGCTGCAGCGTAAAAGGGGGGTTTGTGGGGGTGGGAGGGGCGTGGCAGGACCCAATGCAAATAGTCGGGTAACCATTTGAATACCTGTTCAGGAGTCTTATGGCTTGGGGGTAAAAGCTGTTGATAAACCTTTTGGTCCTAGACTTGACCCTCCGGTACCGCTTGCCATGCGGTAGCTGAGAGAACAGTCTATGACTGGGGGTGCTGGGGTCTTTGACAATATTTAGGGCCTTCCTCTGACACCGCATGGTGTAGAGGTCCTGGATGGCAGGGAGCTTGGCCCCAGTGATGTACTGGGCCGTACGCACTACCCTCTGTAGTGCCTTGCGGTCAGAGGCCGAGCAGTTGCCATACCAGGCAGTGATGCAACCAGTCAGGATGCTCTCGATGTTGCAGCTGGAGAACCTTTTGAGGATCTGAGGACCCATGCCAAACTTTTCAGTCTCCTGAGGGGGAATAGGTTTTGTCGTGCCCTCTTTACCAACTGAAAAAGAGAAGCAGACAAGTGGAGGTCAGCCCAGTATTACCAACTGAATAAGAGAAGCAGACAAGTGGAGGTCAGCCCAGTATTACCAACTGAATAAGAGAAGCAGACAAGTGGAGGTCAGCCAGTATTACCAACTGAATAAGAGAAGCAGACAAGTGGAGGTCAGCCCAGTATTACCAACTGAATAAGAGAAGCAGACAAGTGGAGGTCAGCCCAGTATTACCAACTGAATAAGAGAAGCAGACAAGTGGCGGTCAGCCCAGTATTACCAACTGAATAAGAGAAGCAGACAAGTGGATGTCAGCCAGTATTACCAACTGAATAAGAGAAGCAGACAAGTGGAGGTCAGCCCAGTATTACCAACTGAATAAGAGAAGCAGACAAGTGGAGGTCAGCCCAGTATTACCAACTGAATAAGAGAAGCAGACAAGTGGAGGTCAGCCCAGTATTACCAACTGAATAAGAGAAGCAGACAAGTGGAGGTCAGCCCAGTATTACCAACTGAATAAGAGAAGCAGACAAGTGGAGGTCAGTGTAAATGTGCACATTGTGATTTTGCCCTTCAAAGAAATAAACTGCATTATCTTGACAAGGCAGTCAACATGGATATCACTCTGACAGGCAGGAGAGCTACTCTATAGACTACGTTATCATATTTAGTGGATATCACTCTGACAGACAGGAGAGCTACGCTATAGACTACATTATCATATTTAGTGGATATCATTCTGACGGACAGGAGAGCTACGCTATAGACAACATTATTCTATTTAGTGAATATCACTCTGACAGGCAGGAGAGCTATGCTATAGACTACATTATCATATTTAGTGTGTACAGTATGTCTGTCTCAATCTAGAGCAGGTGGTATATAGACCCATGGGAGTATCCGTTAGGGCTCATTTATTAGACGTATTGCACACAATGTAAACGTGGATAGTTGTTGTCCTTATGCATTTAGCAAGAGGTAAATCAAGTACTCATAGCTATATCACCACACACACATATAGGCCCTCAGAGGATATATGTATGGTAACCATAGTGATTACACTTTACTGTACTGTACTTTAGAGGCCTACTGCACTACTTCTTGTAACGCTTACTTTCTACTGTCATTTCTATTTTGATTAAATAAATGTGAGCTGATGCGTAGGCATTTAATCAAACCTGGAATATTTTTAAAAAATCTGTGTTTCTGCCAGTCCATTGTTCGTCTTCTCTTTGTTTGAGACAGTACATACCGTCAAGCAATTACGCCTGTATCCCAAATAGCACCCTATTCCATACGTAATGCTTTTGATCAAACCCTATGGGCCCTGGTCAAAGGTCGTACATACAGTCCCATCAGAAAGTATTTACACCCCTTGACTTTTTCCCACATGTTGTTGTGTTCCAGACTTAATTTAAAATGGATTCAATTGAGATTTTGTGTCACTGGCCTGTTGAATGTGATTTTTGAATGACTACCTCATCTCTGTACCTCAACCATACAATTATCTGTCAGGTCCTTCAGCCGAGCAGTGAATTTCAGACACAGATTCAACCACAAAGACCGATGCCTCGAAAAGAAGGGCATCTATTGGTAGATGGGAAAAAAAGCAGACATTGAATATCTCTTTAAGCATGGTGAAGTTATTAATCACACTTTGGATGGTGTATCAATACACCCAGTCACTACAAAGATACAGACATCCTTCCTAACTCAGTTTCCAGAGCGGAAGGAAATCACTCAGAGATTTCACCATTTGGCCAATGGTGACTTTAAAACCGTTACAGAGTTTAATGGCTGTGATAGGAGAAAACTGAGGATGGATCAACAACATTGTAGTTACTCCATAATTCTAATCTAATTGACAGAGTGAAAAGAAGGAAGCCTGTTTCCAACAAGGCACTACAGTAATACTGCAAAACATGTGGCAAAGCAATTCATTTTTGTCCTAAATACATAGTGTTATGCTTGAGGTAAATCCAATACAACACATTACTGAGTATCACTCTCCATATTTTCAAGCATGGTGATAGCTGCATTATGTTACGGGTATGCTTGTCATCATTAAATGACTGGGGAGTTTTTCAGGATAAAAAATCCTAGAGGAAAACCTGGTTCAATCTGATTTCCACCAGACATTGTCAGCAGGACAATAACCTAAAACACAAGGCCAAATTTACCCTGGAGTTTCTTACCAAGAACACAGTGAGAATTCCTGAGTGGCTTAGTTAAACTTTCAACTTAAATCAGCTTGAAAATATATGGTGAGACTTGAAAATGGCTGTCTAGCAATGATCAACAACCAACTTGACAGAGCTTGAAGAATTTGTTTAAGAATGTGCAAATATTGCACAATCCAAGTGTGCAAAGCTCTTGGAGACTAACCCAGAAAGACTCACAGCTGTAATCGCTGCCAAAGGTGATTCTAACATGTATTGACTCAGGGGTGTGAATGTTTATGTAATAAGATATTTCTTTATCATTTTCAATACATTTGCTAAAATGTCTGAAAACTTGTTTTCACTTTGTCATTATGGGGTATTGTGTGTAAATGGGTGAGAGAAAAAAATATTTAATACATTTTGAATTCAGGCTGTAACACTAGAATATGTGGAATAAGTCAAGGGGTAAGAATACTGTCTGGAGGCAAATAGGGTACCATTTGGGACGCATAAATGAGTAGAGATTCAGATGTTGGATAATTGACTGGGTTACTGGAGGCTCTCTGGACAGAGGCTGCAGGATGCGGCTCCTCAGTGAAACACTACTGTTCCCCCTGGTCTGTGATAGGGGATGACAAGCATTTAGGAACAAACTCCAAGCAAGCCATTTTGTTACTGCAATTAATATTATTGATTCTCTCTTGGGCGTTTGCAAATGTTTCTCCAATATTTGCTGACTAATGTGTGTATATGTACCAAACCAAAATAACTATTTAGTCAATGAGGTAAAGGAATTGCCTTTGCGAAATATCAGAATTAGCCGATCACTCTGAGAATTGCCATGTACACTATAAAGTCTTGACAAGTGACATCCATCAGTTTTACATCAGTGCCACTTCAACAGAAAACAAGCAATTACTGTACAGACCTGGACCAGAGTGACTAAATAATATGGATGTCTCAAATTGTACCCTATTCCATTCATAGTACACTACATTTGACCAGGACCTATAGGGCTCCGGTCAAAAGCAATGCATTATAGTGAACAGGATGCCATTTGGGACGCATCCAATATGAAAATATGACGTCACTTTGTCTTATTCTCTTCTTCCTGCTAAACCCTGAGTGAGTCCCAAAATGGCACCCTATTCCCTACATGGAGCACTACTTTTGACCAGAGCCATATGGACCCTGGTCAAAGTACTGCACTACTTAGAGAATAGCGTGCCATTTTGGGGGATAACCCCTGTCTGTAATCAGGAAGTTGAGATTCACAGCTCATATTTCATTGGCATCATAAATCTCACTTTACAAGCACAATGAAAGAAATGACAGATCAGAAAAGTCATGCCCATTGAGGGCACAGGGGTACGTGCCCCTTAGATTTGTCCTGTTTAAATATATATCAATATATTTGTATATACAGTATATCATTTTATGAAGTTGGCCTTACCTAGCCCAAATAGATTCCCAATCTCCCAAAAACATAACTAGAAACCAAGAAGCCATTTCAGGCAGTAGAGATTGGTGGGAGGAGCTATAGGAGGATGGGCTCATTGTAATGGCTGGAATGGAATACATGGAACGGAGTCAAATATGTGGCTTCCATATGTTTGGGGTGTTCAATACGTTCCAAAAAATCCATTCCAGCCATTACAATGAGCCCGTCCTCCTATAGCTCCTCCCACCAGCCTCCTCTGATTTCAGGCTATCAATCAAGTTAGAGTAGCTAGCATTAGTTTATTTATTTATTACCACCAGTCAGGAGGATACAGACAGCTCAAGAGGTATGCTTAGATATGCAGAGAAATACATAGAATTAAGAATTAGCATAATGATTATGGCTGTAGGAAAAAGCTATTTCAAAATTCTAATTCTCCAAATTATGGACGGGGGCCTAGCCCCCACCCTGAACTCCCCCCAGCCATCCTCACTTACTTTGTACCCCTTCAGATTTTAGTACTGCATGACGCCCCCGTCACAGATGCTCCACTGTCACTAAAGGGTTAGTTAGGGCATATGTGATTTATTTCATTGGAAAGTTACCTTCTTGTGCATTAATCAGTTGTGTACGTAGTGTAGAACCTGGGTGTAGTTTCCTCTGTGCTAATGAGACCTACTCACACAGACTGGAAGTGTTGAGTGTATCTGGGACAACTGAAACAAAGAATGTCCATGTCTCACACTCAGCTGCATGGTGTATGAACACATGGCCCTCACCACGGGGCGTTGACCCTTCACCTTTGTGTTACTGTTATAATAACATACATGGGGCCACATGCAGTGAGTGAAGGCATCATGTCTGTCACTCACAGTTATATGAAACGTCTGGAGTAATTTGACTTAATTGCCATCTTAAATCAGGGTCAGTGTTCACAGAAGTTTCACAGAGTAGGAGTGCTGATCTAGGATAGCTGAGACTGATGCATCTAAATGTGTTTAATACACACACTCATTTAGTTAATTCAATTGTATTTCTTTTTGACACACTCTCTGCCTCCGTATACGCACACAAATGCACGCACACACGCACACACACACACACACACACACACACACACACACACACACACACACACACAAAAGTACACACACACACACACACACACAGTCATTGAGTTCTCTGACGTCATACAATGAACAGTGAGCGTCATAATATGCCAGGGCCATTTAGTTGTAGGTGCTGTAGCTTTGTTTGAATGTTTGGTTTGGTCACGGACTATTTTTGGCTGGACATCAAGAATGTTAAAACTGTGAATGGTCATTTGAGGCACATTAGATACAGGCTAATGTACATGGCTGACTGCAATGTGTTTAGTGAATTACTTTGAATGATTAATGAACATCATTAAATATAATCCCTTCTTCTCAGACAGACTTTACAGCCCAGAAACATGGGCGGTGTCCCAATTGGCACCCTATTCCCTTTGTAGTGCACTACTTTTAACCAGGGCCTATAGGAAATAGGGTGCCATTTTGGATATACACATAGATGCATGTATTTGTATTTGTATTTATTATGGATCCCCATTGGTTCCTGCCAAGGCAGCAGCTACTCTTCCTGGGGTTTATTATGGATCCCCATTGGTTCCTGCCAAGGCAGCAGCTACTCTTCCTGGGGTTTATTATGGATCCCCATTAGTTCCTACCAAGGCAGCAGCTACTCTTCCTGGGGTTTATTATGGATCCCCATTGGTTCCTGCCAAGGCAGCAGCTACTCTTCCTGGGGTTTATTATGGATCCCCATTAGTTCCTACCAAGGCAGCAGCTACTCTTCCTGGGGTTTATTATGGATCCCCATTGGTTCCTGCCAAGGCAGCAGCTACTCTTCCTGGGGTTTATTATGGATCCCCATTGGTTCCTGCCAAGGCAGCAGCTACTCTTCCTGGGGTTTATTATGGATCCCCATTGGTTCCTGCCAAGGCAGCAGCTACTCTTCCTGGGGTTTATTATGGATCCCCATTGGTTCCTGCCAAGGCAGCAGCTACTCTTCCTGGGGTTTATTATGGATCCCCATTGGTTCCTGCCAAGGCAGCAGCTACTCTTCCTGGGGTTTATTATGGATCCCCATTGGTTCCTGCCAAGGCAGCAGCTACTCTTCCTGGTGTTTATTATGGATCCCCATTGGTTCCTGCCGAGGCAGCAGCTACTCTTCCTGGGGTTTATTATGGATCCCCATTGGTTCCTGCCAAGGCAGCAGCTACTCTTCCTGGGGTTTATTATGGATCCCCATTGGTTCCTGCCAAGGCAGCAGCTACTCTTCCTGGTGTTTATTATGGATCCCCATTGGTTCCTGCCGAGGCAGCAGCTACTCTTCCTGGGGTTTATTATGGATCCCCATTGGTTCCTGCCAAGGCAGCAGCTACTCTTCCTGGTGTTTATTATGGATCCCCATTGGTTCCTGCCGAGGCAGCAGCTACTCTTCCTGGGGTTTATTATGGATCCCCATTGGTTCCTGCCAAGGCAACAGCTATTCTTCCTGGGGTTTATTATGGATCCCCATTGGTTCCTGCCAAGGCAGCAGCTACTCTTCCTGGGGTTTATTATGGATCCCCATTGGTTCCTGCCAAGGCAGCAGCTACTCTTCCTGGGGTTTATTATGGATCCCCATTGGTTCCTGCCAAGGCAGCAGCTACTCTTCCTGGGGTTTATTATGGATCCCCATTGGTTCCTGCCAAGGCAGCAGCTACTCTTCCTGGGGTCCAGTTAAATTAAGGCAGTTACACAATTTAAAAAACATTACAATACATTCATTACAGAATTCACAACACACTGAGTGTAATCACAGCTAGAGTGTAACAGTTCTTCATTGTTTCTCTAAGTATGATTGAATTCTTTCAACCATTCCCATCTATTTTGTTATCCTTATAGATCCGTGTCAGTCCTATTCTGCTGTCCACACCAGAACGTCTAATGTGGTAGTAGTGCCTCACACGTTATTCCTCCTGATATACAGTCCTATTCTGCTGTCCACACCAGAACGTCTAATGTGGTAGTAGTGCCTCACACGTTATTCCTCCTGATATACAGTCCTATTCTGCTGTCCACACCAGAACGTCTAATGTGGTAGTAGTGCCTCACACGTTATTACTCCTGATATACAGTCCTATTCCATCACAATTGGAGATTGTTTGAGAATCCTAGAAATCATTCTTGCTCACGCTAACCCAATTTGAACGTCTGGGTTTAAATCTGAGTGGAATATTTGCCCTTCAGCTTTGCTCACCACGACACAGAATGAATCCACAAAACATCAAACGGGGTGTTTTGAATTTCTCTCTATAGCTCTCAGAAAAGAAAGTGTCCAAGTGTTATAATTCTCAGTTGGCAGTTACAGTTGCCGTGGAGGTGGTGAAATACAGGTAGCTGTTTTGCAGCCCTGTCTCTCTCTCTCTGATGTTTCACATTGTTTCAAGTCTAGTGTTTGTTTGTGCTGTTCTCCTCAGTCACAGTAGTTAGACATCCCCTGCTGTTCCCTGTCAGAGTCTCCCTGTATAATTAGCATTAAGCATATTTCCATATAGTTAAATCCTTCAGGAGCCGTTCAGAGTAAAGAGCCATCCTCCTCTGGACTATTCATCAGAGGATTCTCTTACAGGCAAACATGGTCTAAAATGGCACCCTACCTCCTATATTGAGCACTAGTTTTGACCGGAGACTTACGTAAACAGCCATGCACCATAGAGAGAATAAGGTGCTGTATGGGACACAGATCAGGTCATTTCATACCTCCCTTTAGAAACTACAAAATCTTCACAAATCCCCAACGAAACACTGTTGATAGAAAAGCACAGCTCTTCGTGGAGGTTTTATTCTATATCACTGTATATGTATATGGTACAAGTTGTTGTTTTTCCCCCAAACACCACCAACCGGCGTAAAGTGCCTTATACAATGCATGACATTAATATAATTCAACAGTGCTCCCGTTGAATGCTGACACGTGTCCAGTGTACAGAGAGGGGGGATGCTGAGCTGAAGTTGTGTCGAGAGAGAGAGAGAGAGAGAGAGAGAGAGAGAGAGAGAGAGAGAGAGAGAGAGAGAGAGAGAGAGAGAGAGGGAGAGAGGCAGAAAGAGAGAGAGAGGCAGAAAGAGAGAGAGGGAGAGGGAGAGAGGAAGAGGGAGAGGGAGAGAGAGCGGGAGAAAGAGAGAGAGGGAGAGGGAGTGAGAGAGAGAGAGAGAGGGATAAAGAGAGAGAGTGAGAGTGAGAGAGTGAGGGGGGAGAGGGAGAAAGAGAGAGAGGGAGAGGGAAGGAGGCAGAGAGAGAGAGGCGGAAAGAGAGAGAGCGGGAGAAAGAGAGAGAGGGAGTGAGAGAGAGAGAGGGAGAAAGAGAGAGAGGGAGAGTGAGAGAGTGATGGGGGAGGGAGAAAGAGAGAGAGGGAGAGGGAGAGAGGCAGAAAGAGAGAGAGGGAGAGGGAGAGAGGGAGAGGGAGAGAGAGCGGGACAAAGAGAGAGAGGGAGAGGGAGAGAGAGAGAGAGGGAGGGAGTGAGAGAGAGAGGGATGGAGTGAGAGAGAGAGAGAGAGAGAGCGGGAGAAAGAGAGAGAGGGAGAGTGAGAGATGGAGTGAGAGAGTGAGGGGGAGAGGGAGAGAGCAGTTTGAGACAGGATATGGGTGCCATGTGGGGCTCAGAGGGCATGGGCAGCCAGCAGGGGCGGATCTGACAGCAGGCAGTGCCAGCTTGGCATCTCAGGGGCCTAGTTCCCAGTGCCAGTGTTCTCCACAGAGCGGTGCTGCTGCTGGGGTACAGTCACCGTCCTCTGGGGGGAAGGCAGGGGCTAGAGAGGAGAACCAGGTCCAGCTTCCCCTCTAGTCCCTATGAGCTCGGAGCCACAGGCACAAGACAGGGGTAGAGTGAGACAGAACAAACCAAACAACATATCCGCAGAGCTTGACATTTCACTGGTCTAAATATGGTGTTCATCCGGAAATATGAAGCACTGACTCGTTAACTGTACAGTCAATAACAAGAAAAAAAGCTTTCAGGGGATGGAGTCTGGACTGGAGGGTTGTGATATGGCAAGCAATACTGATTAGCTATGAATGGATGTTGTAGTAAGAGAGATGGGATGAAACATTTGTTTGTTGGAAGAGGAGAAATGAAATGATGGCTTGTCAACTACCGTGTTCTCTACTAAATCCCCATGAGAGAGAGAGAGAGAGAGAGAGAGAGAGTGTGAGTGAGTGAGTGAGTGAGTGAGTGAGTGAGTGAGTGAGTGAGTGAGTGTGTGTGTGTGTGTGTGTGTCTGTGTGTGTGTGTACAGAAACCTACGCTCCAGTAAAGCATGACGACAGAGAGGATTATCGGAGAAGGCGAGGAGAAGAGAACTCACAGGACAATAATAGGAACAGGTCTATAAAGACATCAGTCATCTGTATGACAGAATGGAACACTTTATACCGGGACAACGGATGAGGGAGCAATCTCCATAAAAGATTTCTCCTGGCAAATCTCCTACTACATCACACCAAATAACTTCAAGTGTCTCTCTCTCTCTCAGTCATCGACCTGTGCTGTTTTTGCATGCAACCAAAGTAACAAGGATAAATGGGGTGGCGAACGACCATCAGGGGAGCGTAGCTTAGCCTTGAGATGCAGATGATTTGAAAGTTGTAAAAACCTTTAAAGAAGTTCATCATCAGGGCTCAGTGTGTCTGGCTGTTCAGAGCTTCCATCCATCTGGCTAAACGGCTGCTGGTCTGGCAGTCTGTCTTAAGAGTCAGCATGCCATGTGAACTTACAGAGAGGCCTGATATTAAACACAGAGGAGCTATTATAGCTGCTATATCCACTGCCCACAGTCAAGCCTATCCCTCTGTGTCTCTTCTCTCTCTCTCTCTCTCTCTCTCTCTCTCTCTCTCTCTCTCAGCAACGTATGGACTGGGAGAGAGGGAGGGAGGGATGATTGGAGAGAAGGATGGAGGGAGGGCAGGGTTTGGAGGGAGTGATGGGAGGGAAGGATAGAATGAGGGGGAGTTGTGAAAACCAGGATGCACCTCTAATTAGTTTGGCAGTGAAAACTTCAATCTCTGATTCCCCGCAAATGAGTGACCTTAATAAACAGATGAGACTTTGTGCGTGCGTACACACACAAAAAAAGTTGCCTCAGCGTTTTTTACGGGAAAATTTACTCATTAGCTTAGCCTAGTTACAGATGAGTGGGGAACAAAAACGTCTGCCAAGCTTCTAGAATTTTTGTTTTCTAGAAGCTGTGGCAGAAAGGGCTTGGCAGAAAGGCAAAGGTCTCTAAACAGTTTGGGAGTCATCATTTTCTAACTGGAGAGTCAAACACACTGTTGCCCTGCTACCATCAGAAGATGTCCAGATAACAGAGCTCTAAAGTGAATACAACAGATACTCAATGTCTTTCTCAATCAAACCTGTTTTATTTTTTTGCATAACACTCATAGTGTAATGGTGGAAGATACTGATTAAATTCTGTGTGTATTTGTTTTTAATTTCCCATAATTTGCTATCTATTTAAGCTTGTAGACATTCCCAGAATACTAATGAATCCGTATGAACCTTTTTAATTGCTCTGCTACATTTCCATTTCAATAAGACTACCCCCCCTTTCAGACACATGTCTTTCAGGCTGCATAATGTCTGTGGTGATGAGCTGGGTTGAGGGACATAATGACTTGAAAAGGATATAGGACTAAAACTGACATCCTACTGTAGCTACTAGATGAGACTACAACTGACATCCTACTGTAGCTTCTAGATAAGACTACAACTGATATCCTAGTGTAGCTTCTAGATAAGACTACAACTGATATCCTAGTGTAGCTTCTAGATAAGACTACAACTGACATCCTACTGTAGCATCTAGATAGGACTAAAACTGACATCCCAGTGTAGCATCTAGATAGGACTAAAACTAACATCCTACTGTAGCTTCTAGATAAGACTAAAACTGATATCCTAGTGTAGCATCTAGATAAGACTAAAACTGACATCCTACTGTAGCTTCTAGATAAGACTAAAGCTAACATCCTACTGTAGCTTCTAGATAAGACTACAACTGACATCCTACTGTATACCCTTCTAGATAAGACTGAAACTGATATCCTACTGTAGCTTCTAGATAAGACTACAACTGACATCCTACTGTAGCTTCTAGATAAGACTACAACTGGCATCCTACTGTAGCTTCTAGATAAGACTAAAACTGACATCCTACTGTAGCATCTAGATAGGACTAAAACTAACATCCTACTGTAGCTTCTAGATAATACTAAAACTGATATCCTACTGTAGCTTCTAGATAGGACTACAACTGACATCCTACTGTAGCTTCTAGATAATACTAAAACTGATATGCTAGTGTAGCATCTAGATAAGACTAAAACTGACATCCTACTGTAGCTTCTAGATAAGACTAAAACTAACATCATATTTGTCACGTTCTGACCTCTATTTCTGTTGTTTTGTATTTATTTAGTATGGTCAGGGCGTGAGTTGGGTGGGCAGTCTATGTTTGTTTTTCTATGTTTTGGGGCATTTCTATGTTTTCGGCCTAGTATGGTTCTCAATCAGAGGCAGGTGTCATTAGTTGTCTCTGATTGAGAATCATACTTAGGTAGCCTGGGTTTCACTGTGTGTTTGTGGGTGATTGTTCCTGTCACTGTGTTTGTTGTCACAGGATAGGACTGTTTTGCGTTTGCACATTTCTTGTTTTTGTTAGTTTGTTCATGTGTAGGGATTTATTAAAACATGAATAACCACCACGCTGCGCTTTGGTCCGCTTCTCTTCCTCCTACAGACGAACGCCCTTACAGAATCACCCACCGCAACAGGACCAAGCGGCGTGGTAACGGGCAACAGCGGCACAAGGAGGAATGGACTTGGGATGATGTGTTGGACGGCAAGGGTTGCTACACATGGGAGGAGATCCTGGCGGGAAAGGATCGCCTTCCATGGGAACAGGTGGAGGCAGCGAGGAGAGCAGAGGCAGCCGGAGAGAGGAGCCGGCGATATGAGGGAACTCGGTTGGCAAGGAAGCCCGGGAGTCAGCCCCAAAAATTTCTTGGGGGGGGGCTAACAGGGAGTATGGCTACGCCAGGTAGGAGACCTGAGCCAACTTCCTGTGGTTACCGGGGGGCTAGAGAGACCGGGCAGGCACCGTGTTATGCTGTGGAGCGCACGGTGTCCCCAGTGCGGGTGCACAGCCCGGTGCGGTACATTCCAGCTCCGCGTATCGGCCGGGCTAGAGTGGGCATCGAGCCAAGTGCCATGAAGCCGGCTCTACGCATCTGGTCTCCAGTGCGTCTCCTTGGGCCGGCTTACATGGCACCAGCCTTGCGCACGGTGTCCCCGGTTCGCCTGCATAGCCCAGTGCGGGCTATTCCACCTCGCCGCACTGGCAGGGCGACCGGGACCATTCAACCGGGTAAGGTTGGGCAGGCTCGGTGCTCAAGAGCTCCAGTGCGCCTGCACGGCCCGGTCTATCCGTCACCACCTCCACGCACCAGCCCTCCGGTGGCAGCTCCCCGTACCAGGCTGTCTCTCCGGCCCATCCTTGCAGGGGCTCTCTCCTCTCCAGCGCTGCCGGAGTCTCCCGCCTCTCCGGCGCTACCAGAGCCTTCCTCCTCTCCAGCGCTGCCGGAGTCTCCCGCCTGTTCGGCGCTACGAGAGCTACTCAGTCCGGCGCTTCCAGAGCCTTCCTCCTCTCCAGCGCCGCCAGTGCCGCTCGTCAGCCCAGCGCCGCCAACGCCGCCCGTCTGCCCAGCGCCGCCAGTGCCGCCCGTCTGCCCAGCGCCGCCCGTCTGCCCAGCGCCGCCAGTGCCGCCCGTCTGCCCAGCGCCGCCAGTGCCGCCCGTCTGCCCAGCGCCGCCAGTGCTGCCCGTCTGCCCAGCGCCGCCCGTCTGCCAGGAGCCGCCAGTGCCGCCCGTCTGCCAGGAGCCGCCAGTGCCGCCCGTCTGCCAGGAGCCGCCAGTGCCGCCCGTCTGCCAGGAGCCGCCAGTGCCGCCCGTCAGCCAGGGGCCGCCAGTGCCGCCCGTCAGCCAGGGGCCGCCAGTGCCGCCAGTCAGCCAGGGGCCGCCAGTGCCGCCAGTCAGCCAGGGGCCGCCAGTGCCGCCAGTCAGCCAGGGGCCGCCAGTCAGCCAGGGGCCGCCAGTGCCGCCAGTCAGCCAGGGGCCGCCAGTGCCGCCAGTAAGCCAGGGGCCGCCAGTGCCGCCAGTCAGCCAGGGGCCGCCAGTCAGCCAGGGGCCGCCAGTGCCGCCAGTAAGCCAGGGGCCGCCCGAGCAGCTGCCCCTCTGTCCAGAGCAGCTGTCGCCCCTCTGTCCCAAGCTGCTGCCGCCCCTCTGTCCCGAGCAGCTGCCCCTCTGTCCCGAGCAGCTGCCCCTCTGTCCCGAGCAGCTATCGCCCCTCTGTCCCGAGCTGCTATCGCCCCTCTGTCCCGAGCTGCTATCGCCCCTCTGTCCCGAGCAGTTGTCCCTCTGTCCCGAGCAGCTGCTTCACCTCTGTCCCGAGCTGCCCCTCTGTCCCGAGCAGCCCCTCTGTCCAGTGGGGTCATTGAGAGGGGTGGCCATGGTGAGTAAGCCAGGGAGGCGGACAATAAGGCGGACTAAGACAATGGTGAAGTGGGGTCCGCGTCCCGCGCCAGAGCCGCCACCGCGGACAGACGCCCACCCCGACCCTCCCCTATAGGTCAAGGTTTTGCGGCCGGAGTCCGCACCTTTGGGGGGGGGTACTGTCACGTTCTGACCTCTATTTCTGTTGTTTTGTATTTATTTAGTATGGTCAGGGCGTGAGTTGGGTGGGCAGTCTATGTTTGTTTTTCTATGTTTTGGGGCATTTCTATGTTTTCGGCCTAGTATGGTTCTCAATCAGAGGCAGGTGTCATTAGTTGTCTCTGATTGAGAATCATACTTAGGTAGCCTGGGTTTCACTGTGTGTTTGTGGGTGATTGTTCCTGTCACTGTGTTTGTTGTCACAGGATAGGACTGTTTTGCGTTTGCACATTTCTTGTTTTTGTTAGTTTGTTCATGTGTAGGGATTTATTAAAACATGAATAACCACCACGCTGCGCTTTGGTCCGCTTCTCTTCCTCCTACAGACGAACGCCCTTACAATATTGTGGCTTCTAGATAAGACTACAACTGGCATCCTACTGTATACCCTTCTACTGTATATAAGACTAAAACTGATATCCTACTGTAGCTTCTCAATGGAGATTTTATATTTACTTCAGTACAATATGACTTTTTATTTCATGGTACCATTTGGTTCTAACATTGTACAAGGCCTGAACCAGGCATATTCTGGTCCTGCATCCCTTTAAATGACTTCACAGATAGGTTAGTTTATAGATAATGGATAAATGCTTATTCATGATAGTAATGATAAAATGTTACCATGTTATTTATGTTTTTGTCCACTGAGTATAAACTACATTTCAGCCTCCACCTATAGTTAGAGTCAATAGTCCCTTAGACATTGACTTCTACCAAAGCCCTTAATATTACAGCACTTCACCTACTGATTGAAACACTTTTACTCCCATGTAACGGTTTTCATTGTGTTTGTTTGTGTAATGAGGAGGCTGCATGGTTCTGAAGGCAGGAGGCCGGGAAGCTTCAGCTTTAGGGGTAAAGAGTAGACACTACACGGCTTGCCCCCATTCTCAATCTACACTCCCTCCCTCCCTATCCTATCTCTGCCCTGCCCGGGGTACTGGGAGTGTTCAGTGACATTTGTGTGAGAAGGAGAAGGGGGGGGGTACCAGAACAGAACACAGATGCATCAACTTTGCATCGCCTGCCAGGCTAGGCTACGCTGGGGCAGGCAGCTGTGCCTTGCGCCTCCCCACTGTCGCCATTGTTTCCCCTGTCATTCTACAAGTGGCCTCAGGCTCCAACATATGCTGTTCCTTCTCTGCTATTCTCACAAATTAACACTGTTGTCACTGGAAATTGCGCAGTCCCTAAAAACAACATTTTACTGCAGTATACATTCGATATGTCGGTCGGTCGGGAGGGAGGGACAGAGGGAGAGAAATGGGACAAAGTGACCTCAGACATGCATGGTGCAGTGGCCTGTAGTTTTCCTATTTCAGAGTTAGTACTGGTTCATCAACTATTGACGAGACAACAATGTATTATTTTGATATAAGCATGTTCCCCTTTTCCACATTGACATGAAAAAATGTACTACATAAATACCAACAATGAACAAATAGTGAACCAAGGAGTTTTATGAATAAATGAAGCCTAACAGAAGAGCATTTATCACCAGAATGATGTGTACCTGTAGACATGATAAAGACTCATCAGGGTAACCCCTTCCCTGGAACTATCATCAGGGTAACTCCCTCCCTGGTACTATCACCAGGGTAACTCCCTCCATTTGTACTCTCATCAGGGTAACTCCTTCCCTGGTACTATCTTCAGGGTAACTCCCTCCCAGTCCCTGGTACTATCATCAGGGTAACTCCCTCCCAGTCCCTGGCACTATCATCAGGGTAACTCCTTCCCTGGAACTATCATCAGGGTAACTACCTAAGGGGTAATATCATCAGGGTAACTCCCTCCGGGGTACTATCATGAGGGTAACCCCTTCCCTGGAACTATCATCAGGATAACACCCTCCCTCATACAATCATCGGAGTAACTCCCTCCATGGTAATATCATTAGGGTAACCCCTTCCCTGGAACTATCATCAGGATAACACCCTCCCTCATACAATCATCAGAGTAGCTCCCTCCATGGTAATATCATCAGGGTAACCCCTTCCCTGGAACTATCATCAGGGTAATCCCTTCCCTGGAACTATCATCAGGGTAACTCCCTTCATGGTACTCTCATCATGGTAACTCCTTCCCTGGTACTATCACCAGGGTAACTCCCTCCATGGTACTCTCATCAGGGTAACTCCTTCCCTGGTACTATCATCAGGGTAACTCCCTCCCAGCCCCTGGTACTATCATCAGGGTAACTCCCTCCCAGTCCCTGGTACAATCATCAGGGTAACTTCCTCCATGGTACTCTCATCAGGGTAACCCCTTCCCTGGAACTGTCATCAGGGTAACTTCCTCCCTGGTACTATCATCAGGGTAACTCCCTCACAGTCCCTGGTACTATCATCAAGGTAACTCCTTCCCTGGTACTATCATCAGGGTAACTACCTAAGGGGTAATATCATCAGGGTAACTCTCTGCGTGGTACTATCATCAGGGTAACTACCTAAGGGGTAATATCATCAGGGTAACTCCCTCCGGGGTACTATCATCAGGGTAACTCCCTTTCGGGGTACTATCATGAGGGTAACCCCTTCCCTGGAACTATCATCAGGGTAACTCCCTCCCAGCCCCTGGTACTATCATCAGGGTAACTCCCTCCCAGTCCCTGGTACAATCATCAGGGTAACTCCCTCCATGGTACTATCAGGGTAACCCCTTCCCTGGAACTATCATCAGGGTAACCCCTTCCCTGGAACTATCATCAGGGTAACTCCCTCCCTGGTACGATCATCAGGGTAATTCCCTCCGGGGTACTATCATCCGGGCAACTCCCTCGCTGGTACATCAGGGTAACTCCCTCTGGGGTACTATGATCAGGGTAACTCTATCCCTGGTACTATCATCAGGGCAACTCCCTCCCTGGTACTGTCATCAGGGTATCTCCCTCTGGGGTACTATCATCAGGGTAACTCCCTCCGGGGTACAATCATCAGGGTAACTCCTTCACTGGTACTATCATCAGGGTAACTCCCTCTCTGGTATTGTCATCAGGGTAACTCCCTCCGGGGTACAATCATCAGGGTAACTCCTTCCCTGGTACTATCATCAGGGTAACTCCTTCCCTGGTATTGTCATCAGGGTTACTTCCTCTCTGGTACTATCATCAGGGTAACTCCCTCCGGGGTAATATCATCAGGGTAACTCCTTCCCTGGTACTATCATCAGGGTAACTCCCTCCCTGGTACTATCATCACGGTAACTCCCTCTGGGTTACTATCAACAGAGTAACTCCCTACATGGTACTATCATCAGGGTAACTCCCTCCCTGGTACTATTAGCAGGGTAACTCCCTCTGGGGTACTATATTCAGGGTAACTCCTTCCCTGGTACTATCATCAGAGTAACTCCCTCCATGGTATTATCATCAGAGTAACTCCTTCCCTGGTACTATCATCAGGGTAACTCCCTCCCTGGTACTATTATCAGGGTAACTCCTTCCCTGGTACTATCATCAGAGTAACTCCCTCCATGGTACTATCATCAGGGTAACTCCCTCCCTGGGACTATCAATAGAGTAACTCCCTCCATGGTACTATCATCAGGGTAACTCCCTCCCTGGTACTATTACCAGGGTAACTCCCTCTGGGGTACTATATTCAGGGTAACTCCTTCCCTGGTACTATCATCAGAGTAACTCCCTCCATGGTACTATCATCAGAGTAACTCCTTCCCTGGTACTATCATCAGGGTAACTCCCTCCCTGGTACTATCATCAGGGTAACTCCCTCCGGGGTAATATAATCAGGGGAACTCCCTCCGGGGTACTATCATCGGGGTAACTCCCTCCAGGCTACTATCATCAGGGTAACTCCCTCCATGGTACTATCATCAGAGTTACTCCCTCCATGGTACTATCATCAGAGTATCAAATCAAATCAAATGTATTTTTATAGCCCTTCGTACATCAGCTGATATCTCAAAGTGCTGTACAGAAACCCAGCCTAAAACCCCAAACAGCAAGCAATGCAGGTGTAGAAGCACGGTGGCTAGGAAAAACTCCCTAGAAAGGCCAAAACCTAGGAAGAAACCTAGAGAGGAACCAGGCTATGTGGGGTGGCCAGTCCTCTTCTGGCTGTGCCGGGTGGAGATTATAACAGAACATGGCCAAGATGTTCAAATGTTCATAAATGACCAGCATGGTCAAATAATAATTATCACAGGCAGACCAGTTGAAACTGGAGCAGCAGCACGGCCAGGTGGACTGGGGACAGCAAGGAGTCATCATGTCAGGTAGTCCTGAGGCATGGTCCTAGGGCTCAGGCCCTCCGAGAGAGAGAAAGAAAGAGAGAAAGAGAGAATTAGAGAGAGCATACTTAAATTCACACAGGACACCGGATAGGACAGGAGAAGTACTCCAGATATAACAAACTGACCCTAATCCCCCGACACATAAACTACTGCAGCATAAATACTGGAGGCTGAGACAGGAGGGGTCAGGAGACACTGTGGCCCCATCCGATGACATCCCCGGACAGGGCCAAACAGGAAGGATATAACCCCACCCACTTTGCCAAAGCACAGCCCCCACACCACTAGAGGGATATCTTCAACCACCAACTTACCATCCTGAGACAAGGCCGAGTATAGCCCACAAAGATCTCCGCCACGGCACAACCCAAGGGGGGGCACCAACCCAGACAGGAAGATCACATCAGTGACTCAACCCACTCAAGTGACGCACCTCTTCTAGCGACGGTATGAAAGAGCCCTAGTAAGCCAGTGACTCAGCCCCTGTAATAGGGTTAGAGTCAGAGAATCCCAGTGGAAAGAGGGGAACCGGCCAGGCAGAGACAGCAAGGTCGTTGTACGGCAGGACCAAATCAGAGAGATAGGTAGGAGCAAGCCCATGTAATGCTTTGTAGGTTAGCAGTAAAACCTTCACAGTCTTGATATGTTCTTCAAAAGAGATTAGGGTCCAGAGTAACGCCAAGGTCCTTCACAGTTTTATTTTAGACGACTGTACAACCATTAAGATTAATTGTCAGATTCAACAGAAGATCTCTTTGTTTCTTGGGACCTAGAACAAGCTTCTCTGTTTTGTCTGAGTTCAAAAGTAGAAAGTTTGCAGCCATCCACTTCCTTATGTCTGAAACACATGCTTCTAGCGAGGGCAATTTTGGGGCTTCACCATGTTTCATTGAAATGTACAGCTGTGTGTCATCCGCATAGCAGTGAAAGTTAATGTTATGTTTTCGAATGACATCCCCAAGAGGTAAAATATATAGTGAAAACAATAGTGGTCCTAAAACGGAACCTTGAGGAACACCGAAATTTACTGTTGGTTTGTCAGAGGGCAAACCATTCACAGAGACAAACTGATATCTTTCATACAGATAACTCCCTCCATGGTACTATCATCAGGGTAACTCCTTCCCTGGTACTATCATCAGGGTAAATCCCTCCATGGTACTATCATCAGGATACCTCCCTCCGGGGTACTATCATCAGGATAACTCCCTCCAGGGTACTATCATCAGGGTAACTTCTTCCCAGGTACTATCATCAGGGTAACTCCCTCCCTGTGCCTGATACTATCATCATGGTAACACCCTCCCTGGTACTATCCTCGGGGTAACTCCCTCCCTGTGCCTGATACTATCATCATTATAACTCCATCCCTAGTACTATCATTAGGGTTACCTCATTCCTGGTTCTATCATTAGTGCAACTCCCTCCCTTTCCCTGGTACTATCATCAGGGTAACTCCATCACTGGTACTATGATTAGGGTAACTCCCTCCCTGGTACTATCATTAGGGTAACTCCCTTGCTGGTACTATCATCAGGGTAACTCCCCTCCCTGTGCCTGATACTATCATAATGTTATAACTCCCTCCCTGGTACTACCATCATAGTAATTATCTCCCTGGTACTATCATCAAGGTAACGCCCTCCCTGGTACTATCATCAGGGTAACTCCCTCCCCGTTCCTGGTACTATCATCAGGGTAACTCCCTTCCTTTCCCTGGTAGTATCATCAGGATAACTCCACCCCCCCCCCCGTCCCTGGTACTATCATCAGGGTAACTCCTTCCTTGGTTCTATGATCAGGGTAACTCCCTCCCTGTGCCTGATACTATCATAATGTTATGACTCCCTCCCCGGTACTACCATCATAGTAATTCTCTCCCTGGTACTATCATCAAGGTAACGCCCTCCCCGTTCCTGGTATTATCATCAGGGTAACTCCCTTCCTTTCCCTGGTAGTATCATCAGGATAAACCCCCCGTCCCCCAGTCCCTGGTACTATCATCAGGGTAACTCCTTCCCTGGTACTATCGTCATGGTAATTCCCTCCCTGGTACTATTATCATGGTAACACCCTCCCTGGTACTATCATCCGGGTAACTCCCTTCCTTCCCCTGGTAGTATCATCATGGTAACTCCCTCCTCGTCCCTGGTACTATCATCAGGGTAACTCCCTCCCTGGTACTATCATCAGGGTAACTCCTTCCCTGGTACTATCATCAGGGTAACTCCCTCGGGGTATGATCATATGGGTAACCCCTTCCCTGGTACTGTCATCAGGGTAACTCCCTCCCTGGTACTATCATCAGGGTAACTCCCGCTGGGGTACTATCATAAGGGTAACTTCTTCCCTGGTACTATCATCAGGGTAACTCCCTCCCTGTGCCTGATACTAACATAATGTTAACTCCATCCCTTGTACTTTCAGTAGGGTAACTCCATCCCTGGTAGTATTATCATGGTAACGCCCTCCCTGGTACTATCATCAGAGTAACTCCCTCCCTGTGCCTGATACTAGCATCATGGTAACTCCCTCCCTGGTACTATCATCAGGGTAACTCCATCTCTGTAACTATCATCAGGGTAACTCCCTCCCTTTCCCTGGTACTATCATCAAGGTAACTCCATCCCTGGTACTATCATCATGGTAACCCCCTCCCTGTGCCTGATACTATCATCATGGTAACGCCATCCCTGGCACTATCATCAGGGTAACTCCCTCCCTGTGCCTGATACTAACATAATGTTAACTCCCTCCCTGGTACTATCATCATGGTAATGCCCTCCCTGGTACTATCATCGGGGTAACTCCCTCCCCGTTCTTGGTACTATCATCAGGGTAACTCCCTTACTTTCCCTGGTAGTATCATCAGGGTAACTACATCCCTGGTACTATCATCATGGTAACTCCTTTCCTGTTACTATCATCAGGGTAACTTCCACCCTTTCCCTGGTACTATCATCAGGGTAACTTCCACCCTTTCCCTGGTACTGTCATCAGGGTAACTCCCTCCCTGCCCCTGGTACTATCATCAGGGTAACTTCCATCTTTCCCTGGTACTATCATCATGGTAATTCCCTCCCTGGTACTATCATCATGGTAACGCCCTCCCTGGTACTATCATCAGGGTAACTCCCTCCCTGTCCCTGGTACTATCATCAGGGTAACTCCCTTCCTTTCCCTGGTACTATCATCAGGGTAACTCCCTCCCCATTCCTGGTACTATCATCAGGGTAACTCCCTTTTCCTGTTACTATCATCAGGGTAACTCCCTTCCTTTTCCTGGTACTATCATCAGGGTAACTCCCTCCCCTTTCCTGGTACTATCGTCAGGGTAACTCCCTCCCCATTCCTGGTACTATCATCAGGGTAACTCCCTTCCTTTCCCTGGTACTATCATCAGGGTAACTCCCTCCCCGTTCCTGGTACTATCATCATGGTAACTCCCTTCCTTTTCCTGGTAGTATCATCAGGGTAACTCCTTCCTTGGTACTATCATCAGGGTAACTCCTTTCTTGGTACTATCATCATGGTAACTCCATCCCTGGTACTGTCATCAGCTCCATAGTTCACTGCTTTATGGCTTATGGTTCCCTCCCCTAGAATCTGACCACTGTGTGTGTCACTACTCTTCCCGTAAAGCCAGCCAACGGTCAATAACCTGTTTCTGTAACACATTATAAACAGTCTAAATGAACTACCATACATACAGCATTATTGATTACCATTCTGTACTGCACCTTGTGTTCCATGACAAAGATAGACCAAGACACTTTTCAAACTCAGAGCTATTCTTAAGGATAATTTCACCACCATAAAAGTGAGACTAAGCCCTGTGGAGTACAATATAACGAAGCAGCTAGGTATTCCTGAAAGCTTTGACAGTCCAGAGGAAATTGTCAGCTTCATCAGATCTGCAGACTCATTGATCCTACGCAGGTTGTCACAAGACTGGGGATACGTTCCAAATGGCATCCTATTCCCTATCTAGTGCACAACTTTTGACTAGGGCCCATCATGGCTCTGGAGAAATGTATGCACTACATAGGGAATAAGGTGCCATTTGGAACAAAGCCTGGAATAATTTGAGCCACTCTGGAAATGCCTAGTTTGCCGACATGCAACAGCAACATCTGATGAAAGAGACGCCTCTTGGGCCTGAGCTTGAATCTGGCTGGTTTCATTATCAGGTTTGATCCCTGTCTGTGTTGGAGGTATTTGAAGTCATCATTTGAGTGGATTTTGTTAAGTATTGTCAGCTGTTCTCCATCTGCTTTGTGTTCTCACTTGTCTGTCATTTTTCAGTATGGTTTCTGGTCAGGAGAGTCTTTCATTTTTCAGTATGGTTTCAGTATAGCTTCAGTATAGCTTCTGGTCAAGCATTTCGCTACACTCGCATTAACATCTGCTAACCATGTGTATGTGACAAATAAAATTTGATTTGATTTGAGTCTTTCATTTTTCAGTATGGTCTCTGGCCAGGAGAGTCTTCCATTTGTCAGTATGGTTTCTGGTCAGATAGTCTTTCATTTTTCGATGTGGTTTCTGGTCAAGAGAGTCTTTCATTTTTCAGTATGGTTTCTGTATGGTTTCTGGCCAGGAGAGTTGTTTGTTGTTGTTATTGCTAGCTACAGAAGATGAACCCGTTTAGAAATGGTAATATGTTGATACCTTATTGATTCAATGTGCAGTTATTACAGCAGGCACCATCACGGTTCTGTTAGAGCCGATGCTCCATTATTAAAGAATTAAGATCTGTGACTTAATGAACAAAGGGGTTTTTATAGGTGTGTTAATTAAAATCACCCCTCAGATCCTGCATAACACCTTATATCTTTCTATTCCCTAACCATGAGCCAGACTATCACGGTTAAGTTGACTGTATGTGCCTGGGTAGGACGCCAGGTGCCGTCCCTAGATGGGGGGGTACTGTCACACCCTGATCTGTTTCACCTGTCTGTGCTTGTCTCCACCCCCTCCAGGTGTCACCCATTTCCTCCATTATCCCCTGTGCATTTATATCTGTGTTTTCTGTTTGTCTGTTGTCAGTTTGTCTTGTCTCGTCAAGCCTACCAGCGGGTTTTTCCCTGCTCCTGTTCTCTAAAGTCCCTGTTTTCTAGTTCTTCCGGTTTTGACCATTCTGCCTGCCCTGACCCTGAGCCTGCCTGCTGTTCTGTACCCGTCTGCATCTGGGTCTTATCCTGAGTTCTGATAATGATATCTGTTAGTAGCCAAGTCTATCTATCTGACACCTGGATCACGATACCTGTTAACCAAGTTATAATTTGAGATAACCGATAATGTCCATCTGACTGTAGGCTCACCAGCCCATCTGATACATACCATTGGTTGATTTGAGGTTATATCAACCTTATGTACTGTAGTGGGGGTATAGAGGAGGCGTGTTATTGAGAGGCTGTGTAATCTTCAGTGACTTTGGTTGAAATATCCTTTTGACCATTATCACATGATTCAATTTCACAGCACTGCAGACTGCTGACGTTTTCTAATTGTCGTGCTGGGCAGGGATAAGCCATGCGTTCGCACTTGAACAGTGACACACACACGCACACACACACACACACACACACACACACACACACACACACACACACACACACACACACACACACACACACACACACACACACACACACACACACACACACACACACACACACACACACAGAGAAGGGAGACTACTTTCACAAGCACACTTTTAAAAAGTATAAATGGGGATATATAAAGAGAAGTGTGTGTGTGTGTGGCATGCTAGGTATGGTCAAGTGTACTATTCTACTGTATATAGTGATTGCTGTTAGGAAGTAATTGGATGATTTCTTTGTCTCTATAATCAATTCACACCTACACCAACTCCTGCCCTCATCTGGAGACTATAATGTCCAAACCTACACCGACTCCTGCCCCCTTGTAAAGAATTTTCAAAGAAAATTGTTGAATGCAACGGGCCACAAACCACAACTTGACAAGTTTCATTTTTTTGCCTCTGCTTTTTCTAGTCAAGTTGCAGTGGTTTTTAAGACATCAAAACAGTGAGCAGGCATTCTGTTTTTCCTGGTGAGACAGCCAGACAAGGACCTCAGAAACCCAGCAGCAGAGAGCAGAGCACTCCTCTCTTCCTCACTTCCTGTCTTTTCGAAACAGCAGAAAACAATGAAACCAGGAGATAAAAGAGCTTGGGGGTATCTCTGAGCTCTCTGCTGCTGCTGTCTAGGAATACAACAGTGAATGTCCTTCTGAACACTTCTCTCCACTGTTGTTACATGTTGAAGCCATCATGGGGATTGGCTAGCAGCACTTAAAGCTTTCTGATAAAGGGAACCTTTGATAATCTCGCCACTTTCAAGGGCAGAGTGGTGCTAATGATATCGCACAGACAGACGGGCAGACACCCACCCTCGCCACGATCCCATGCTTTAAATATGCAGTAAGCATCCTTTTCCTCATAACAAAAAGATAATGTGGCCCTGGTGATGCGAAGAGTCTTTCTTTGAGCCTGTCTGTCTGTGGTGCCTGTCAGGGCTGGAAAAGTACACACAGACCTTTTGATGACACACTGGGATGTTGTGGGCATTTGATGAAAACGGAAAGGGACAGAGTAACTTGAGGTTGAAACAGATTACTACCCACATGCAACAAGAAAGAAGCCATGCTTTTCAAGAGACACAGGAGGCTGGTAACAAATCCTTACTTAAGGTTCTAGACCACAATGTACATGCATGTACATCCATAGAGGTACACAGACAAATCATTTCCAGCCTTCGTTCAAAGGTCTTTAATTTAATACGCTTCCCATACACTGCTCTCACTGCTAAACACCTATCAGTTACTATTCTGCACAGCAGATTTCCATATGCGCATATTTGTCATGTAGAGCGCTGGGTGTAATGTGTTACGTGTGTTATGAATACATTTCCTGTTGATACATATGCTTACATCCGTGGAGGCTGCTGAGGGGAGGACAGCTCATAATAATGGCCGGAACGGAGCAAATGGA
Organism: Oncorhynchus mykiss; assembly: GCF_013265735.2. Lineage (NCBI taxonomy): Eukaryota > Metazoa > Chordata > Actinopteri > Salmoniformes > Salmonidae > Oncorhynchus > Oncorhynchus mykiss. Next base: position 3,418,111 of record NC_048567.1, read on the forward strand.
ATGGCATCGAACACCTGGAAACCATGGAAACCATTCTTTTGATGTATTTGATACCATCCCACTGCTCCAGTCGTTACCTCGAGCCCGTCCTCCCCACCAGCCTACTGTGGCGTAAGGAAGAAGAAGAGTCGCTTTATAGATGCACATTGGTTTTGTCATAAATGTTGACTCTTACATGGTTTAATTTAGTTATTCATTAACAATGATGTAACTAATTCAATGATCATGCTTGAAATAGCTCTACATACCTGTAGTGTTGATCTGGAGCACAGGGTCAATGTGACCAAGGCTGACGAGGCAACACTCAATCACTGCATGTGGATACTGGTGCTTTTCAACCAGATGCAACATCTCTCCCATTCAGTTACAATGGAGCAGGACACCACTCTCCAGTCCCCAAATTAATCTAAAATCCAAATTGAATCATAATTTGACAATGGAAGTTCAGATACTATTTAGTCCCTATGGACCCTGGTCAAATCTAGCGCACTATATAGGGAATAGGGTGCCATTTGGGATGCTAACCGGCTATTTGGAATGCTGACCGAGACTACTGTCATTATGGGGCGGCAGGGTAGCCTAGTAGACTACTGTCATTATGGGGTGGCAGGGTAGCCTAGGAGACTACTGTCATTATGGGGCGGCAGGGTAGCCTAGTAGAGACTACTGTCATTATGGGGCGGCAGGGTAGCCTAGTAGACTACTGTCATTATGGGGAGGCAGGGTAGCCTAGTAGAGACTACTGTCATTGTGGGGCGGCAGGGTAGCCTAGTAGAGACTACTGTCATCATGGGGCGGCAGGGTAGCCTAGTAGAGACTACTGTCATTATGGGGCGGCAGGGTAGCCTAGTAGACTACTGTCATTATGGGGCGGCAGGGTAGCCTAGTAGACTACTGTCATTATGGGGCGGCAGGGTAGCCTAGTAGAGACTACTGTCATCGTGGGGCGGCAGGGTAGCCTAGTAGAGACTACTGTCATCGTGGGGCGGCAGGGTAGTCTAGTAGAGACTACTGTCATTATGGGGCGGCAGGGTAGCCTAGTAGACTACTGTCATTATGGGGCGGCAGGGTAGCCTAGTAGACTACTGTCATTATGGGATGGCAGGGTAGCCTAGTAAAGACTACTGTCATTATGGCGCGGCAGGGTAGCCTAGTAGACTACTGTCATTATGGGGCGGCAGGGTAGCCTAGTAGACTACTGTCATTATGGGGCGGCAGGGTAGCCTAGTAGAGACTACTGTCATTATGGGGCGGCAGGGTAGCCTAGTAGACTACTGTCATTATGGGGCGGCAGGGTAGCCTAGTAGACTACTGTCATTATGGGGCGGCAGGGTAGCCTAGTAGACTACTGTCATTATGGGGCGGCAGGGTAGCCTAGTAGACTACTGTCATTATGGGGCGGCAGGGTAGCCTAGTAGAGACTACTGTCATTATGGGGCGGCAGGGTAGCCTAGTAGAGACTACTGTCATTATGGGGTGAAGGACAACATATTTTGAAGACCTTAGTCACAGGCAGCAGCACTAACATCTCTCAGGGGTCAGGGCAGTACAGTACCATCTCTCAGGGGTCAGGGCAGTACAGTACCATCTCTCAGGGGCCAGGGCAGTACAGTACCATCTCTCAGGGGTCAGGGCAGTACACAACCATCTCTCAGGAGTCAGGGCAGTACAGTAACATCTCTCAGGAGCCAGGGCAGTACAGTACCATCTCTCAGGAGCCAGAGCAGTACAGTACCATCTCTCAGGAGCCAGGGCAGTACAGTACCATCTCTCAGGAGCCAGGGCAGTACAGTACCATCTCTCAGGAGCCAGGGCAGTACAGTACCATCTCTCAGGAGCCAGGGCAGTACAGTACCATCTCTCAGGGATCAGGGCAGTACAGTACCATCTCTCAGGAGCAAGGGCAGTACAGTACCATCTCTCAGGGATCAGGGCAGTACAGTACCATCTCTCAGGGGTCAGGGCAGTACAGTACCATCTCTCAGGGGTCAGAGCAGTACACTACCATCTCTCAGGAGCAAGAGCAGTACAGTACCATCTCTCAGGAGCCAGGGCAGTACAGTACCATCTCTCAGGAGCCAGGGCAGTACAGTACCATCTCTCAGGGGTCAGAGCAGTACACTACCATCTCTCAGGAGCCAGAGCAGTACAGTACCATCTCTCAGGAGCCAGGGCAGTACAGTACCATGTCTCAGGAGCCAGGGCAGTACAGTACCATCTCTCAGGAGCCAGGGCAGTACAGTACCATCTCTCAGGAGCCAGGGCAGTACACTACCATCTCTCAGGAGCCAGGGCAGTACAGTACCATCTCTCAGGAGCAAGGGCAGTACAGTACCATCTCTCAGGGGCCAGAGCAGTACAGTACCATCTCTCAGGAGCCAGGGCAGTACAGTACCATCTCTCAGGAGCCAGGGCAGTACAGTACCATCTCTCAGGAGCCAGGGCAGTACAGTACCATCTCTCGGGAGCCAGGGCAGTACAGTACCATCTCTCAGGAGCCAGGGCAGTACAGTACCATCTCTCAGGAGCCAGGGCAGTACAGTACCATCTCTCAGGAGCCAGGGCAGTACACTACCATCTCTCAGGAGCCAGGGCAGTACAGTACCATCTCTCAGGAGCCAGGGCAGTACACTACCTTCTCTCAGGAGCCAGGGCAGTACAGTACCATCTCTCAGGAGACAGAGCAGTACAGTACCATCTCTCAGGAGCCAGGGCAGTACAGTACCATCTCTCAGGAGACAGAGCAGTACAGTACCATCTCTCAGGGGTCAGGGCAGTACAGTACCATCTCTCAGGGGTCAGGGCAGTACAGTACCATCTCTCAGGGGTCAGGGCAGTACAGTACCATCTCTCAGGAGCCAGGGCAGGATAGTACCATCTCTCAGGAGCCAGGGAAGTACAGTACCATCTCTCAGGAGCCAGGGCAGTACAGTACCATCTCTCAGGGGCCAGAGCAGTACAGTAACATCTCTCAGGAGCCAGAGCAGTATAGTACCATCTCTCAGGGGTCAGGGCAGTACAGTACCATCTCTCAGGGGTCAGGGCAGTATAGTACCATCTCTCAGGGGTCAGGGCAGCAGCAGTACATTCTCTCAGGAGCCAGGGCAGTACAGTACCATCTCTCAGGAGCCAGGGCAGTACAGTACCATCTCTCAGGGGTCAGGGCAGTACAGTACCATCTCTCAGGAGCCAGGGCAGTACAGTACCATCTCTCAGGAGCCAGGGCAGTACAGTACCATCTCTCAGGAGCCAGGGCAGTACAGTACCATCTCTCAGGAGCCAGGGCAGTACAGTACCATCTCTCAGGAGCCAGGGCAGTACAGTACCATCTCTCAGGAGCCAGGGCAGTACACTACCATCTCTCAGGAGCCAGGGCAGTACAGTACCATCTCTCAGGAGCCAGGGCAGTACACTACCTTCTCTCAGGAGCCAGGGCAGTACAGTACCATCTCTCAGGAGACAGAGCAGTACAGTACCATCTCTCAGGAGCCAGGGCAGTACAGTACCATCTCTCAGGAGCCAGGGCAGTACAGTACCATCTCTCAGGAGCCAGGGCAGTACAGTACCATCTCTCAGGGGCCAGGGCAGTACAGTACCAACTCTCAGGGGCCAGGGCAGTACAGTACCATCTCTCAGGGGCCAGGGCAGTACAGTACTATCTCTCAGGGGCCAGGGCAGTACAGTACCATCTCTCAGGAGCCAGGGCAGTACAGCACCATCTCTCAGGGGCCAGGGCAGTACAGTACCATCTCTCAGGGGTCAGGGCAGTACAGTACCATCTCTCAGGGGTCAGGGCAGTACAGTACCATCTCTCAGGGGTCAGGGCAGTACAGTACCATCTCTCAGGGGTCAGGGCAGTACACTACCATCTCTCAGGAGCCAGGGCAGGATAGTACCATCTCTCAGGAGCCAGGGAAGTACAGTACCATCTCTCAGGAGCCAGGGCAGTACAGTACCATCTCTCAGGGGCCAGAGCAGTACAGTAACATCTCTCAGGAGCCAGAGCAGTACAGTACCATCTCTCAGGGGTCAGGGCAGTACAGTACCATCTCTCAGGGGTCAGGGCAGTATAGTACCATCTCTCAGGGGTCAGGGCAGCAGCAGTACATTCTCTCAGGAGCCAGGGCAGTACAGTACCATCTCTCAGGAGCCAGGGCAGTACAGTACCATCTCTCAGGGGTCAGGGCAGTACAGTACCATCTCTCAGGAGCCAGGGCAGTACAGTACCATCTCTCAGGAGCCAGGGCAGTACAGTACCATCTCTCAGGGATCAGGGCAGTAAGTACCATCTCTCAGGGGTCAGGGCAGTACAGTACCATCTCTCAGGGGCCAGGGCAGTACAGTACCATCTCTCAGGAGCCAGGGCAGTACAGTAACATCTCTCAGGGGTCAGGGCAGTACAGTACCATCTCTCAGGGGCCAGGGCAGTACAGTACCATCTCTCAGGGGCCAGGGCAGTACACTACCATCTCTCAGGGGCCAGAGCAGTACAGTACCATCTCTCAGGAGCCAGGGCAGTACAGTACCATCTCTCAGGGGTCAGGGCAGTACACTACCATCTCTCAGGAGCCAGGGCAGTACAGTACCATATCTCAGGTGCCAGAGCAGTACAGTAACATCTCTCAGGGGTGAGGGCAGTACAGTACCATCTCTTAGGGGTCAGGGCAGCACAGTACCATCTCTCAGGGGCCAGAGCAGTACAGTAACATCTCTCAGGAGCCAGAGCAGTACAGTACCATCTCTCAGGGGCCAGGGCAGTACAGTACCGTCTCTCAGGAGCCAGGGCAGTACAGTACCATCTCTCAGGGGCCAGGGCAGTACAGTACCATCTCTCAGGAGCCAGGGCAGTACACTACCATCTCTCAGGGGCCGGAGCAGTACAGTACCATCTCTCAGGGGCCAGAGCAGTACAGTACCATCTCTAAGGAGCCAGGGCAGTACAGTACCATCTCTCAGGAGCCAGGGCAGTACAGTACCATCTCTCAGGAGCCAGGGCAGTACAGTACCATCTCTCAGGAGCCAGGGCAGTACACTACCATCTCTCAGGAGCCAGGGCAGTAGAGTACCATCTCTCAGGAGCCAGGGCAGTACACTACCTTCTCTCAGGAGCCAGGGCAGTACAGTACCATCTCTCAGGAGACAGAGCAGTACAGTACCATCTCTCAGGAGCCAGGGCAGTACAGTACCATCTCTCAGGAGCCAGGGCAGTACAGTACCATCTCTCAGGAGCCAGGGAAGTACAGTGCCATCTCTCAGGGGCCAGGGCAGTACAGTACCAACTCTCAGGGGCCAGGGCAGTACAGTACCATCTCTCAGGGGCCAGGGCAGTACAGTACTATCTCTCAGGGGCCAGGGCAGTACAGTACCATCTCTCAGGAGCCAGAGCAGTACAGCACCATCTCTCAGGGGCCAGGGCAGTACAGTACCATCTCTCAGGGGTCAGGGCAGTACAGTACCATCTCTCAGGGGTCAGGGCAGTACAGTACCATCTCTCAGGGGTCAGGGCAGTACAGTACCATCTCTCAGGGGTCAGGGCAGTACAGTACCATCTCTCAGGGGTCAGGGCAGTACAGTACCATCTCTCAGGAGCCAGGGCAGGATAGTACCATCTCTCAGGAGCCAGGGAAGTACAGTACCATCTCTCAGGAGCCAGGGCAGTACAGTACCATCTCTCAGGGGCCAGAGCAGTACAGTAACATCTCTCAGGAGCCAGAGCAGTACAGTACCATCTCTCAGGGGTCAGGGCAGTACAGTACCATCTCTCAGGGGTCAGGGCAGTATAGTACCATCTCTCAGGGGTCAGGGCAGCAGCAGTACATTCTCTCAGGAGCCAGGGCAGTACAGTACCATCTCTCAGGAGCCAGGGCAGTACAGTACCATCTCTCAGGGGTCAGGGCAGTACAGTACCATCTCTCAGGAGCCAGGGCAGTACAGTACCATCTCTCAGGAGCCAGGGCAGTACAGTACCATCTCTCAGGAGCCAGGGCAGTACAGTACCATCTCTCAGGAGCCAGGGCAGTACAGTACCATCTCTCAGGAGCCAGGGCAGTACAGTACCATCTCTCAGGAGCCAGGGCAGTACACTACCATCTCTCAGGAGCCAGGGCAGTACAGTACCATCTCTCAGGAGCCAGGGCAGTACACTACCTTCTCTCAGGAGCCAGGGCAGTACAGTACCATCTCTCAGGAGCCAGAGCAGTACAGTACCATCTCTCAGGGGCCAGGGCAGTACAGTACCAACTCTCAGGGGCCAGGGCAGTACAGTACCATCTCTCAGGGGCCAGGGCAGTACAGTACTATCTCTCAGGGGCCAGGGCAGTACAGTACCATCTCTCAGGAGCCAGGAGAGTACAGCACCATCTCTCAGGGGCCAGGGCAGTACAGTACCATCTCTCAGTGGTCAGGGCAGTACAGTACCATCTCTCAGGGGTCAGGGCAATACAGTACCATCTATCAGGGTTCAGGGCAGTACAGTACCATCTCTCAGGGGTCAGGGCAGTACAGTACCATCTCTCAGGGGTCAGGGCAGTACAGTACCATCTCTCAGGAGCCAGGGCAGTACACTACCTTCTCTCAGGAGCCAGGGCAGTACAGTACCATCTCTCAGGGGCCAGGGCAGTACAGTACCATCTCTCAGGGGTCAGGGCAGTACAGTACCATCTCTCAGGGGCCAGGGCAGTAAGTACCATCTCACAGGGGTCAGGGCAGTACAGTACCATTTCTCAGGGGCCAGGGCAGTACAGTACCATCTCTCAGGAGCCAGGGCAGCAGCAGTACCATCTCTCAGGGGTCAGGGCAGTATAGTACCATCTCTCAGGGGTCAGGGCAGCAGCAGTACATTCTCTCAGGAGCGAGGGCAGTACAGTACCATCTCTCAGGAGCCAGGGCAGTACAGTACCATCTCTCAGGGGTCAGGGCAGTACAGTACCATCTCTCAGGAGCCAGGGCAGTACAGTACCATCTCTCAGGAGCCAGGGCAGTACAGTACCATCTCTCAGGGGCCAGGGCAGTACAGTACCATCTCTCAGGGGTCAGGGCAGTACACAACCATCTCTCAGGAGTCAGGGCAGTACAGAAACATCTCTCAGGAGCCAGGGCAGTACAGTACCATCTCTCAGGAGCCAGAGCAGTACAGTACCATCTCTCAGGAGCCATTGCAGTACAGTACCATCTCTCAGGAGCCAGGGCAGTACAGTACCATCTCTCAGGAGCCAGGGCAGTACAGTACCATCTCTCAGGAGCCAGGGCAGTACACTACCATCTCTCAGGAGCCAGGGCAGTACAGTACCATCTCTCAGGAGCCAGGGCAGTACACTACCTTCTCTCAGGAGCCAGGGCAGTACAGTACCATCTCTCAGGAGACAGAGCAGTACAGTACCATCTCTCAGGAGCCAGGGCAGTACAGTACCATCTCTCAGGAGCCAGGGCAGTACAGTACCATCTCTCAGGAGCCAGGGCAGTACAGTACCATCTCTCAGGGGCCAGGGCAGTACAGTACCAACTCTCAGGGGCCAGGGCAGTACAGTACCATCTCTCAGGGGCCAGGGCAGTACAGTACTATCTCTCAGGGGCCAGGGCAGTACAGTACCATCTCTCAGGAGCCAGGGCAGTACAGCACCATCTCTCAGGGGCCAGGGCAGTACAGTACCATCTCTCAGGGGTCAGGGCAGTACAGTACCATCTCTCAGGGGTCAGGGCAGTACAGTACCATCTCTCAGGGGTCAGGGCAGTACAGTACCATCTCTCAGGGGTCAGGGCAGTACACTACCATCTCTCACGGGTCAGGGCAGTACAGTACCATCTCTCAGGAGCCAGGGCAGGATAGTACCATCTCTCAGGAGCCAGGGAAGTACAGTACCATCTCTCAGGAGCCAGGGCAGTACAGTACCATCTCTCAGGGGCCAGAGCAGTACAGTAACATCTCTCAGGAGCCAGAGCAGTACAGTACCATCTCTCAGGGGTCAGGGCAGTACAGTACCATCTCTCAGGGGTCAGGGCAGTATAGTACCATCTCTCAGGGGTCAGGGCAGCAGCAGTACATTCTCTCAGGAGCCAGGGCAGTACAGTACCATCTCTCGGGAGCCAGGGCAGTACAGTACCATCTCTCAGGGGTCAGGGCAGTACAGTACCATCTCTCAGGAGCCAGGGCAGTACACTACCATCTCTCAGGAGCCAGGGCAGTACAGTACCATCTCTCAGGGGTCAGGGCAGTAAGTACCATCTCTCAGGGGTCAGGGCAGTACAGTACCATCTCTCAGGGGCCAGGGCAGTACAGTACCATCTCTCAGGAGCCAGGGCAGTACAGTAACATCTCTCAGGGGTCAGGGCAGTACAGTACCATCTCTCAGGGGCCAGGGCAGTACAGTACCATCTCTCAGGGGTCAGGGCAGTACACAACCATCTCTCAGGAGTCAGGGCAGTACAGTAACATCTCTCAGGAGCCAGGGCAGTACAGTACCATCTCTCAGGAGCCAGAGCAGTACAGTACCATCTCTCAGGAGCCAGGGCAGTACAGTACCATCTCTCAGGAGCCAGGGCAGTACAGTACCATATCTCAGGAGCCAGGGCAGTACAGTACCATCTCTCAGGAGCCAGGGCAGTACAGTACCATCTCTCAGGGATCAGGGCAGTACAGTACCATCTCTCAGGAGCCAGGGCAGTACAGTACCATCTCTCAGGGATCAGGGCAGTACAGTACCATCTCTCAGGGGTCAGGGCAGTACAGTACCATCTCTCAGGGGTCAGAGCAGTACACTACCATCTCTCAGGAGCCAGAGCAGTACAGTACCATCTCTCAGGAGCCAGGGCAGTACAGTACCATCTCTCAGGAGCTAGGGCAGTACAGTACCATCTCTCAGGGGTCAGAGCAGTACACTACCATCTCTCAGGAGCCAGAGCAGTACAGTACCATCTCTCAGGAGCCAGGGCAGTACAGTACCATCTCTCAGGAGCCAGGGCAGTACAGTACCATCTCTCAGGAGCCAGAGCAGTACAGTACCATCTCTCAGGAGCCAGGGCAGTACACTACCATCTCTCAGGAGCCAGGGCAGTACATTACCATCTCTCAGGAGCCAGGGCAGTACAGTACCATCTCTCAGGGGCCAGAGCAGTACAGTACCATCTCTCAGGAGCCAGGGCAGTACAGTACCATCTCTCAGGAGCCAGGGCAGTACAGTACCATCTCTCAGGAGCCAGGGCAGTACAGTACCATCTCTCGGGAGCCAGGGCAGTACAGTACCATCTCTCAGGAGCCAGGGCAGTACACTACCATCTCTCAGGAGCCAGGGCAGTACAGTACCATCTCTCAGGAGCCAGGGCAGTACACTACCATCTCTCAGGAGCCAGGGCAGTACAGTACCATCTCTCAGGAGACAGAGCAGTACAGTACTATCTCTCAGGAGCCAGGGCAGTACAGTACCATCTCTCAGGAGCCAGGGCAGTACAGTACCATCTCTCAGGAGCCAGAGCAGTACAGTACCATCTCTCAGGGGCCAGGGCAGTAAAGTACCAACTCTCAGGGGCCAGGGCAGTACAGTACCATCTCTCAGGGGCCAGGGCAGTACAGTACTATCTCTCAGGGGCCAGGGCAGTACAGTACCATCTCTCAGGAGCCAGGGCAGTACAGCACCATCTCTCAGGGGCCAGGGCAGTACAGTACCATCTCTCAGGGGTCAGGGCAGTACAGTACCATCTCTCAGGGGTCAGGGCAATACAGTACCATCTCTCAGGGGTCAGGGCAGTACAGTACCATCTCTCAGGGGTCAGGGCAGTACAGTACCATCTCTCAGGGGTCAGGGCAGTACAGTACCATCTCTCAGGAGCCAGGGCAGTATAGTACCATCTCTCAGGGGCCAGGGCAGTAAGTACCATCTCACAGGGGTCAGGGCAGTACAGTACCATCTCTCAGGGGCCAGGGCAGTACAGTACCATCTCTCAGGAGCCAGGGCAGCAGCAGTACCATCTCTCAGGAGCCAGGGCAGCAGTAGTACCATCTCTCAGGGGCCAGGGCAGTACAGTACCATCTCTCAGGGGTCAGGGGAGTACAGTACTATCTCTCAGGGGTCAGGGCAGTACAGTACCATCTCTCAGGGGTCAGGGCAGTACAGTGCCATCTCTCAGGAGCCAGGGCAGTACAGTACCATCTCTCAGGAGCCAGGGCAGTACAGTACCATCTCTCAGGGGTCAAGGCAGTACAGTACCATCTCTCAGGAGCCAGGGCAGTACAATACCATCTCTCAGGAGCCAGGACAGTACAGTACCATCTCTCAGGGGTCAGGGCAGTAAGTACCATCTCTCAGGGGTCAGGGCAGTACAGTACCATCTCTCAGGGGCCAGGGCAGTACAGTACCATCTCTCAGGAGCCAGGGCAGTACAGTACCATCTCTTAGGAGCCATGGCAGCACTAGTACCATCTCTCAGGAGCCAGGGCAGCAGTAGTACCATCTCTCAGGGGCCAAGGCAGTACACTACCATCTCTCAGGGGCCAGAGCAGTACAGTACCATCTCTCAGGAGCCAGGGCAGTACAGTACCATCTCTCAGGGGTCAGGGCAGTACAGTACCATCTCTCAGGAGCCAGGGCAGTACAGTACCATATCTCAGGTGCCAGAGCAGTACAGTAACATCTCTCAGGGGTCAGGGCAGTACAGTACCATCTCTTAGGGGTCAGGGCAGCACAGTACCATCTCTCAGGAGCTGGGGCAGTACAGTACCATCTCTCAGGGGCCAGGGCAGTACAGTACCAACTCTCAGGGGCCAGGGCAGTACAGTACCATCTCTCAGGGGCCAGGGCAGTACAGTACCATCTCTCAGGAGCCAGGGCAGTACAGTACCATCTCTTAGGGGTCAGGGCAGTAAGTACCATCTCTCAGGGGTCAGGGCAGTACAGTACCATCTCTCAGGGGCCAGGGCAGTACAGTACCATCTCTCAGGAGCCAGGGCAGTACAGTACCATCTCTTAGGAGCCAGGGCAGCAGCAGTACCATCTCTCAGGAGCCAGGGCAGCAGTAGCACCATCTCTCAGGGGCCAGGGCAGTACACTACCATCTCTCAGGGGCCAGAGCAATACAGTACCATCTCTCAGGAGCCAGGGCAGTACAGTACCATCTCTCAGGGGTCAGGGCAGTACAGTACCATCTCTCAGGAGCCAGGGCAGTACAGTACCATCTCTCAGGAGCCAGGGCAGCAGCAGTACCATCTCTCAGGAGCCAGGGCAGCAGTAGTACCATCTGTCAGGGGCCAGGGCAGTACAGTACCATCTCTCAGGGGTCAGGGCAGCAGCAGTACCATCTCTCAGGGGTCAGGGCAGTACAGTACCATCTCTCAGGGGCCAGAGCAGCAGCAGTACCATCTCTCAGGGGCCAGGGAAGTACAACACAATGCATCCTGGACGTCCCCCCGTATCTATCTCTCTCTCTCCATTGTCAACAGTGTGCTGTGGGGTTTGAGAAAGAGAAAATAATACCCATCTGCATACTGCTCAACTGGCACCCCAGGAGACCTTGGTTCTCAGGCAAAGACAGGAAGACCACATAGCCTGAGCCCACGGGCTACACACAGGTGATGAAAAGGGCTGAAAGCTATTGTCAATCAAACAAACCACTTGATAAGGGAGTAAATAAGATACATCTTTCAATGTGTTTATAGAATTAGCACTGGTCATTTTCTATTTCTCAGAATCAGACAATACAGTGGATGTCCTGAATGAACACAGATCCATCTGAAGTAGATGTCATGGTGGCTTCTCTGCTGTATAGGAATGTTATCTGCACTGTATCATCAGGTAAGCTACACTACGAAACAACATCAGTAATCACTTTCCAGGAGTTAGGCCTATATCACTCCAGGCAGTCCAGTAGGCAGTAACACATGGCTTTACTGAGACTCAACCAAACTATTTAGCTGTTAGATACTATCTCAGCTCACCTTCTGATCCAGGGCAGGATGAACTTAGTGATAAAACACCAATTGTCTGCAGAAGACATTTCCCTCCTCTGCAACCATGTTCCCTGGTCATGGTGGCCAATGGCGACACACAGATTGCCACCAACTGTTCAAATAATCAGCTGCCCGCCCGCGCGCCCGGCTCTAACTCCTAACGTCGTCCTGGGCTGGTTCAGAATATTCACTTCCTTTGTTTCAGACCATTTTGTCGTCTGGAAGTGTGTTAAAAGGCTAATAACAGTGAGGGGAGATGATCAAGCAGGATTTACTGGTGAGATGGACTGTAATCTATCCAGTTTTTAATATATATATATATTTTTAACTTTATTTAACTAGGCAAGTCAGTTAAAAACAAATTCTTATTTTCAATGATGGCCAGTGGGTTAACTGCCTTGTTCAGGGGCAGAATGACAGGTTTTTACCTTGTCAGCTCGGGGATTCGATCTCGCAATCTTTTGGTTACTTGTCCAACGCTCTAACCACTAGGGTACCTGCCGCCCCAATCAACTTAGCAATAATCAACTTAGCAATAATCAACTTCCCACAATTGATTATTAGTCAATGACAGACACTTCACCGGGTATCAGACTCCTACCGTGTAGGGACGGGTGTGACACACACATAGGAGAACCGTTCCACTGGCCTTCCTTCCATGTTTTGGGTGTTGCAGTACGTTTGATGGCAGTCATGTAAAAGCAGCTCTCCTTCCATATCAAGACTTACATCCTCATTTCAACTCGGCATGTGGGATATGTGTGGGAAGCACTAATATAGATAAAGCAGCCATGTATAATGTGTTCTGTGTGCTTTCCTTTCCACAGAGGTAAAAGAGACTGAAGATAGATTGTGGCTAAACAGTCTCTTGCCAGAGTCTCGTCACAGATGCTGCAGAAGTAATCTCTGTTCATCTTCCCTGAGGATCCCACATTGACTTCCCTCCAACTTCCTCTTGCAAAGTCACATATATTATGTAGGATTATAGGAGGAAGTGAGGAAATGCTCCGATCCATGATCAGCGTATTGTTGTGCACTATCTGTACTGATGCAGATGTCACTGTGTGTGTTGTCTTTGAGAGCAGACATGGAAGGACAAGAGTTGTTTCAGCTAATATCGCCATCCTCCCTGAGATGGTAAAGGGGGGATGTTGTTGCTCATGGGGAATCCTTGGCATGGTTCTGGTTTAACCACCGTCTAGTCTCCTCTTTAGCCTAGAATATTGCAATTTTCAATATACTTCAGTTCCTGAGAAACCTTTATAAAACAAAAATATATTTTTTGTAGAACGAGCCTCCTAAACTACCGCCAGCAGTCCTCAACCTCTGAACGTGAGGTAGCTAGCTAAGCGAACCAGGTGCCATCCCTCAAGCTGCCATCTCGTCGTCCACATTAGCCATTAGTCTCTGGGTGTAATCCAGATGAATTCCCTTGTCTTTCTGTCTCTCCTCTCCATTAATCTCTCCTGTGCACGGAGTCAACGCTACAGCCTCTGTCTTGCCTCGTCAGCTCAATGCCCTTTGACGAACAGTAGGACTTTAACCCAGCTGCCAGGCTGGCAGGGCCGGTTGTCGGAAGCATTGGGACATGGACGGGTTGGCCAGATGCAGCCGCTGCCACGTCCACTGTGCCCGCTGTGTCCACAGCAGACCTCTCTGCCACTGCCACTCTCCTGGGTCTAAAGCCCTCTGGTAGCACAGAGCTGTTGGTCCTTCCCATAGAAGGACCTCTCTAGTCTACCACCTACACCTCTCCACCCTTCTCTCAATCTCTCTCTCTCTGACAGTCTCCCTGTCTGTCTCTCTCTGTCTCTCTCTCTCTCTCTCTCGCTCTCTCTCTCTCTCTCTCTCTCTCTGCCTTTCTCTGTCTCTCTCTGCCTGTCTCTGTCTCTCTCTCTGTCTCTCTCTCTGTCTCTGTCTCTCTGTCTCTCGCTCTGTCTCTGTCTCTCTGCCTCTCTGTCTCTCTGTCTCTCTCTATGTCTCTCTCTCTAGAGCTGGCAATTCCATAAGCTCAAGGACTGCTAGTTCTCTGCCCAAGATCAAATGCCCTGTGTAAGACATATCCCCACTGCAAGCATTATACAGCATCTTATGTGTGTAGCTACACATCTTGAAGATTTCTTGGAAAAAAAAGGTTGTTGTTTTTACATTTCATACAGCAAGTATTCTCTAGATGAATTGGATGTATAATTCAATGTTTCCAGCGAAGTCATTTGTGAAAAGTGAATAAAAGAGAGGAAAGCTAAACATCCCAAAGTCCTGCTTGAGCAGTTTTCAAACAGAGATACCCAGGACATCACAGAATGAAGCCTGGTTTGTTTCTGCAGACTGCAGTCAAAGTACCACGGGGAGAGTGCCAGACATTGTTGATTCCAACAGGGCTTCTGTCTGAAAACATGGCACATAATTGCAGTCCCCTTCTCGTGTGAACATCAGATGGCACCGTGGCTGAGACTGAAAACTGCCATGATTAAAAGATGAAGTCTCAAAGGGAAACTCTTCCCAATTCAAATCAATTCAATTGAGTTGCCAATAAGCTAATCTTAGCCAAATGTCCTTTCTTTTAAGTTTTCCTCTCAAACAAGATCAACTGCCAAGGATACAGTTTAAAGCCAATGCACTTCTCCCTCATTTGTTTGCAGAGGTATTTTTACTCTCCATTTGATGAGACCAAAATAATCGCAATGAATATGGAACTAACTCCAGTACTTCCATGCTAATATCCATATCACTGAAACCGGCTTGCGCAACTTGAATTAATTCAAAGTAATGGCACCACATAACTCAAATATATTCTGTTTGCATTAGTTCTCTCGTACTGCATAAACAGTCTTACCTACAGGTTTTAGCGCAGAAATCAATATTCAAGGTTGTTTAAGTACATTTAAAGACCGCTGTGGGAGTAAAAGATAGAAATTGGAGGATGTTCTCTCTTTCTAAATCTTGACAGAAACCAGAGCTCAATAGGGAGTTGTAGGCTGCTTCAGCACAATTATCTTGCCAATGTGAAACACAAGTCTATGAGGCAAGATCTTATTAAAGCAATGTATTTCCCAAATGAGAGGCCATTTTTATCACTACAGAAAATCAGACATGCCTTTCTATTGTTTTACAAAAACACCACATTCCTTTCTATCTGCCGTCTTAATTCAGTGTTCAATCAATTTGTCAAATTGCTATATGGGCAAGAGAGAGACCCAAACTCAGAGCTCATTAATATGGTAGACTAGCCAGAGGAGCCTAGACGATTAGGGCCCACTAGTAAGGGCCTCCTTCTCCCTGTTCTCCAACTGTTAAAGCACAAATCAATGGTTTCATGTCTGGAGTACTGAGGGAAGGACTGATTCAGCAGTCATTGCAGAGATGTCAGCCTGGGGAAAAAACGGTTAACTCTTTACACTGTTCTGCAGGGAGTTGGGTTTCTGTCTGGCTAATGCTGCAGACATACAGAGAGGTAGGATACCGTCTGTCTGTGAGCGACAGTGGGCTTTAGCAGTGCCATGCAATTCTTCTTCTTCACTAAGATGCCTCGACATGCTGTAAGATCAGCCGTGCAGATTGGCTCTGAGTTCAATGGGAGACATGAGGCTTCCTGACACGGGGAGAAAGAGGAACACTGACAGACACAGACCGACAGACAGACAGAAGACTCCAGAGGTTCTCAGAACAGAACACAGAACCGCTCTCTGGAACGTAACAGAGAGAATTCCATCCCAAAACAATGCATTGAATTCCCTTTCCCTTCCTAGTACTGTAGATCAGCTGATCCCTCCTTTCAGATCCTCTCAGTGGAGTGCTGCTGTTGGCCTACTATCGAGCTCTGTAGCATGGGTTGTTTCTTCCCCAATAAAAAACTATCCAGATTGCTGCTTTGTAATCAATGTGAGCGACATACTGTGGCCTGTAAACCAACCCATAGATTCAATAGTCCTTTGATTTATTTGAAGTTGCAGTAAGAGATGTTAGATACAGCAGATTGTGAGGAAAACAATTCAATAAAAACTATCCACACAACAAAGTCCCCCGTTATGCAAATTCCTGTTCCAAGAAATCTGTTGATGACACAGCAAACGGTATACAATTTTATAAGTAAGAAATATCTATATGGTGGATTTCAGTTATTTTCGTTTTAATTAATAATGCTGTAAAAAAAAAAATAGTTTGGCTGTTTTTTCGTCTAACAATAGCTCTTCAACTGCCAGACGTAGTCAACAGGGAGTGCAACAGGGACTATAAATGCCATCATTTTCAAGAGCAATAGAACACCAGCCATTACTGCGGTGCACTTACAAGGATAATAAGAAAGCGCAGTCCTTTGAGGGTCCCTGAAGACGGTGCAGAAGAATATGTATTTCTCTGCTGTCACTGAAACATGTAAGTCCCAGTGAAGGAATGTATGCTTGCAGTGTGTGAGTTCACACACACACACACACACACACACACACACACACACACACACACACACACACACACACACACACACACACACACACACACACACACCATTAACCATACAGTGCATCCCTCAGACAGGCACCAGCCTCAGACAGACAGTCTACCTTTTCAATGCGCTGCTTGATCTCCTCATCAAGACAAGAGACACTCCAGCACTTGAAGGGAAGCTGTCAGGAAGAGGAGACCAACAATACAACCGCGCTCAGGATTCAGGAGGAAGAAAACATAAGTACAGGTTCCTAAGACGGCCTGCTCTCCTAACCTCTTTATACAGTAGGTGATAATGGGCAATTCATTTAAGATATGGACATTTTACAAGAGGACTGTGTGGTTATCATACACTTCAAATAATAGGTGCATTTTATGGGGGTTTTCTTTTCATTCTTTGCAGGTACTTAACGTATAATGGTTGTGCAATTCCATCTTCCTGATTTGGATGCCCTCCCAATCCCTCCTCTGTCCCCCCTCTCTAATGAGGTCTGGTCCAATCCCTCCTCTGTCCCCCCTCTCCAATGAGGTCTGGTCCAATCCCTCCTCTGTCCCCCCTCTCCAATGAGGTCTGGTCCAATCCCTCCTCTGTCCCCCCTCTCCAATGAGATCTGGTCCAATCCATCCTCTGTTCCCCCTCTCCAATGAGATCTGGTCCAATCCCTCCTCTGTCCCCCCTCTCCAATGAGGTCTGGTCCAATCCCTCCTCTGTCTCCCCTCTCCAATGAGGTCTGGTCCAATCCCTCCTCTGTCCCCCATCTCCAATGAGGTCTGGTCCAATCCCTCCTCTGTCCCCCCTCTCCAATGAGGTCTGGTCCAATCCCTCCTCTGTCCCCCCTCTCCAATGAGGTCTGGTCCAATCCCTCCACTGTCCCCCCTCTCCAATGAGGTCTGGTCCAATCCCTCCTCTGTCCCCCCTCTCCAATGAGGTCTGGTCCAATCCCTCCTCTGTCCCCCCTCTCCAATGAGGTCTGGTCCAATCCCTCCGCTGTCCCCCTCTCCAATGACGTCTGGTCCAATCCCTCCGCTGTCGCCCCTCTCCAATGAGGTCTGGCCCAATCCCTCCTCTGTCCCCCCCTCCAATGAGGTATGGTCCAATCCCTCCTCTGTCCCCCCCTCCAATGAGGTATGGTCCAATCCCTCCTCTGTTCCCCCTCTCCAATAGGGTATTGTAGTGGGGTAATATTAATTCTGTACAGCAGGATATTGTAGTGGGGTAATATTAGTTCTGTACAGCAGGATATTGTAGTGGGGTAATATTAATTCTGTACAGCAGGATATTGTAGTGGGGTAATATTAGTTCTGTACAGCAGGATATTGTAGTGGGGTAATATTAGTTCGGTACAGCAGGATATTGTAGTGGGGTAATATTAGTTCTGTACAGCAGGATATTGTAGTGGGGTAATATTAGTTCTGTACAGCAGGATATTGTAGTGGGGTAATATTAGTTCTGTACAGCAGGATGTTGTAGTGGGGTAATATTAATTCTGTACAGCAGGATATTGTAGTGGGGTAATATTAATTCTGTACAGGAGGATATTGTAGTGGGGTAATATTAGTTCTGTACAGCAGGATATTGTAGTGGGGTAATATTAATTCTGTACAGCAGGATATTGTAGTGGGGTAATATTAATTCTGTACAGGAGGATATTGTAGTGGGGTAATATTAGTTATGTACAGCAGGATATTGTAGTGGGGTAATATTAATTCTGTACAGTAGGATATTGTAGTGGGGTAATATTAGTTCTATACAGCAGGATATTGTAGTGGGGTAATATTAGTTATATGTATATTATTCATACCTCACATGCGACCCATAATACGACCATGTCAGTTGTCTGCTACAAAGTCTATTAAATTAATTATCTGACTCGATTTAACATTCTAGTAAAACCAGGTGCAATCAAGTATTATGAGTGTAGATGACTAAGATCAAGGAATGGTCACGAGAAGCCAATATCAAAGCAAGTATAATTTAATAACGTTGTAAAATGAATGGTTTCACATACAAGGCATAAAGCTTAAGTTACAGAGCATTAACAGGTATTACAAGGTATTATTCTAGGCATGAAGGTCATAGAGTTTCAAGGTGAGACAAAGAGATGCCTACGGGGCTAGAGTATATAATACAGCCAGTATCCATTGGTAGGATACATGACTAGAGTATATAATACAGCCAGTTTCCATTGGTAGGATACAGGACTAGAGTATATAATACAGCCATTTTCCATTGGTAGGATACAGGACTAGAGTATATAATACAGCCAGTATCCATTGGTAGGATACAGGACTAGAGTATATAATACAGCCAGTTTACATTGGTAGGATGCAGGACTAGAGTATATAATACAGCCATTTTCCATTGGTAGGATACAGGACTAGAGTATATAATACAGCCAGTTTCCATTGGTAGGATACAGGACTAGAGTATATAATACAGCCAGTTTCCATTGGTAGGATACAGGACTAGAGGCAGAACAAAGAGATGCCTACGAGGCTAGAGTATATAATACAGCCAGTTTCCATTGGTAGGATACAGGACTAGAGTATATAATACAGCCAGTATCCATTGGTAGGATACAGGACTAGAGTATATAATACAGCCAGTTTCCATTGGTATGATACAGGACTAGAGTATATAATACAGCGAGTTTCCATTGGTAGGATACAGGACTAGAGTATATAATACAGCCAGTTTCCATTGGTAGGATACAGGACTAGAGTATATAATACAGCCAGTTTCCATTGGTAGGATACAGGACTAGAGTATATAATACAGCCAGTTTCCATTGGTAGGATACAGGACTAGGGTATATAATACAGCCAGTTTCCATTGGTAGGACACAGGACTAGAGTATATAATACAGCCAGTTTCCATTGGTAGGATACAGGACTATAGTTAGAACAAAGAGATGCCTACGAGGCTAGAGTATATAATACAGCCAGTTTCCATTGGTAGGATACAGGACTATAGTTAGAACAAAGAGATGCCTACGAGGCTAGAGTATATAATACAGCCAGTTTCCATTGGTAGGATACAGGACTATAGTTAGAACAAAGAGATGCCTAGGAGGCTAGAGTATATAATAAAGCCAGTTTCCATTGGTAGGATACAGGACTAGAGTATATAATACAGCCAGTATCCATTGGTAGGATACAGGGCTAGAGTATATAATACAGCCAGTTTCCATTGGTAGGATACAGGACTAGAGTATATAATACAGCCAGTTTCCATTGGTAGGATACAGGACTAGAGTATATAATACAGCCAGTTTCCATTGGTAGGATACAGGACTAGAGTATATAATACAGCCAGTTTCCATTGGTAGGATACATGACTAGAGGCAGAACAAAGAGATGCCTACGAGGCTAGAGTATATAATACAGCCAGTTTCCATTGGTAGGATACAGGACTAGAGTATATAATACAGCCAGTTTCCATTGGTAGGATACAGGACTAGAGTATATAATACAGCCAGTTTCCATTGGTAGGATACAGGACTAGAGTATATAATACAGCCAGTTTCCATTGGTATGATACAGGACTAGAGTATATAATACAGCCAGTTTCCATTGGTAGGATACAGGGCTAGAGTATATAATACAGCCAGTTTCCATTGGTAGGATACAGGACTAGAGTATATAATACAGCCATTTTCCATTGGTAGGATACAGGACTAGAGTATATAATACAGCCAGTTTCCATTGGTAGGATACATGACTAGAGTATATAATACAGCCAGTTTCCATTGGTAGGATACAGGACTAGAGTATATAATACAGCCAGTTTCCATTGGTAGGATACAGGACTATAGTTAGAACAAAGAGATGCCTACGGGGCGAGAGTATATAATACAGCCAGTTTCCATTGGTAGGATACAGGACTATAGTTAGAACAAAGAGATGCCTACGGGGCTAGAGTATATAATACAGCCAGTTTCCATTGGTAGGATACAGGACTAGAGTATATAATACAGCCAGTTTCCATTGGTAGGATACAGGACTAGAGTATATAATACAGCCAGTTTCCATTGGTAGGATACAGGACTAGAGTATATAATACAGCCAGTTTCCATTGGTAGGATACAGGACTAAAGTATATAATACAGCCAGTTTCCATTGGTAGGATACAGGACTAGAGTATATAATACAGCCAGTTTCCATTGGTAGGATACAGGACTAGAGTATATAATACAGCCAGTTTCCATTGGTAGAATACAGGACTAGAGTATATAATACAGCCATTGTCCATTGGTAGGATACATGACTAGAGTATATAATACAGCCAGTTTCCATTGGTAGGATACAGGACTAGAGTATATAATACAGCCAGTTTCCATTGGTAGGATACAGGACTAGAGTATATAATACAGCCAGTTTCCATTGGTAGGATACAGGACTAGAGTATATAATACAGCCAGTTTCCATTGGTAGAATACAGGACTAGAGTATATAATACAGCCATTGTCCATTGGTAGGATACATGACTAGAGTATATAATACAGCCAGTTTCCATTGGTAGGATACAGGACTAGAGTATATAATACAGCCAGTTTCCATTGGTAGGATACAGGACTAGAGTATATAATACAGCCAGTTTCCATTGGTAGGATACAGGACTAGAGTATATAATACAGCCAGTTTCCATTGGTAGGATACAGGACTAGAGTATATAATACAGCCAGTTTCCATTGGTAGGATACAGGACTAGAGTATATAATACAGCCAGTTTCCATTGGTAGAATACAGGACTAGAGTATATAATACAGCCATTGTCCATTGGTAGGATACATGACTAGAGTATATAATACAGCCAGTTTCCATTGGTAGGATACAGGACTAGAGTATATAATACAGCCAGTTTCCATTGGTAGGATACAGGACTAGAGTATATAATACAGCCAGTTTCCATTGGTAGGATACAGGACTAGAGTATATAATACAGCCAGTTTCCATTGGTAGGATACAGGACTAGAGTATATAATACAGCCAGTTTCCATTGGTAGGATACAGGACTAGAGTATATAATACAGCCAGTTTCCATTGGTAGGATACAGGACTAGAGTATATAATACAGCCAGTTTCCATTGGTAGAATACAGGACTAGAGTATATAATACAGCCATTGTCCATTGGTAGGATACATGACTAGAGTATATAATACAGCCAGTTTCCATTGGTAGGATACAGGACTAGAGTATATAATACAGCCAGTTTCCATTGGTAGGATACAGGACTAGAGTATATAATACAGCCAGTTTCCATTGGTAGGATACAGGACTAGAGTATATAATACAGCCAGTTTCCATTGGTAGGATACAGGACTAGAGTATATAATACAGCCAGTTTCCATTGGTAGGATACAGGACTAGAGTATATAATACAGCCAGTTTCCATTGGTAGGATACAGGACTAGAGGCAGAACAAAGAGATGCCTAGGAGGCTAGAGTATATAATACAGCCAGTTTCCATTGGTATGATACAGGACTAGAGTATATAATACAGCCAGTTTCCATTGGTAGGATACAGGACTAGAGTATATAATACAGCCAGTTTCCATTGGTAGGATACAGGACTAGAGTATATAATACAGCCAGTTTCCATTGGTAGGATACAGGACTAGAGTATATAATACAGCCAGTTTCCATTGGTAGGATACAGGACTAGAGTATATAATACAGCCAGTTTCCATTGGTAGGATACAGGACTAGAGTATATAATACAGCCAGTTTCCATTGGTAGGATACAGGACTAGAGTATATAATACAGCCAGTTTCCATTGGTAGGATACAGGACTAGAGTATATAATACAGCCAGTTTCCATTGGTAGGATACAGGACTAGAGTATATAATACAGCCAGTTTCCATTGGTAGGATACAGGACTAGAGTATATAATACAGCCAGTTTCCATTGGTAGGATACAGGACTAGAGTATATAATACAGCCAGTTTCCATTGGTATGATACAGGACTAGAGTATATAATACAGCCAGTTTCCATTGGTATGATACAGGACTAGGGTATATAATACAGCCAGTTTCCATTGGTAGGATACAGGACTAGAGTATATAATACAGCCATTGTCCATTGGTAGGATACAGGACTAGAGTATATAATACAGCCAGTTTCCATTGGTAGGATACAGGACTAGAGTATATAATACAGCCAGTTTCCATTGGTAGGATACAGGACTAGAGTATATAATACAGCCAGTTTCCATTGGTAGGATACAGGACTAGAGTATATAATACAGCCAGTTTCCATTGGTAGGATACATGACTAGAGTATATAATACAGCCAGTTTCCATTGGTAGGATACAGGACTAGAGTATATAATACAGCCAGTTTCCATTGGTAGGATACAGGACTAGAGTATATAATACAGCCAGTTTCCATTGGTAGGATACAGGACTAGAGTATATAATACAGCCAGTTTCCATTGGTAGGATACATGACTAGAGTATATAATACAGACAGTTTCCATTGGTAGGATACAGGACTAGAGTATATAATACAGCCAGTTTCCATTGGTAGGATACAGGACTAGAGTATATAATACAGCCAGTTTCCATTGGTAGGATACAGGACTAGAGTATATAATACAGCCAGTATCCATTGGTAGGATACAGGACTAGAGGCAGAACAAAGAGATGCCTAGGAGGCTAGAGTATATAATACAGCCAGTTTCCATTGGTAGGATACAGGACTAGAGTATATAATACAGCCAGTTTCCATTGGTATGATACAGGACTAGAGTATATAATACAGCCAGTTTCCATTGGTAGGATACAGGACTAGAGTATATAATACAGCCAGTTTCCATTGGTAGGATACAGGACTAGAGTATACAATACTGCCAGTTTCCATTGGTATGATACAGGACTAGAGTATATAATACAGCCAGTTTCCATTGGTAGGATACAGGACTAGAGTATATAATACAGCCAGTTTCCATTGGTAGGATACAGGACTAGAGTATACAATACTGCCAGTTTCCATTGGTATGATACAGGACTAGAGTATATAATACAGCCAGTTTCCATTGGTAGGATACAGGACTAGAGTATATAATACAGCCAGTTTCCATTGGTAGGATACAGGACTAGAGGCAGAACAAAGAGATGCCTACGAGGCTAGAGGCTACAGGATTTGAGAGAGGACAGACATTCATTCCATTTATACCAGATCTGACTTCATATTCAAATTCAAAATTGTTGATCAATCCACATAACAAACCAAAGGTAGTAAAACTAAGACGTCCAATCAGATCAATCCAGCCAATATCATCTAGGAAGGGGGTCACGGGGGTGGGCTGAGTAGGACAGAGTAGGACATCTATGGGTGGGCTGAGTAGGACAGTTGCATACGGTGTGGTCAGTGTTGATTCTGAACGACTACAAGAGATCACATAGATGTCTTCAGAGTCCTCCTTAGGGGACACGTTTCAGACAGATACCAGACACGGCTGCTGTAAGATTATTGTATCACACATTCAACAGTCCTCTGGAACAGAGATAGAGGGGGGTGTACTGGCTCTTGGGCATTGTCTTGAGCCATTTGCCATGCGGTCGGAGGTGACGGAGAGCTCATCAATTAGGGCGGAGCCTACGATATGCCCTAGTATGTACTAATACTACATGTCCTTCTCTCACATCCAGACAGATGAGACATCCACAGCAGATTGACTAACACATAGTTCTATTCCTGGAGACATCCACAGCAGATTGACTAACACATAGTTCTATTCCTGGAGACATCCACAGCAGATTGACCAACACATAGTTCTATTCCTGGAGACATCCACAGCAGATTGACTAACACATAGTTCTATTCCTGGAGACATCCACAGTAGATTGACCAACACATAGTTCTATTCCTGGAGACATCCACAGCAGATTGACCAACACATAGTTCTATTCCTGGAGACATCCACAGCAGATTGACTAACACATAGTTCTATTCCTGGAGACATCCACAGCAGATTGACTAACACATAGTTCTATTCCTGGAGACATCCACAGCAGATTGACTAACACATAGTTCTATTCCTGGAGACATCCACAGCAGATTGACTAACACATAGTTCTATTCCTGGAGACATCCACAGCAGATTGACTAACACATAGTTCTATTCCTGGAGACATCCACAGCAGATTGACTAACACATAGTTCTATTCCTGGAGACATCCACAGCAGATTGACTAACACATAGTTCTATTCCTGGAGACATCCACAGCAGATTGACCAACACATAGTTCTATTCCTGGAGACATCCACAGCAGATTGACTAACACATAGTTCTATTCCTGGAGACATCCACAGCAGATTGACCAACACATAGTTCTATTCCTGGAGACATCCACAGCAGATTGACTAACACATAGTTCTATTCCTGGAGACATCCACAGTAGATTGACCAACACATAGTTCTATTCCTGGAGACATCCACAGCAGATTGACTAACACATAGTTCTATTCCTGGAGACATCCACAGCAGATTGACTAACACATAGTTCTATTCCTGGAGACATCCACAGCAGATTGACTAACACATAGTTCTATTCCTGGAGACATCCACAGTAGATTGACCAACACATAGTTCTATTCCTGGAGACATCCACAGCAGATTGACTAACACATAGTTCTATTCCTGGAGACATCCACAGCAGATTGACTAACACATAGTTCTATTCCTGGAGACATCCACAGCAGATTGACTAACACATAGTTCTATTCCTGGAGACATCCACAGCAGATTGACTAACACATAGTTCTATTCCTGGAGACATCCACAGCAGATTGACTAACACATAGTTCTATTCCTGGAGACATCCACAGCAGATTGACTAACACATAGTTCTATTCCTGGAGACATCCACAGCAGATTGACTAACACATAGTTCTATTCCTGGAGACATCCACAGTAGATTGACCAACACATAGTTCTATTCCTGGAGACATCCACAGCAGATTGACTAACACATAGTTCTATTCCTGGAGACATCCACAGCAGATTGACTAACACATAGTTCTATTCCTGGAGACATCCACAGTAGATTGACCAACACATAGTTCTATTCCTGGAGACATCCACAGCAGATTGACTAACACATAGTTCTATTCCTGGAGACATCCACAGCAGATTGACTAACACATAGTTCTATTCCTGGAGACATCCACAGCAGATTGACTAACACATAGTTCTATTCCTGGAGACATCCACAGCAGATTGACTAACACATAGTTCTATTCCTGGAGACATCCACAGCAGATTGACTAACACATAGTTCTATTCCTGGAGACATCCACAGCAGATTGACCAACACATAGTTCTATTCCTGGAGACATCCACAGCAGATTGACTAACACATAGTTCTATTCCTGGAGACATCCACAGCAGATTGACTAACACATAGTTCTATTCCTGGAGACATCCACAGCAGATTGACCAACACATAGTTCTATTCCTGGAGACATCCACAGTAGATTGACCAACACATAGTTCTATTCCTGGAGACATCCACAGCAGATTGACTAACACATAGTTCTATTCCTGGAGACATCCACAGCAGATTGACTAACACATAGTTCTATTCCTGGAGACATCCACAGCAGATTGACTAACACATAGTTCTATTCCTGGAGACATCCACAGCAGATTGACTAACACATAGTTCTATTCCTGGAGACATCCACAGTAGATTGACTAACACATAGTTCTATTCCTGGAGACATCCACAGCAGATTGACTAACACATAGTTCTATTCCTGGAGACAAAATAAGCCTTGGATAAGTGGGTGATTCACACATACTGTATTCTACACAAGCAGGCATAGATAGCAAAGACAGTATAGCAATGTGAAACTAGGGTAATTTTACATGATGCCACATGTACATTACAGGTGGAGAACGGCTTCTGGCTGAGTGTGGGCATTTGGGAGCCATTATGGGCATTTGGGAGCCATTATGGGCATTTGGGAGCCATTATGGGCATTTGGGAGCCATTGCATTCTCCTTTGACGTGCTCCCTCAGAACAGGCAGTATTTAGATTTTTTTTTCATTTGAACCTTTATTTAACTAGGCAAGTCAATTAAAAACAAATTCTGATTTACAGTGACGGCCTACCAGGGAACAGTGGGTTAAATGTCTTGTTCAGGGGCAGAATGACAGTATTTTACTTTGTGAGCTCAGGGATTCAATCCAGCAACCTTTTGGTTACTGGCCCAACGCTCTGACCACTAGGCTACCTGTCGCCACAGTATGGGGTTTGCAGAGGGCAGGGGAGTTGGGACAGACCTCATTGGAGAGGGTGAACAGAGGAGGGATTGGACCAGACCTTATTGGAGAGGGGGAACAGAGGAGGGATTGGACCAGACCTTATTGGAGAGGGGGGACAGAGGAGGGATTGGACCAGACCTCATTGGAGAGGGGGGACAGAGGAGGGATTGGACCAGACCTCATTGGACAGGGGGGACAGAGGAGGGATTGGACCAGACCTCATTGGAGAGGGGGGACAGAGGAGGGAGTGGACCAGACCTCATTGGAGAGGGGGGACAGAGGAGGGATTGGACCAGACCTCATTGGAGAGGGGGGACAGAGGAGGGATTGGACCAGACCTCATTGGAGAGGGGGGACAGAGGAGGGATTGGACCAGACCTCATTGGAGAGGGGGGACAGAGGAGGGATTGGACCAGACCTCATTGGAGAGGGGGGACAGAGGAGGGAGTGGACCAGACCTCATTGGAGAGGGGGGACAGAGGAGGGATTGGACCAGACCTTATTGGAGAGGGGGGAAAGAGGAGGGATTGGACCAGACCTCATTGGACAGGGGGGACAGAGGAGGGATTGGACCAGACCTCATTGGAGAGGGGGGGACGAGGAGGGATTGGACCAGACCTCATTGGAGAGGGGGGACAGAGGAGGGATTGGACCAGACCTTAATGGAGAGGGGGGACAGAGGAGGGATTGGGCCAGACCTAATTGGAGAGGGGGGACAGAGGAGGGATTGGACCAGACCTTATTGGAGAGGGGGGACAGAGGAGGGATTGGATCAGACCTCATTGGAGAGGGGGAACAGAGGAGGGATTGGACCAGACCTTATTGGAGAGGGGGGACAGAGGAGGGATTGGACCAGACCTTATTGGAGAGGAGGGACAGAGGAGGGATTGGGCCAGACCTTATTGGAGAGGGGGGACAGATGAGGGATTGGACCAGAACTTATTGGAGAGGGGGGACAGAGGAGGGATTGGGCCAGACCTTATTGGAGAGGGGGGACAGAGGAGGGATTGGACCAGAACACATTGGAGAGGGGAGACAGAGGAGGGATTGGACCAGACCTTATAGGAGATAGGGGACAGAGGAGGGATTGGACCAGACCTTATAGGAGAGGGGGGACAGAGGAGGGATTGGACCAGACCTTATAGGAGATAGGGGACAGAGGAGGGATTGGACCAGACCTCATTAGAGAGGGGGGACAGAGGAGGGATTGGGCCAGACCTCATTAGAGAGGGGGGACAGAGGAGGGATTGAGAGGGCATCCAAATTAGGAAACTGGAATTGCACAACCATTATACGTTAAGTACCTGCAAAGAATGAAAAGAAAATTACATTTTGGTTTCCTTACCCTGCAAGTTTTGACAGCAATCCATGTTTCCCTGCCACTGTTTCCACGTGCCAACGTTTTAGCATTTGTGGTACAAATCCCACTCAAGTCATGGGACCGATATTATAATGTTTTTGTGCTGTCATACCTTGTCCATAGACTGCTTACAGAGTAAGGAAACCATTGTGTCATTTGGGTGAACAAAGAGAAAAAATGTACTCAATAAAAATAACTTCAGCACACGAACATATTGATGCTTCTTCAATAAAATGTGAATTATCTTTTTAACCAATGTTTTGGTCTCAATCGACCCTCATCAGGGTGTTAAAGGGTTGTGCCGGGCCCCTCCCAGTCCCCTACTAACGACCCGTACAGGCGTCTGAACTCCCCTGGCACCCCCGTGGACACCCCTACAGCCTCGCGAGGCCCCAGATGCTAGGGGAAAATGGAAGTTATGCAAAATTAGGCATGCACATAATTACCAGGGGACATGTCTTATTTATTACCCGAGGTAGCTCAGTAGCTGCCCTCTGTAAAATGGCTCTAAGAGGGCCTCCCTCGGCTCCCTGTGACAACGCAGAGGAAAACTACTGGAAACAGTCAAACACATGAAATCCATGCTGTTTAAGGAGTGGGTGAAATGAGCGAAACGCCTGAAATGCACTGAGGCACTGAAATGAGTGTTTTTGTGTTTCTCCCTGTTGCTGCTGTTAAGGGTTTAACTCTGGGAGGCAGATCCTCGCACCACTTGAGTGGAGGGGGAAATATTGATCCCTGCAAACAGCAGCAGTGGTTTTTCTCTCCTCTTTATTGCTGTTAACCTTGTAAAAAATACTCTCCTCTAGTTGGAAATGAGCCCTTCAAATTCAATCTACAGACTGTCAGGTTATGTTTAGATTTAAAAGCCCTGGATGCAGACAGGCAGGTTATGCCATTGTTGTTACATTACTGGCTGAGGCCGGGCGCCAGAGAGAAACTTGGCTGAGATTCAACACTCAACATCCCCACCTGCTGGACACACTGGACCTCTCAGTCAGGTTCCCACAACATGATGAATCTCTGTCTCCTCTCTCTCTTTCTCTCTCCCTCACTCTCTGTTTCTCTCCTTCTCCCCCTCTCTCTCCTCTTCCCTCTCGCTCTCCTCCTCTATCTATCTTCTCCATCTGTGTCTGTCTCTGAATCAGGGGTCTTGGGAAGTGGATTCTTAAGGCTTTGAACGATTCTGCCTCAATCTATTGTGCTGTGGCAGCGCAGCCCAGTCCTGAGATGGGCCATGCATCTTCATCACAGTGAGGAGGAGGAGAGCAAGACAGAGAGAGAGAGCGAAGGAGAGAGACAGACAGACGTAGAGAGAGAGAAAGAGAGAGAGGAGATGGGAAGGAGTAAGAGAGAGAGAGAGAGAGAGAGAGAGAGTTCCTGCAGTGTCTCTGTGTGCTGCCTCCCTGCAGTTTCTGCAGCATCACTGTCAGCACTCCCTGCTTTTTTACGCTGAATTTGGCACTTTCTCTGTAAGATAATCCACATTCTCAGGAAGGGCCATATGCATTATAGATCACTACCCAGCAAAGGGAAAAGACACACAGAAAAAATGTATATTTCAACCAAATCTCACTTGCACACTGTCACAAGAGAATAGGTCTAACTTTATGCATGACTTTTAAATGAGAAAGATCCACTCTATAGAACTCTATACACTGAGAGTACAAAACATTAGGAACACCTTCCTAATATTGAGTTGCACCCCATCTTGCCCTATGAACAGCCTCAATTTGTCAGGGCATGGACTCTATTAGGTGTCGAAAGCATTCCACAGGGATGCTGACCCATGTTGACTCCAATGCTTCCCACAGCTGGATGTCCTTTGGGTGGTGGGCCATTCTTGATACACACGGGAAACTGTTGAGCATGAAAAAAACAGTAGCGTTGCAGTTCTTGACTCAAACCGGAGCGCCTGACACCAATATTTTGTCTTGCCCATTCACCCTCTGAATGTCACACATACACAATCCATGTCTCAATTGTCTCAAGGCTTAAAAATCCTTCTTTAACTGGTCTCCTCCCCTTCATCTACACTTATTGAAGTGTATTTAACAAGTGACATCGATAAGGGATCACAGCTTTCACCTGGATTCACCTGGTCAGTCTATGTCATGGAAAGAGCAGGTGTTCTTAATGTTTTGTACACTCAGAGTAGAACGTTCTAACTTTAAATAAACGTAGCTTCTGTGTTTATGACAAAATAAAGCCCTCCCCTACTTTTGGAACCAATGGAACGCACCCAGTTTTTGGGGGGTATGACTTTATTAACTCCACAGCAGCCCTCCCCTCATTTTGTTAGGTCTCCAGACACTATCTAAGGGAGGAGAGACAGAAGAAAGGAGACACTTAAACTAATCTTGCACAAACAGCACAAGTCCTCCACGCAAAAGACAGAGGGGGAAAAAAGAGTGGAACAAATCCTTCCAGCGAATTCATTCTAGTTGCTTAATTAACAGGTATGCAATAAAGCCTTGAATTTCTTAATGAACAGCAACAAGAAATAAATAGCATTCTAATCCTGGCCAGTTTCTCATTGATGTTGGTTATGTAAATACATGTAATTAATGCATTGTACTGATCTTATAGGCCTAGAAGACACCTCTTTTAACCTACATTGATTATTAGTGTGTCCAATGTACCATCTCTGCAACAGTTAAGTTTAAGGTGATCATTCCAAGTAATAGTTTCCATCGTGATTTAGCTCCAGATTTAAAAGCTTAACAAGTGGAGTTCACTTCTATCCATAAGTGAAAGGAGTATGAACAGAACAGCTAAATATGAACAATTATTATTAGGAGGAATTACATGGAATTGACAGGAAAAATACTTCAAAGTAGCTTTTGAACAAGAATGACTGATCATTACAATTGTTTACATACTGTTCATTGGATAAAGAGTGCAATATAATTGCTGAAACGTATTTATTCTGCTAATTCATTTCTCAATGACTTGTGCTGGAAAATGGAAGGAAAATGCCTTGATTATGAGAATGCTTGCCTTACTCTTCACCCATATAAACAGAAAGAAATGGTGGGAAGAGAACTTGTTTATTGGTGAAAACTGAATGAATTCTCAATGGACATACACTGGTTACAGGACGTTACAACAACGTTATTGTCGTTAGGGACACACTTGAATTTGTTGTCGAAGAGTTTAGAATGGATCCAGTTTGAAAACTTTGTTCGAGTGCACTGTACATTAAAGTGTGTGTTGGGTTGCAAATATCGAAGCGCCATGGGTGAGCAAACGCTAAGGGAGGTTTATTCAGACACTACTGGTCTGCTGGAGATGAAACGTGAAAATACATTTGGTCAAAGACTGTGACCTGAGGGGTATAGTGAGAATCAAGCTAGATCTACTCAGCCTCATTTAGCTTCACATTCCAGCTCAGGCTTCCTCCGAACTATGACAGTAGATATTTCTGCTCCACCTGCCGCTAACTCCAGCAGGCTTATATCTGCGCCTGCATGTCACACGTGGCTGGTCGAACTCTTCATTCAGACATGCTGAAACAACAATCCATGGGCATGTCAGTGCCACTGTTTCATTTGTGCCGAAATCAAAATAAAACAAGTTTAGCCGTGCTGTCCTTATTGTATTATAATAACAGCCTGAGAATGTGTCTCCGGACCAGTAACCAGTCAGCCAATGGGTGAGTTCGTTTTGCATTGCCCGGCGCGCTATTGTTACTTATGTTGTTTGTGAACTACTGCTTTAGGCTGACTACTATTTGCGACAATAACCTTCGTAGTTATTATGCTGCCATATCGTAGTGAGGGTTGCTGGGGGAAAAACTGCCTGGATGTGTCTTGCTTGTGTTTGATATGCTTTCCTAAATATACTGTTACTATAGACACGTTTTTTTTAACGAATATGTCATCATGTCTTTTGTGTACAACATAGCCACATGTAGCTATGTAACACCCCTCCTGAAAAAAGAACATGAAATTGTGATTGAGACATGGAATGCATAGTTTGAACATGTCTTTAGTGTACAACATGAAGTTTCCTCCTCCATGTCAACGAGGGGAAGCGTCAGCAGAGCAGTAGGAGCACTGAGCAGAACAAAACTGGGCAGCAGCTACAACAACAAAAATAAAAAATACTGCTCATGCACAGAAATCTCTGAATCAGTAAATATGGCAAGTCGGGATCCAGACAATCCAGAACTGCAGCCACTCCAATCCGGATAATGGAGTTAGCACTGAGTTAGCCTGCCCCAGATCAGGTTAGATCTGAAAGATTCCTTCAGTGAGCCACTTTCATTGTACTTGCTTTGCTGAGTTGAACTGAGTTACTTCAGCAACTCCTCAAAGTAAATTCCTAGTATAAGGCTCGGACAACTCTATGTTATAAACCCAGCATATACTGTAGGCCTACAATCAGCTTTACTGTAGTGTTGATGGTTCCCCAGTCCCCATCTCATTCTGTCTGGCCAAACAGTCAGCTTTACTGTAGTGTTGATGGTTCCCCAGTCCCCATCTCATTCTGTCTGGCCAAACAGTCAGCTTTACTGTAGTGTTGATGTTTCCCCAGTCCCCATCTCATTCTGTCTGGCCAAACAATCAGCTTTACTGTGGTGTTGATGTTTCCCCAGTCCCCAACCCATTCTGTCTGGCCAAATAGTCAGCTTTACTGTAGTGTTGATGTTTCCCCAGTCCCCATCTCATTCTGTCTGGCCAAACAATCAGCTTTACTCTAGTGTTGATGTTTCCCCAGTCCCCATCTCATTCTGTCTGGCCAAACAATCAGCTTTACTGTGGTGTTGATGTTTCCCAGTCCCCACCTCATTCTGTCTGGCCAAACAGTCAGCTTTACTGTAGTGTTGATGTTTCCCCAATCCCCAACCCATTCTGTCTGGCCAAACAGTCAGCTTTACTGTAGTGTTGATGTTTCCCCAGTCCCCAACCCATTCTGTCTGGCCAAACAGTCAGCTTTACTGTGGTGTTGATGTTTCCCCAGTCCCCAACCCATTCTGTCTGGCCAAACAGTCAGCTTTCCTGTAGTGTTGATGTTTCCCCAGTCCCCAACCCATTCTGTCTGGCCAAACAGTCAGCTTTACTCTAGTGTTGATGGTTCCCCAGTCCCCACCTCATTCTGTCTGGCCAAACAGTCAGCTTTACTGTGGTGTTGATGGTTCCCCAGTCCCCACCTCATTCTGTCTGGCCAAACAGTCAGCTTTACTGTAGTGTGGATAGTTCCCCAGTCCCCATCTCATTCTGTCTGGCCAAACAGTCAGCTTTACTATAGTGTGGATAGTTCCCCAGTCCCCATCTCATTCTGTCTGGCCAATCAGTTAGCTTTACTATAGTGTGGATAGTTCCCCAGTCACCATCTCATTCTGTCTGGCCAAACAGTCAGCTTTACTATAGTGTGGATAGTTCCTCAGTCCCCATCTCATTCTGTCTGGCCTAACAGTCAGCTTTACTATAGTGTGGATAGTTCCCCAGTCCCCATCTCATTCTGTCTGGCCAAACAGTCAGCTTTACTATAGTGTGGATAGTTCCCCAGTCCCCATCTCATTCTGTCTGGCCAAACAGTCAGCTTTACTACAGTGTGGATAGTTCCCCCGGCCCCATCTCATTCTGTCTGGCCAAACAGTCAGCTTTACTATAGTGTGGATAGTTCCCCAGTACCCATCTCATTCTGTCTGGCCAAACAGTCAGCTTTACTATAGCGTGGATAGTTCCCCAGTCCCCATCTCATTCTGTCTGGCCAAACAGTCAGCTTTACTACAGTGTGGATAGTTCCCCAGTCCCCACCTCATTCTGTCTGGCCAAACAGTCAGCTTTACTACAGTGTGGATAGTTCCCCAGTCCCCATCTCATTCTGTCTGGCCAAACAGTCAGCTTTACTATAGTGTGGATGGTCCGGTCAAACAACATCATTAGAGGAGACAGCACATAAAGGAATAGAAGATATTTCCTCAGGGCAGAACATCAAATACGGTCTGCTTGAGATACAAAGACCATTGCCAGTGAGTGTGCCCTTTGAAATGTTTTGGAACTTGCCCTATTTTAGGAGGCAGAAAATTGGCTGTTGCATTCTCATTTGTCTGACCACTTTGCTGAGTGGAACCTCCTCAGACGGAATAAACTGCCCTGAAGAGAAAAATAATTTGCCCAGACAGTCACAGGTGTACTGTACCATAGCACATGACCATGATGAAACAGAAGTGTTATTCGCCACACAGAATGAAAGACGCTGGCAACTAAGGCAGTCCACTAGCCAGCTATTTATAATACTAAAATAGTCAACTAGTCAGCTATAGGTCAACTCAGACAGTCAACCAGACAGCCATCTATAATACTAAGACAGTCAAACAGCCATCTATTGGTCAACTCAGTCAACCAGCCAGCCATCTATAATACTAAGACAGTCAAACAGCCATCTATTGGTCAACTCAGTCAACCAGACAGCCATCTATAATACTAAGACAGTCAAACAGCCAACTATAGGTCAACTCAGACAATCAACCAGACAGCCATCTATAATACTAAGACAGTCAAACAGCCAACTATAATAGTGGAACAGCTAAATCAGTGCATGTATTTTCAAACTCAGTCAACAACTACTAATTAGATCAACAAAACATTTAGATTAAGCAATATTCTGATGAAGTAAAAGATCTATTGCATAAACAGATGATGTAATCAGGTGGGAGGGAGAGCACCACTCATACTTTCTTCTGAAGGGTCTTTCTGAGCTGCATTGGATAAGACACAGCTCTATATGAGCTTGCTACACAAAGCAGGTTTCCCAGGTTGCCCCTCTCTCTGTCTGCCCTGCCTGCCTGTTTGAGAATAGAGTGTAGCAGAGCAGAGGAGTCCTTGACTGAACTGTGGAAGTGCTGACACCATGCCACTTGTGATGCCTATATCAGTCTGCCGGCATCTCTACTGAGATAAACTAGCTTTTGGTCAGCTAATGATTCTGAATAAATGTGGCATCTTCTTGATTAAGGACCCTGTGTCTTTCTCCTGTGTTAGAATGAGTAATTTCCCCCCAACAACTTCATTACAACCCCAAGGACAAACTCTCACCGCACCCCATACTTCAACACTGTCCTTGCCACCTTGTAAACACAACCCCAGGCACAGTGCCTAGTGCCTACACTGTTTGACAGACACACCGCCTTCGATGCAAGAGAGGTGCAGCTTAAGCGCAGCAAAGAATAAAAAACAACCCACTTTCAATTGTAAAATACTGAATGAATCTCTTTTGCCCGTTCTTGAAGAAAACGGCAGCAGGCCAAGACGACATGTGGAATTCTACTGACAGATGGGGAAAGGGAGCAACTGTTGTTCATGACTCTCGGACCAGACAGAAGGGAACA
The DNA here is from genome assembly GCF_013265735.2 of Oncorhynchus mykiss. Lineage (NCBI taxonomy): Eukaryota > Metazoa > Chordata > Actinopteri > Salmoniformes > Salmonidae > Oncorhynchus > Oncorhynchus mykiss. The sequence goes on from NC_048567.1 coordinate 3,453,467, forward strand.
ACACAAAATGTTGTGTTAACATCAACTGTTGTTCATGACTCTCGGACCAGACAGAAGGGAACAACACAAAATGTTGTGGTCACATCAACTGTTGTTCATGACACTCGGACCAGACAGAAGGGAACAACACAAAATGTTGTGGTCACATCAACTGTTGTTCATGACACTCGGACCAGACAGAAGGGAGCAACACAAAATGTTGTGGTCACATCAACTGTTGTTCATGACACTCGGACCAGACAGAAGGGAACAACACAAAATGTTGTGGTCACATCAACTGTTGTTCATGACACTCGGACCAGACAGAAGGGAACAACACAAAATGTTGTGGTCACATCAACTGTTGTTCATGACACTCGGACCAGACAGAAGGGAGCAACACAAAATGTTGTGGTCACATCAACTGTTGTTCATGACACTCGGACCAGACAGAAGCTTGTAAATCCGTCTCTGCTGTTGAATACTGAAAGAAACTGAATAATTGATTGAAAAACCTTATTCTCTAAATGTTAAATGCCCCGCTATATCAAAAATAACTTCTTCATACAGGGAGGTTGAAAGGGCTGCATGCAATGGTGCTAACCGGTCTGACTCACCTCTTCTAAAAGGTTACAGTGTCAATTTCAATCAAATCAATGGATTGAATACATGATCATGTCAACTGCATTTTATTCTCTGCCTGTCTTTTCCACTAACACACGTATGTAGCACAGGAGGTTGGTGGCACCTTAATTGGGGAGGACGGCTTCATGGTAATGGCTGGAGTGGAATCAGTGGAATGGTATCAAACACATAACAAAATGGTTTCCATGTGTTTGATGCCATCCTATTCGCTCCATTCCATTCCATTATTGTGAGCCGTCCTGCCCTCAGCAGCCTCCACTGTGATGTAGGTTGGACATGCATGGGCATATCTAATAGCTATTACAACACATCTGCAGTTGATGAGGCATACACAATAAGAATAACATTAGGTCTTGTAGAGTCTGCTCTGATGAGGAGACAAATCTAGCTCTTGTCCAGGGCGTTTGTCCCCGTTCACCTTCCTACACTAGCGCGGTGGACCAGAGCTATGGAAGCCCAAACTGTCACCATGAGCACCATTAGCCAGGCGTACTGTGAGAGGGTACAATTGTTCCATGTAGGCTACATATTAAAAGTAGGGCTAGTATATTCAAGGTAATTCATTCCTAACTCATTACTCTTGCCAGTAGAAAGGGCTGATAAAAGATAATCGATTCAGTTGATTGACAATTACATCTGGAACTGTTGATTTAGCCCACTGCAATTAACTGTTGCCTGACAAACTCCTGAAGAGAAAACTCAGCAACTCTCGGAGAACAGTAGAAGTTAATAAAAGTGCTTCTTCTTTACTGCTAAAGGTAAAGCCAACTCGTTTCGGCCCTTTGGTTAATAATCTCTACAGAAAGAAACACAATCCTCCTTCATGGTTATCTTTCAAAATGGCCTCTTAGGTTTCAGGGACCAATCACAGTTTGAAAGCTAAACACAACTTAATGTTATCTGTAAATTGAGTTGAAAAAATGTAGTCTACTTATTAACGAATGACGTGTTTAGTTTTTTATTCCCTCTGTGATTGGTCTTTGAACCCGTAGTTAATTTTGAAATATATAAGCCTCCTTCATTTTACAATCGGTAACCAAACCCTCCCTTCATTCTGGTCGCGCTCCCCTGCTCAGACAAGGCATGCATCAACCAATGGGTGTGTACCACGTCATCGAATGTGTCATCGACTGACAGATTGCTATAACATATGAGGTGGTTAGCTGATAGCCTACATAAAATACCTATTTGTAAGATCTGGCATGAGTCAGCAACTCTTGGGCAGAGGAATGCACCCGAAAGCTTCACCTGAAGGCTTTATGCTTACTTTTATCTTTGAAAATGAATTATATGAGGCATGTATTTTTGCAACCATTCATGGACAGTTTTGATAGGTCATACAGATAAGCATTGGATATTAAATGCTCCAGGAATCAAGTATAATGTTTGACATTTTAGTATTGTGTACATGCTAGACAGAGATGGTAGGGGGACTCACAACTCATAAACACATATTTTGTCCATAAGTAAGATAATGTCAAGGATCTTCAACTAGTAGGCATAAACCACCTGAATATTGATATTCATTAGATTTTTCTTGAAGGCTGAGTGATTTGGAGAAATGAATTGTTATAACAAGAACATTGGCTTAATTTGGCCAAAGAAAATTGGCTCAACAGAATGAAATAAAAAAAGTTTTGAACAGGCTTTATTGCAGCAATTACCAACAAAGGTAAGTGTCTACAGTAGCCAACAAATGACAGCAATAGTCTAATGTTAGGTATTTTACAACAGACCTACTTATAACCCATCTTCATCTAAATATGGAGCACACAGTTAAAAAGACAGATGGAATGTAATTTAGCCAATGAAAATATCTCAACAGCATTAAACAAAACTTTTATTTTTTATTTTTACGGGTTTTGATTAATAAATAGGCTTACAATAATAACAATGATACACAATAATGATAAATAATAGTGATTAAAAACAAATGTTCCAAAATTGCATCCTCCCTGAATAGGGAGTTGCACAGTAGCCTGCATTTGGTGTGCCAACGTTCTTCTCATCTTCCACTACAATATTAAAACTTACAGTACCAGTCAAAGGTTTGGACACACCTACTCCTTCCAGGGTTTTTCTTTATTTTTACTATTTTCTACATTGTAGAATACACTCTATTTTAAATTCCCCTTGGAGGCTTTTCACTATAGGCATACTCTTTGTCCTCTAACTTTAGTTTTACTACAATGAAAAAGGCCTCTGTCAACAGTGGCCTAGGACAAGGCTCTCTCTCTCTCTCCTAACCAGCAGGCTCACATGAGAGAATCTGGCAGTGGCTTCGGAGTAAATTACATTTTCACAGAACCGCTTGTTGTAATTTCGATGAGGCTCTCTTGTTCAGATATGGTAAGTGGACTGGAGGCAGAGCATGAAAAGGATAACGAATCCAGTTGTTTGTGTCATACATTTCGGGTAAGTACCTCCGTAATTGTGCACCCAGCTCACTCAGGTGCTTCGCTATATCACATTTGACATTGTCCGTAAGCTTGAGTTCATTTGCACACAAAAAATCATACAGTGATGGACAGACCTGTGTGTTGTCCTTGTTAAAGCAGACAGAGAAGAGCTAACTTCTTAGTCATAGCCTCAATTTTGTCCCACACATTGAATATAGTTGGGGAGAGTCCCTGTAATCCTAGATTCAGATCATTCAGGTGAGAAACAACATCACCCAGATAGGCCAGTCGTATGAGAAACTCATCATCATACAAGCGGTCAGACAAGTGAAAATTATGTCAGTAAAGAAAACTTTAAGCTCGTCTCTCAATTAAAAAAAACTTGTCAATACTTTGCCCCTTGATAACCAGCACACTTCTGTATGTTGTAAAAGCGTTACATGGTCGCTGCCCATATCATTTCATAATGCAGAAAATGCACGAGAGTTTAACTTGCTTTAACAAAGTTAACCATTTTCACTGTAGTGTCCAAAACGTCTTTCAAACTGTCAGGCATTCCCTTGGCAGCAAGAGCCTCTTGGTGGATGCTGCAGTGTACCCAAGTGGCGTCGGGAGCAACTGCTTGCACGCGCGTTATCACTCCACTATGTCTCCCTGTCATGGCTTTTGCACCATCATTACAGATACCAACATGAGCAGCAGCTACGTTTGGCTACATACGGACCGTTAGTGGAATCCCCGCGAGAGAATAACAGTTCATGTGATTGGATGTTAATTATTTTTCTAGGCTACCTGTATTTGACATTGTGTTGTTATTTCGCTGAACACTAGAAGGTTTAATTGTATTATTGGCAGTGAAACCAGGTTACTCAGGCGAGAGAAAAACCTCACCCAAATGTATATCCCCACTGGAAAATATTAATGTACTGTTAGGAAATGTGAAGACATTTTTTTTATTTATTATTATTTATTTTTTAAATGTGAATCCCATTTTTATTTGGCGTACCACCAACGGCATTGTGCCTACCCCCAGTATGGGATCCCTGATACAGATGAATAACAAACCAAGCACATGACAGTATTCATACCTTTTTGTGAATGAAAAAAAGTGCTTTGATAATGGTTTTCATACACATACCGTGTCCATAATGTAGAGACCTTTATATATTTTTTAAATGTGAATCCCATTTTTATTTGGCGTACCACCAACGGCATTGTGCCTACCCCCAGTATGGGATCCCTGATACAGATGAATAACAAACCAAGCACATGACAGTATTCATACCTTTTTGTGAATGAAAAAAAGTGCTTTGATAATGGTTTTCATACACATACCGTGTCCATAATGTAGAGACCTTTATATGGGATATTCATTGAAGACGTAAGGGAGAAGGATGGTGTCACGTTCTGACCTTTGTTTTGTCTTTTGTTTTAGTATGGTCAGGGCGTGAGTTGGGTGGGTGGTCTATGTTAGTTTGTCTATGATTTTCTATTTCTGTGTTTGGCCTGGTATGGTTCTCAATCAGAGGCAGCTGTCAATCGTTGTCCCTGATTGAGAGCCATATTTAGGTAGCCTGTTTTCCATTGTTTTTTGTGGGTGGTTGTTTCCTGTTTAGTGTTTTTGGTTCACATTTCAGGACTGTTTGTTTGTCGTGTTTGTTGTTTTGTCTAGTGTTGTATATTTCATTAAATAATATGAACAGTTACCACGCTGCACCTTGGTCCTCCTCTCCTTCCCCAGACAACAACCGTTACAGATGGTAAATGTGATCTGCATAACATACCAATAGACATACCTTTGTATGCCTCCTTGTCTGTATACCTACAGACACAAACATGAGCAGTTCAGTCATCTGCACCATAAACAGCTAGCCGTCAACATATTCTTATAGCATACATATTCTTACCTCTGTTTTGATATCCATTGAATTGTGTCCATTTTCTGTTTTCGAAAGATTTGCACAAATATGAAAAGATAGATGGTATCATCATAAAACAATATCAATTTAGATCATACAATGAACAAACTTACCTTAAATATTTACATTTTACAGTTAAGTGTCCTTTCAAATTCAAATGTTTCAGTTGGGCAGTTAGGTTCCTGCAAGAACCCCCACCAACTAAGGAGGTTCCTCGATGAACCCCACCTCTTATGGGGTTCTTGGAAGAACCTTTTGGGGGCCATTTTCAGTGTTAAGAACCCTAAGGTTCTTCAAAGAACTTTGAGGATCTTAGAAGAATCCTTGTTGAACCCCTAATGCTTAGAGTGTAGACTATACTGACCTGTATAGGAAAAGTAAGCACATGGAAAACTGAAAAGCCTATAGCACAAGGGAAGTAAGAAAGCACCTTGATATAGGGCAGGCGCATGCAAGCAGATGAGGACATTTGGCTATATGGAAGACATTATATAGTAAAACCTACAAAAGTGTGAACGTTAACCAGGAAAGAAAACATACTAGCCTCCCCTGTGCCGAATAAAAACTCCCCAAAGCAACACAAAAAAAGTTTAACAACCCTCTCCTATTTTGGACCACCCCTCCCTCCATTAAATTGCGATCTGTTCCTAACTTAATATAGCCCTCACCTTCATTACTGGCAGCAGTCCAACCAGTGTCGTCAGACTCGCCACTCCTCCACGGTTCTGTTCCACCACGCCACATTCTTACGCATACAGTCAATACGGAACTGTTGTCTGCTGTCCACTACAACTACAGTATTCATACAGTTATTGACATATCGCGTTTTGCAATCCCAACTTCCTCTTGCTCTCTATGACAGTGTGATGTTTGGCAATAGTGGGCATGTGTTATAGCTGCCTGCAAAGTAGGCTAGACGTCAAATGAATCTAGAGCTCTGAAGATCGGCGATATCATGGAAGAAACAGGGGCCCTTATCCGCAAAAGAAGAGCCACTATATCCACTGGAAAAGGTGTTCCTTTGAAACAAGTGAATGGGCGGTCAGAAGTTGATGAAAGTGTTAACGGCCGCAGTGACAGCGGCAACACTGTAACTAAGCGAAACGTGTCCGATTTGCCTTCTACCACGTCAAAAGAAAGGAAGAAACGAATAAATGTTCCTAGTGATAGACAGAGGTGAGGCATTAACTAACAAAACCCAGACGTGTCGTTATAGTGGGGTGAATTTATGCCAGGAAAAACAGATCGCGACTATTTATTACTTCACCCACTTGTGCAATCTTCCCTTAGGAACAGTTATTTATAATGGCGTAGAATGAATAATGTAATTTTAACCATTTCGCATTGTCTATATGTCACCCATGCTGGTCCAATAGGCTATATGTCAAATTGAGGATAAAAAGGGGTACATTTAAAACGTTTTATTTTTTTACAAATCTCGAAGGGAAGTCGGTGGTGTGTTGCGGACGTCATTTGGGAAGGGTATTTCAGATCAGTTAACTATAGCTGTAGTACAGTACAGTAAATGAGTGTGCACGTATTCAAACTATCCCATGTCTCTCCATGCCTCAGTTGCCACAGGTTGCAGGAGTCCCTGTTGAGCTCTGCCAGTGGTTATAGAAACTACAGAGGAGTCCTCAACTGGTGTGTTGTCATGCTGGTAAGTTTTCTTCTGCAACGTCATACTGAGAGTCTCAGTTAATTCTCCAGTCTGCTCAACAACACTCAGGTCAGTGTAAACACCACAATCTTAGGCTACATCTTAGGCTACATCTTAATACCTAATCATTTTTTTGGGGGGGACTATGTTGTTCCATGTAGTGAATATGTTATACAGTGCGTTTGTATGGGCTAATAGAAGTAAGGCAAAATTAAAATTATAAATCTAATAATTTTGTCAAAAAATAACATTGTTGATACTTCAAGGGGTCTTAAAATTCAAAATCAAATAGAAAAATGGTATGACCTTAAAACAATTCCATATGGCTTAGTAGACCCCCGGTTTAGACAGGACTTAGACTGTTTAGTGCCAAAAATAAGGGGTTATACATATAAAATATATATATATATATATATATATATAGTTTACAGTATACCTCTCAGATATAGGACAGACACTTCAGAACAAACTTCCTTTAGATTATTTGGGGGGACTATCTGTTGTTCCATGTAGTGAATCTGTTATGAAATGTGTTTGTATGGGCAAATTGAAGTATGTAACGACTTTCATTAGAAGAAGGTGAAGACCAAGGTGCAGCGTGGTACGTGTTCATATGATTTATTCTGACTGAGAACTGAATACAAAAAGCATAGCCGAAACAGTTCTGACAGGTGCAACAAACACTAAACAGAAAATAACCACCCACAACTAACAGTGGGAAAACAGGCTACCTAAAGTATGGTTCTCAATCAGAGACAAAGAAAGACAGATGTCCCTGATTGAGAACCATACCCGACCAAAACATAGAAATACAAAACCTAGCCATACAAACATAGAATGCCCACCCACATCACACCCTGACCAAACAAAATATAGAAACAGACAAAGCAATCTACGGTCAACATTTTTCATCAAATATTTTTTATTCTTTTATTTTTATACCTCAATGTGTCTTAAAATTCTAAATCAAATAAAAAAATGATCCTTGGTATAACCTTCTTAAAACAATTCCATATAGCTTAGTAAAACACTACCCCTCATCTTAAACAGTGCTTAGACCAGGGTGTCTGTAGTGACTGTAGCCTTTAAAACATAGGGGCTCTCGAGTGGTGCAGTGGTCCAAGGCTAGATGCGTCACTACAGACACCCTGGTTCGAATCCAGGCTGTATCACAACCGGCCGTGATTGGGAGTCCCAAAGAGCAGGCGCACAATTGGCCCCGCGCTGTCCGTGTTTGGCCGGTGTATCGCAACCGGCCGTGATTGGGAGTCCCGTAGGGTAGGCGCACCTTTGGCCCAGCGCCGTCCGAGTTTGGCCGGTGTAGGCCGTCATTGTAAATAAGAATTAGTTCTTAACTGGCTTACCTCCGACAAGAGGAGTCGATCAGAGAGCATCACTGTGCGGTGGTGGGTGTGTGCCCCCAGGTCTCACCAGAAGGCATATTCATCCCACGCTGGGCCTGAAACCACAGTGTTTAAAGACACCAGACACTTATTCAGAACACCTCAAGAGGATTATATATCTAGCCCGAGGCTACTCTGTGTTCCTGTTCTTTTATTTAAGCAAGATTACAGTGAAAGTGAGACAAAATCATAAATCATATTCTTTTGTCTTTTAATGATTTTGCTGCTAAAGGAGGTGATGTGGATTGAAGTGAGGCCAAGGTCATCCTGCTTTCATGTAATAATCTGATATTCTGTAAGATTCCTTTTGGCTTAATTTACCAGACGCAAGATAGTAGAGGTACATTGCACTTGTGCCGCGGCACTTACTGGACTAGACTATTCTGTCCAATCCTAAAGTGGGACACGTAACGCTTAGCTATATAGTTAGCTAATCACTTTGTTAATAACCTTGTGTTTTGCTAATTCAGTTTGGCTTTGAAGTCAGTGTGTGAGACGATGGGAAACAGCAGGACATTCCCATTCCTCTAGCTCTCAGTGAGTCTCAATACAACCACATAAACCATTGTTTTACTCTTTAGAGAGAGATGTTGGAGTTCAAGGATGGTTTGATGATGCTAAGGGAAACATGGTGGTACCATTCTGACATTCAGATGTGTAACTATTGTGGGGAAATCTGGTATTGAGATTCTATCTAAAGTAATCATTCTGTAACAGCTAGTTTGTTGATCTGAATTCACGTCCAATCTAGAGCAACGCCAGCTTAGTCCCCTTCATCAAAGCCGTGGAGAATAAATTCACATTTCTAAAACTGTTGATAATCCACTCTCTGAAACAAGATCATTTTTGTCATCGCAGTACTTTGTTCATTCTTTGAACTTCTTCTCAAATTCCCATTGAACGTGGAGAAGTCTTTGTATTCCATAATAAGATATTCCAATCCAAAATGGAAAATGTTCAACGAGGGAGGGGGAGAATCACAAGACAGACCTAAAAATCAAGAGAGTGATTATCTTGACTTGCAAACACGTCATCTTTTAGCTGTCAAGATGAGTTCCAGAAATACTACTGTATTTGGTGTTTATTAGGATCTCCATTAGCTAGAGCCAAAGCTGCAGCTACCCTTCCTGTGGTCCACATCAAACATGACATTAATAGACCATTACAGCTGAAGGACAGGACTACATCAAATGACAATATATTACATTAATAGACATTTTTATTAACATAAAAAAAATAGACAGGTACAGAACTACATACATTTTTTATTTTGTTTTAACTCTGTTTATTAAGTTTTACACACACACACACACACACACACACACACACACACACACACACACACACACACACACACACACACACACACAGACACACACACAGACACACACACACACACACACACACACACACACACACACACACACACACACACACACACACACACACACACACACACACACACACACACACACACACACACACAGACAAGACAACACAAAGCAATATAAATAATATACTCAACTAGAAAAAAACAAACAAATAAAACAATAGCTTTAAAGATGCCATACTTTAGACAGAACTACATACATTTGAAATAAGTATACACACTTTAATATTTGTATGCCTTAGCAATCATTGCAACATGTGCTCATAATAACGGCTGCACTGCAGTCATCCATTTTGTTACAGTTGCTTACTGTTACAACTGCAGGTCCTGGTCCTAATCTCTCAGAAACAGTTGTTCTGTAAACACTAGCGAGAATCTCACAACATTAGGAACCACCCGTGTCCTTGGTTCTTCCGTTCGACGTCAGTACTGTTCATAATAATGTGATTCATAGGCAAGTGCAACGAAATCGACAATGAAAATGCAACAATTCCTCCAGCTTCAACCACAGTTTTCACCCTAGCAGCTGTGTCATTCAGCTCATAGTAACGAGCTACTGATGGAGTTTCCATCCCCACTAAGGCTTCAATTTAATCGTTCACCTCAGCAACCGAGTTGGAGTTTTCTCCAGCTGAAGTTTCAATTTAATCCTTTGTTTTAGCTACCTATGTGGACTTTTTAGATGCCCATCACTGCACAATGTGCAATAAATTTAACAACCTTCTCTGACGTCCTTCACCCTGTTTAGTGCATAGAAATTAACTAAACCACACTGCCCGTAAAGGGTTTCCTGAGGTATAGTGTAAAATGTTACAGTCTACTGCCCTTAAAGGGTTTACTGAGCTATAGTGTAAAATGTTACAGTCTACTGCCCTTAAAGGGTTTACTGAGGTATAGTGTAACGTGTTACAGTCTACCGCTCATTAAGGGTTTACTGAGGTATATTGCGGGGCCTTTGGTCCCCTTGATATGGAGTTTCCTCCGGTTCACTAATGGAGTTTCCTCCAGTTCTCTTATGGAGTTTCCTCCGGTTCTCTTATGGAGTTCCCTCCGGTTCTCTTATGGAGTTTCCTCCGGTTCTCTTATGGAGTTTCCTCCGGTTCTCTTATGGAGTTTCCTCCGGTTCTCTTATGGAGTTTCCTCCGGTTCTCTTATGGAGTTTCCTCCGGTTCTCTTATGGAGTTTCCTCCGGTTCTCTTATGGAGTTTCCTCCGGTTCTCTAATGGAGTTTCCTCCGGTTCTCTAATGGAGTTTCCTCCGGTTATCTTATGGAGTTCCCTCCGGTTCTCTAATAGAGTTTCCTCCGGTTCTCTAATGGAGTTCCCTCCGGTTCTCTTATGGAGTTCCCTCCGGTTCTCTTATGGAGTTCCCTCCGGTTCTCTTATGGAGTTCCCTCCGGTTCTCGAATGGAGTTTCCTCCGGTTCTCGAATGGAGTTTCCTCCGGTTCTCTAATGGAGTTTCCTCCGGTTCTCTAATGGCGTTTCCTCCGGTTCTCTAATGGAGTTTCCTCCGGTTCTCTAATGGAGTTTCCTCCGGTTCTCTTATGGAGTTTTCTCCGGTTCTCTAATGGAGTTTCCTCCGGTTCTCTAATGGAGTTTCCTCCGGTTCTCTAATGGAGTTTCCTCCGGTTCTCTAATGGAGTTTCCTCCGGTTCTCTTATGGAGTTTTCTCCGGTTCTCTAATGGAGTTTCCTCCGGTTCTCTAATGGAGTTTCCTCCGGTTCTCTTATGGAGTTTTCTCCGGTTCTCTAATGGAGTTTCCTCCGGTTCTCTTATGGAGTTTTCTCTGGTTCTCTAATGGAGTTAGATGCATCTACAATGGAAAATAAATACTGCACCTTAGTACACATGCACTCACTCACACCTACACAGATATACATGTAAACTCATCCACACACATCACAACTGCTGCTACCAGACTCTTTGTTACATCTGCCCTTGTCTACTTCTCATCCTGTGTCTCCCTAACCTGCCGCCACTCCCCCAGTGCTCTCTCCCTCTCTTTCTCTGTGTGGGTGTATCTGATTGTGGGAGTGGAGACAGGTGTGCTGGAGTCAGAGCAGATCCTCACCAGCTGCAACCTGTTCCATAATCAGAACTCTACAAATACTCAGCCCTGCCACTTCCATGCTGCCAGATCGTAGCCTCTGCTCAGTCAGTCTGCATTTCAAGCCGTTTGTTCCTGCATAGATCTTGTTATCCTGTGTTGCCTGTTTTCCCCAGTCGGACGCTGCTTTTCTCTCCGCTCTCCCCGCTTTTCAATAAATACCTTGGTTACCTTATTCCTGTCTCCTCGTCTGAGTCTGCACTTGGGTTCACCTGCTCCACCCCGCGTAACACTCTCATTATGATTGCTAAATACCTCATCATTTAAACACTTTTCCCCCACACTCTCCCCCAATCCCCCCTTCCCCAAAACATTTTGAACTATAAATTGTGCCTTCCTGTATTATTACAGGAATTGTATTATTATGCTTCACATTTTACTCTACTGAGACATTTACTTTGTTTGTATTCTTAATTGTTATTATTTCTTATTGTTGCGTTGTCAAAAAGGAACCTGCAAGTAAGCATTTCATTTGACGATATATACCATGTGTATCACGTATATACAACTAATACAACTTGAAACTACAGTGGAGAAGAGACACTGTAATTTAATCATATGGTGAATGTATGCTTCTACCAAGTGAAACAAACTGTATTTTCAAGGATGCAATGAATTTACAAGCCCTCTTTTGTTGTAGGTCTTAAGCAATGCCCGTCTGTTCTTGGAAAACCTTTTGAAGTAAGTACAGAATGTTATGAGGAGCTTGCCATAAGAGAAGAGGGGGGAAAGGAGAGTGTAGTCTTATGGCTGTCATTTGACTGTTCGAAGTAAAGGCCCCGTTTTCAGAGAATGGAATATAGGGCCCCTTCACTGCTAAGACCATATGCTGTCCTGTATGCTACTGCAAGCGCCATGCCTCCTGACTGTCCACAGATGCCCAGCACAATAACAGCCTATAGGGAGCTGCCAGGGATTGCTTACTAAAGGCATACTGTGGTCAAGACATGCAAGGAGGGTACATTGTCATGTATTACTGTAAAGTAAGATAGGAGGTTCTGTGCCTGATTCACTCAAACATGCTGCATCACTTACACTCGCAGCATTCTGATAACTGAAAGGCTGAAATATTTCAAGTTCAGTTTTAATGTCACATGCACAAGTACAGTGCAATGTCTTTCTTGGAAGCTCTAATCCCAGCAATGCAATAATAAATAACAATTTAATACTAAATATAACAAGGTAGAACAAAAACACAGGAGATATAAAATCAGACTGTGGTTTGATTCAGCTGAGCTGTGAGTGTCTAACCACAGTGTTCTGTTCTTCTAGGTATGGCATTCTAGTGGACCCAATACAAGTGGTTTCTCTATTCATAAAGGACCCCTACAACATGCCTGCAGCGTGCCTTGTTATCGGTATGAGGACTTTACTCTGCTCTAGCATGTCATTTAGGGCCCTTCTGGATATTACCCCTCACTCCCCGTACGCACTAGATCACTCTCCCAACACACTATCACTATCATTCCCCAGACCCTACACACTTGATCACTCCCCCTTACACACCTTACACACTATCACTCCCCCTACACACAAGTCATTACAGGCTGTCCTGTTGCAGCCTTCTCCTGAGGACCATCCCCCTGGCCAATGTTATGGGCCTACAGTACTGAGAGAAGGACTATGGGACAAGGGACTCCCTATACAGTACTGAGAAAAGGACTATGGGACAAGGGACTCCCTATACAGTACTGAGAGAAGGACTATGGGACAAATCAAATCAAATCAAATTGTATTTGTCACATACACATGGTTAGCAGATGTTAATGCGAGTGTAGCGAAATGCTTGTGCTTCTAGTTCCGACAATGCAGTAATAACAAGTAATCTAACTAACAATTCCAAAACTACTGTCTTGTACACAGTGTAAGGGGATAAAGAATATGTACATAAGGATATATGAATGAGTGATGGTACAGAGCAGCATAGGCAAGATACAGTAGATGGTATCGAGTACAGTATGTACAAATGAGATGAGTATGTAAACAAAGTGGCATAGTTTAAAGTGGCTAGTGATACATGTATTACATAAGGATACAGTCGATGATATAGAGTACAGTATATACGTATGCATATGAGATGAATAATGTAGGGTAAGTAACATTATATAAGGTAGCATTGTTTAAAGTGGCTAGTGATATATTTACATCATTTCCCATCAATTCCCATTATTAAAGTGGCTGGAGTTGAGTCAGTGTCAGTGTGTTGGCAGCAGCCACTCAATGTTAGTGGTGGCTGTTTAACAGTCTGATGGCCTTGAGATAGAAACTGTTTTTCAGTCTCTCGGTCCCAGCTTTGATGCACCTGTACTGACCTCGCCTTCTGGATGATAGCGGGGTGAACAGGCAGTGGCTCGGGTGGTTGATGTCCTTGATGATCTTTATGGCCTTCCTGTGACATCGGGTGGTGTAGGTGTCCTGGAGGGCAGGTAGTTTGCCCCCGGTGATGCGTTGTGCAGACCTCACTACCCTCTGGAGAGCCTTAGGGTTGAGGGCGGTGCAGTTGCCATACCAGGCGGTGATACAGCCCGCCAGGATGCTCTCGATTGTGCATCTGTAGAAGTTTGTGAGTGCTTTTGGTGACAAGCCGAATTTCTTCAGCCTCCTGAGGTTGAAGAGGCGCTGCTGCGCCTTCTTCACGATGCTGTCTGTGTGAGTGGACAAATTCAGTTTGTCTGTGATGTGTATGCCGAGGAACTTAAAACTTGCTACCCTCTCCACTACTGTTCCATCGATGTGGATAGGGGGGGACTCCCATACAGTACAGTACAGAGAGAAGGACTATGGGACAAGGGACTCCCTATACAGTACAGTACAGAGAGAAGGACTATGGGACAAGATACTCCCTGTACTGTACAGTACAGAGAGAAGGACTATGGGACAAGATACTCCCTGTACTGTACAGTACAGAGAGAAGGACTATGGGACAATATACTCCCTGTACTGTACAGTACTGAGAGAAGGACTATGGGACAAGATACTCCCTGTACAGTACAGTACAGAGAGAAGGACTATGGGACAAGATACTCCCTGTACAGTACAGTACAGAGAGAAGGACTATGGGACAAGATACTCCCTGTACTGTACAGTACTGAGAGAAGGACTATGGGACAAGATACTCCCTGTACAGTACAGTACAGAGAGAAGGACTATGGGACAAGATACTCCCTGTACAGTACAGTACAGAGAGACGGACTATGGGACAAGATACTCCCTGTACAGTACAGTACAGAGAGAAGGACTATGGGACAAGATACTCCCTGTACTGTACAGTACAGAGAGAAGGACTATGGGACAAGATACTCCCTGTACTGTACAGTACAGAGAGAAGGACTATGGGACAAGATACTCCCTGTACTGTACAGTACAGAGAGAAGGACTATGGGACAAGATACTCCCTGTACTGTACAGTACAGAGAGAAGGACTATGGGACAAGATACTCCCTGTACTGTACAGTACAGAGAGAAGGACTATGGGACAAGATACTCCCTGTACTGTACAGTACTGAGAGAAGGACTATGGGACAAGGGACTCCCTGTACTGTACAGTACAGAGAGAAGGACTATGGGACAAGATACTCCCTGTACTGTACAGTACTGAGAGAAGGACTATGGGACAAGATACTCCCTGTACTGTACAGTACAGAGAGAAGGACTATGGGACAAGATACTCCCTGTACTGTACAGTACAGAGAGAAGGACTATGGGACAAGATACTCCCTGTACAGTACAGTACAGAGAGAAGGACTATGGGACAAGATACTCCCTGTACAGTACAGTACAGAGAGAAGGACAATGGGACAAGATACTCCCTGTACAGTACAGTACAGAGAGAAGGACTATGGGACAAGATACTCCCTGTACTGTACAGTACAGAGAGAAGGACTATGTGACAAGATACTCCCTATACAGTACAGTACAGAGAGAAGGACTATGGGACAAGGGACTCCCTGTACTGTACAGTACAGAGAGAAGGACTATGGGACAAGATACTCCCTGTACTGTACAGTACAGAGAGAAGGACTATGGGACAAGATACTCCCTATACAGTACAGTACAGAGAGAAGGACTATGGGACAAGGAACTCCCTATACTGTACAGTACAGAGAGAAGGACTATGGGACAAGGGACTCCCTATACAGTACAGTACAGAGAGAAGGACTATGGGACAAGGGACTCCCTGTACAGTGCAGTACAGAGAGAAGGACTATGGGACAAGATACTCCCTGTACTGTACAGTACTGAGAGAAGGACTATGGGACAAGATACTCCCTATACAGTACAGTACAGAGAGAAGGACTATGGGACAAGGGACTCCCTGTACTGTACAGTACAGAGAGAAGGACTATGGGACAAGATACTCCCTATACAGTACAGTACAGAGAGAAGGACTATGGGACAAGGGACTCCCTATACAGTACAGTACAGAGAGAAGGACTATGGGACAAGGGACTCCCTGTACTGTACAGTACAGAGAGAAGGACTATGGGACAAGATACTCCCTGTACTGTACAGTACTGAGAGAAGGACTATGGGACAAGATACTCCCTGTACTGTACAGTACAGAGAGAAGGACTATGGGACAAGGAACTCCCTATACAGTACAGTACAGAGAGAAGGACTATGGGACAAGGGACTCCCTGTACAGTACAGTACAGTACAGAGAGAAGGACTATGGGACAAGATACTCCCTGTACTGTACAGTACAGAGAGAAGGACTATGGGACAAGGAACTCCCTATACAGTACAGTACAGAGAGAAGGACTATGGGACAAGGGACTCCCTGTACAGTACAGTACAGTACAGAGAGAAGGACTATGGGACAAGATACTCCCTGTACTGTACAGTACAGAGAGAAGGACTATGGGACAAGGGACTCCCTATACAGTCCAGTACATAGAGAAGGACTATGGGACAAGGGACTCCCTATACAGTACTGTACAGTACAGAGAGAAGGACTATGGGACAAGGGACTCCCTATACTGTACAGTACAGAGAGAAGGACTATGGGACAAGATACTCCCTGTACTGTACAGTACAGAGAGAAGGACTATGGGACAAGGGACTCCCTATACTGTACAGTACAGAGAGAAGGACTATGGGACAAGGGACTCCCTATACAGTACAGTACAGAGAGAAGGACTATGGGACAAGGGACTCCCTGTACAGTACAGTACAGAGAGAAGGACTATGGGACAAGATACTCCCTGTACTGTACAGTACAGAGAGAAGGACTATGGGACAAGGGACTCCCTATACTGTACAGTACAGAGAGAAGGACTATGGGACAAGATACTCCCTATACTGTACAGTACAGAGAGAAGGACTATGGGACAAGGGACTCCCTATACTGTACAGTACAGAGAGAAGGACTATGGGACAAGATACTCCCTGTACTGTACAGTACAGAGAGAAGGACTATGGGACAAGGGACTCCCTATACAGTACTGTACAGTACAGAGAGAAGGACTATGGGACAAGGGACTCCCTATACTGTACAGTACAGAGAGAAGGACTATGGGACAAGATACTCCCTATACAGTACTGTACAGAGAGAAGGACTATGGGACAAGGGACTCCCTATACAGTACAGTACAGAGAGAAGGACTATGGGACAAGATACTCCCTGTACAGTACAGTACAGAGAGAAGGACTATGGGACAAGGGACTCCCTATACAGTACAGTACAGAGAGAAGGACTATGGGACAAGGGACTCCCTATACTGTACAGTACAGAGAGAAGGACTATGGGACAAGGGACTCCCTATACTGTACAGTACAGAGAGAAGGACTATGGGACAAGGGACTCCCTATACTGTACAGTACAGAGAGAAGGACTATGGGACAAGGGACTCCCTATACTGTACTGTACAGAGAGAAGGACTATGGGACAAGATACTCCCTATACAGTACTGTACAGAGAGAAGGACTATGGGACAAGGGACTCCCTATACTGTACAGTACAGAGAGAAGGACTATGGGACAAGGGACTCCCTGTACTGTACAGTACAGAGAGAAGGACTATGGGACAAGATACTCCCTGTACTGTACAGTACAGAGAGAAGGACTATGGGACAAGATACAGATAAGATAAGATACAGTACAGTACAGAGAGAAGGACTATGGGACAAGATACTCCCTGTACTGTACAGTACTGAGAGAAGGACTATGGGACAAGATACTCCCTGTACTGTACAGTACAGAGAGAAGGACTATGGGACAAGATACTCCCTGTACTGTACAGTACAGAGAGAAGGACTATGGGACAAGATACTCCCTGTACTGTACAGTACAGAGAGAAGGACTATGGGACAAGATACTCCCTGTACTGTACAGTACAGAGAGAAGGACTATGGGACAAGATACTCCCTGTACTGTACAGTACAGAGAGAAGGACTATGGGACAAGATACTCCCTGTACAGTACAGTACTGAGAGAAGGACTATGGGACAAGATACTCCCTATACAGTACAGTACAGAGAGAAGGACTATGGGACAAGATACTGATAAGATAAGATACTGTACAGTACAGAGAGAAGGACTATGGGACAAGATACAGATAAGATAAGATACTGTACAGTACAGAGAGAAGGACTATGGGACAAGATACTCCCTATACAGTACAGTACAGAGAGAAGGACTATGGGACAAGATACTCCCTGTACAGTACAGTACTGGGCCATAGCAGACAAAGACGCCCTCAGAAGGCACTGTTTTTTTATGCATTGCAGCATATTTATTTTATTAACACTTGTAGTCATTGAGGCGTGATCCAGTGTCTGTTTTATTGGCTGTAGTATCAGTTAAGCTCAAGCACTTGTTCTGATTGTGAGCCAGGCACAGATAGTGCCAAGGCATTAGAGACAGACACCTACTGTATTTTATTCTCTGTTTTATTGAAGGTTGGTTTCCACAGAAGTTGCCAAGGCGTTAGAGAGAGAAGGCTATTGTATTTTATTCTCTGTTTTATTGAAGGTTGGTTTCCACAGAAGTTGCCAAGGCGTTAGAGAGAGAACGCTATTGTATTTTATTCTCTGTTTTATTGAAGGTTGGTTTCCACAGAAGTTGCCAAGGCGTTAGAGAGAGAACGCTATTGTATTTTATTCTCTGTTTTATTGAAGGTTGGTTTCCACAGAAGTTGCCAAGGCGTTAGAGACAGACACCTACTGTATTTTATTCTGTTTTATTGAAGGTTGGTTTCCACAGAAGTTGCCAAGGCGTTAGAGAGAGAACGCTATTGTATTTTATTCTCTGTTTTATTGAAGGTTGGTTTCCACAGAAGTTGCCAAGGCGTTAGAGAGAGAACGCTATTGTATTTTATTCTCTGTTTTATTGAAGGTTGGTTTCCACAGAAGTTGCCAAGGCGTTAGAGACAGACACCTACTGTATTTTATTCTGTTTTATTGAAGGTTGGTTTCCACAGAAGTTGCCAAGGCGTTAGAGAGAGAACGCTATTGTATTTTATTCTCTGTTTTATTGAAGGTTGGTTTCCACAGAAGTTGCCAAGGCGTTAGAGACAGACACCTACTGTATTTTATTCTGTTTTATTGAAGGTTGGTTTCCATAAAAGTCCACCTCAACCTATTCCATCAGGCCTTTGACATGTTGAATACTGTAGGCCTTTAGAATTGATTCTATGATGTATCCTTCAAAACACAGCAGAAAAACATTATTCCAAAGACCAGGTCACATGATATGGTTTGGAGCGAGAGGCAGCCCTGCAGCTAGTTAGATAATCCCACGATTCAAAATAGTTGAGCCTTTCATTTCTTTCTGTGTGTGCATACACGCATGTTCGTGTGTGCATGCTCATGCATACGCATGTGTGTTTGTGTCCGTCCTCATGCGTGTGTGTGTGTGTTTGTGTTTGCCTAAGCGTGTGTTTCCTCTCCACTGCAGAGCTCCCCTGCCAGTCCTGCAGTAGGACAGTAACAGTGCGGTATTAGCAGGTGGTCTTTGCAACACATATGCTGTGTTTGTGCTGCCTCATTTGTCCCAGAAGCTGATGCTGTGACAGCAGGTTTATCTTAACAGGGCAGTGGTGGACCCCCCCCCACACACACACACACACAGTACTGTAGGGAGGAACAACATAAGGTCTTATTTTATCATCATGTATATGTTAACTCACCATGCTTGTCGTGTGTTTGTTTGGTAACATGTCTTTGATAACCGACATCATTTGTCTCGTCTTTCCTTCCAGTGTCCAACGTGTTTATTGTGGCAGCTTTGTACACAGAACGAAGGCTCTCAGTGGTGAGTTTCATTCTGATGTACTTACCAGTGTTGCTATTAGTGTTAGAAAAAAAGTTTTGCCTGCGCTGCAGACGGCTATATCAGTCGGCTGATACAGGACTATTAAAGGCCCAGTGCACTACTTTTGTGATTTTTATTTAATGATTTAAAGTCTATAAATATATTGTGATTTGTCAGGGGTTGCTGCAGCCCCCTCACACCTCTGCTTCCCGCGGCTATGCCTTAACGTGCAGGTCTTCTGTCCCTCCAGGGCTGCATCAGTGAACGTGTTGGGCTGCTGGTTCATTCCATTAACCTGTCAGTCACACTGTGCTTCCCGGTGACTATCGTACTAATGGTGAAGTCCATTACTCCAGGTACTGCTGTATGTGTTCTCGTCAGCCTACAGATGTAGGATCTTAATTTGATCGCCCTGTTGTAGGAGAACTTTCCGTTTTGCATCACCATGATGATTTGGCCGGTGACACGTTGCTTCTTGAAAGTCCAATATCTTGAAAACTTGACTGATGACATGCAAAACATTTTGGGACTGTATCAACTGTGGGTGATTGAAAAAAATAACAAAGGAGAGTTTCTGAGTGAAGTTTTTCTTTAATTATAATCCACATAATCATTTACATTTCCTGTTGCTGCAGTATGTTTTTCCCTGCAGTAGCAAACTGGCTCAAATTAAGATCCTACATCTGTGTAGCAAATCCTGCTTTTCAGAAAAAAACTGTATCTGAATCTAGTGTGTCTCTGTCTTCACTATTAGTTTAGTTAGTGTGTCTCTGTCTTCACTATTAGTTTAGTTAGTGTGTCTCTGTCTTTACTATTAGTTTAGTTAGTGTGTCTCTGTCTTCACTATTAGTTTAGTTAGTGTGTCTTCACTATTAGTTTAGTTAGTGTGTCTTCACTATTAGTTTAGTTAGTGTGTCTCTGTGTCTTCACTATTAGTTTAGTTAGTGTGTCTCTGTGTGTCTTCACTATTAGTTCAGTTAGTGTGTCTCTGTGTGTCTTCACTATTAGTTTAGTTAGTGTGTCTCTGTGTGTCTTCACTATTAGTTTAGTTAGTGTGTCTCTGTGTGTCTTCACTATTAGTTTAGTTAGTGTGTCTCTGTGTGTCTTCACTATTAGTTTAGTTAGTGTGTCTCTGTGTGTCTTCACTATTAGTTTAGTTAGTGTGTCTCTGTGTGTCTTCACTATTAGTTTAGTTAGTGTGTCTCTGTGTCTTCACTATTAGTTTAGTTAGTGTGTCTGTGTCTTCACTATTAGTTTAGTTAGTGTGTCTCTGTGTGTCTTCACTATTAGTTTAGTTAGTGTGTCTCTGTGTGTCTTCACTATTAGTTTAGTTAGTGTGTCTCTGTGTGTCTTCACTATTAGTTTAGTTAGTGTGTCTGTGTCTTCACTATTAGTTTAGTTAGTGTGTCTCTGTGTGTCTTCACTATCAGTTTAGTTAGTGTGTCTCTGTGTCTTCACTATTAGTTTAGTTAGTGTGTCTCTGTGTGTCTTCACTATTAGTTTAGTTAGTGTGTCTCTGTGTGTCTTCACTATTAGTTTAGTTAGTGTGTCTCTGTGTCTTCACTATTAGTTTAGTTAGTGTGTCTCTGTGTCTTCACTATTAGTTTAGTTAGTGTGTCTCTGTGTGTCTTCACTATTAGTTTAGTTAGTGTGTCTCTGTGTCTTCACTATTAGTTTAGTTAGTGTGTCTCTGTGTCTTCACTATTAGTTTAGTTAGTGTGTCTCTGTGTGTCTTCACTATTAGTTTAGTTAGTGTGTCTCTGTGTCTTCACTATTAGTTTAGTTAGTGTGTCTCTGTGTCTTCACTATTAGTTTAGTTAGTGTGTCTCTGTGTGTCTTCACTATTAGTTTAGTTAGTGTGTCTCTGTGTCTTCACTATTAGTTTAGTTAGTGTGTCTCTGTGTCTTCACTATTAGTTTAGTTAGTGTGTCTCTGTGTCTTCACTATTAGTTTAGTTAGTGTGTCTGTGTCTTCACTATTAGTTTAGTTAGTGTGTCTTCACTATTAGTTTAGTTAGTGTGTCTCTGTGTCTTCACTATTAGTTTAGTTAGTGTGTCTCTGTGTCTTCACTATTAGTTTAGTTAGTGTGTCTCTGTGTGTCTTCACTATTAGTTTAGTTAGTGTGTCTCTGTGTGTCTTCACTATTAGTTTAGTTAGTGTGTCTCTGTGTCTTCACTATTAGTTTAGTTAGTGTGTCTCTGTGTCTTCACTATTAGTTTAGTTAGTGTGTCTCTGTGTCTTCACTATTAGTTTAGTTAGTGTGTCTGTGTCTTCACTATTAGTTAAGATCCTACATCTGTATAGCAAATCCTGCTTTTCAGAAAAAAACGGTATCTGAATCTAGTGTGTCTCTGTCTTCACTATTAGTTTAGTTAGTGTGTCTCTGTGTGTCTTCACTATTAGTTTAGTTAGTGTGTCTCTGTGTGTCTTCACTATTAGTTTAGTTAGTGTGTCTGTGTCTTCACTATTAGTTTAGTTAGTGTGTCTCTGTGTGTCTTCACTATTAGTTTAGTTAGTGTGTCTCTGTGTGTCTTCACTATTAGTTTAGTTAGTGTGTCTCTGTGTCTTCACTATTAGTTTAGTTAGTGTGTCTCTGTGTCTTGACTATTAGTTTAGTTAGTGTGTCTCTGTGTCTTCACTATTAGTTTAGTTAGTGTGTCTGTGTCTTCACTATTAGTTAAGATCCTACATCTGTATAGCAAATCCTGCTTTTCAGAAAAAAACGGTATCTGAATCTAGTGTGTCTCTGTCTTCACTATTAGTTTAGTTAGTGTGTCTCTGTGTGTCTTCACTATTAGTTTAGTTAGTGTGTCTCTGTGTGTCTTCACTATTAGTTTAGTTAGTGTGTCTGTGTCTTCACTATTAGTTTAGTTAGTGTGTCTCTGTGTGTCTTCACTATTAGTTTAGTTAGTGTGTCTCTGTGTGTCTTCACTATTAGTTTAGTTAGTGTGTCTCTGTGTCTTCACTATTAGTTTAGTTAGTGTGTCTCTGTGTCTTGACTATTAGTTTAGTTAGTGTGTCTCTGTGTCTTCACTATTAGTTTAGTTAGTGTGTCTCTGTGTGTCTTCACTATTAGTTTAGTTAGTGTGTCTCTGTGTGTCTTCACTATTAGTTTAGTTAGTGTGTCTCTGTGTCTTCACTATTAGTTTAGTTAGTGTGTCTCTGTGTCTTCACTATTAGTTTAGTTAGTGTGTCTCTGTGTCTTCACTATTAGTTTAGTTAGTGTGTCTCTGTGTGTCTTCACTATTAGTTTAGTTAGTGTGTTGTCTGTGTCTTCACTATTAGTTTAGTTAGTGTGTCTCTGTGTGTCTTCACTATTAGTTTAGTTAGTGTGTCTCTGTGTCTTCACTATTAGTTTAGTTAGTGTGTCTCTGTGTCTTCACTATTAGTTTAATTAGTGTGTCTCTGTGTGTCTTCACTATTAGTTCAGTTAGTGTGTCTCTGTGTCTTCACTATTAGTTTAGTTAGTGTGTCTGTGTCTTCACTATTAGTTTAGTTAGTGTGTCTCTGTGTCTTCACTATTAGTTTAGTTAGTGTGTCTCTGTGTCTTCACTATTAGTTTAGTTAGTGTGTCTGTGTCTTCACTATTAGTTTAGTTAGTGTGTCTTCACTATTAGTTTAGTTAGTGTGTCTTCACTATTAGTTTAGTTAGTGTGTCTCTGTGTCTTCACTATTAGTTTAGTTAGTGTGTCTCTGTGTCTTCACTATTAGTTTAGTTAGTGTGTCTGTGTCTTCACTATTAGTATAGTTAGTGTGTCTTCAGTATTAGTTTAGTTAGTGTGTCTTCACTATTAGTTTAGTTAGTGTGTCTCTGTGTCTTCACTATTAGTTTAGTTAGTGTGTCTGTGTGTTTTATCCAGTTGGTCATTAATGTGTAGTTAATGTAGTATTATATTATCTAGTTGGTCATTAATGTGTAGTTACTGTAGTATTATATTATCCAAGTATGTGATTTTATATTAATGGAATCAGTTGGTCATTAATGTGTTGTTAATGTAGCATTATATTATCCAAGTATGTGATTTTATCTGAATGGAATCAGTTGGGCAGTGTTTGATCAGTCCCAGTTAGCTCACAGGGAGAGGAAGTAAGGAGTGAGGTGGATATGAGGCCAAAAGAGGAGTGGCTGAGAGACAGGTCAATGTCAGGTCAGCTCTGCCTGTCTTCATCAAGCTGGTTGCTAGCCAACATGGCATCTGGTGACATACAACAGCTAACTGAGCCTCTCATGGCTACACATGTCTCAGAACTTAGGAAACTGACCACAACCAGAAGATGATATTAACTGTCTGTGATGTTGTTCTATACCCACAGTTTCATATTTACAAATGTAGGATCTTAGTTTGTTCACCCTTTTGCTGGAGAATTTTCCTGCAATAAAGGAAATGTATAACTTGTGTATTTCTGAAGTTTGTCATTTCCACTTTTGCATTTCAGACTTGATTTTCCCTTGTGAAAAATGGATCAACACCTACACAAATGTCCACATAATAATAATCGTTTCCTTTTGCTGCAGGATTATTTTCCTACTGTAGCAAACTGGCTCAAATTAAGATCCTACATCTGTACATGCATAAAAACAAAGGTGAAGCTACAGTCATTCGTTTTTAGTAATCATTCCTCTTAGAGGAGAATAGGAAGGTCTTAGTGTCTTTAAGATCTTCATTTTACCTCTCACAAATCAGATCATCTTTCCCTGGACGTTGACTGCGTAGCTACAGTATCCTTCCTTACCTGAAAGTCTTTCTTTCTCCTCATCTGCCGTCGCCACGGGAACGGACAAAGATGTACCATCTGTCTCGTGTACCTCATGCAGAGCTACTGTTTATACATCAAGGTCAGGGGAGAGGGCCACGGATGCTCCTCTTGGCGAAGGAGACAGTCTCTGTCTTTCTCTCTCTGTGCCCATGCCATCTACTAGGTAACCAGCACGGCCCATTTCCATGCAGCATATGGCCGCTGTTGATAAAGCAGTACTAGTCTGTTAGAATGACCTGGGGGCCTTGCCAGGTTTCCCTGGACCTCGGGCGGTAGCGCTGGTAGTTGCTTGAAAGTGAGTGGACTTTGTGTTCCCAGTCGTTCATCTTGTGTGATAGACGAGGAGAGGATGGTGAGTGTTGTAACTGTTGACATATATGGATATCCCTAGAGAAGGACAGTAAGAACCAGGTGGGCAGCATTCCTCAGCTTCTTGTTAGGGCCTGTTTGTTAACTACACATCAAAGACAATGTCTTCGCTAACTGGGAATCAGAGGGTTTCATTCTTTTCTGTTCTACAGTGTGATATGCATGTTGAATACCTCAAGTTGACTGTACTATATTATAAACTGTGTGGTTCGAGCCCTGAATTCTGATTGGCTGACAGCCGTGGTATATCAGACCGTATACCACAGGTATGACAAAACATCTATTTTTACTGTTCTAATTATGTTGGTAACCAGTTTATAATAGCAAGGCACCTCGGGGGTTTGTTATATATGGCCAATATACCCCGGCTAAAGGCTGTATCCAGGCACTGTCTAAGGACAGCCCTTAGCCGTGGTATATGGATTCATATACAACACCACCTCAGGCCTTATTGCTTAAATATACTACATAACGCACTGTGCTACTACACATCAAGATCATTTACAACCACCCACACCCACATCATTAACTCCATTTAATGGATAATATGTATTGTACTGTTGTGCATACAACCCTTAATATGATTGACTGTGAATTCTAATGGCAAATATTGCATAAATATTGCTGATATTTAACATTGCACATTGTCCTTGTCCTCAGTGGGTGGAGCGTCTGCTCTGGGAGTGTACACCGTCCTCTTCCTGAAGCTCTACTCCTACAAAGATGTGAACAAGTGGTGTAGAGAGATGAGCCATGCTAAAGCCCGTAGCCTGGCCCGCTCCCTCTCATGTAAGTCCTCAGTCTCCACAGTCCTCTATGCCCCATGCTAAAGCCCGTAGCCTGGCCCGCTCCCTCTCATGTAAGTCCTCAGTCTCCACAGTCCTCTATGCCCTGTGCTAAAGCCCGTAGCCTGGCCCGCTCCCTCTCATGTAAGTCCTCAGTCTCCACAGTCCTCTATGCCCCATGCTAAAGCCCGTAGCCTGGCCCGCTCCCTCTCATGTAAGTCCTCAGTCTCCACAGTCCTCTATGCCCCATGCTAAAGCCTGTAGCCTGGCCCGCTCCCTCACCCTCATCCTATAAGCTCTACTGTGACGACTCCCATAGTTGCGTTTTCTAGAGAGTTTGTGTCACCTGGGTTCTACATTGACCTTTGACTCCCAGAGTTGCTTTGTCTAGAGAATTTGTGTCACCTGGGTTCTACATTGACCTTTGACTCCCAGAGTTGCTTTGTCTAGAGAGTTTGTGTCACCTAGGTTCTACACTGACCTTTGACTCCCAGAGATGCTTTGTCTACAGAGTTTGCATCACCTGGGTTCTACGTTGACCTTTGACTCCCAGAGTTGCTTTGTCTAGAGAGTTTGTGTCACCTGGGTTCTACACTGACCTTTGACTACTAATAAAGGGCTTAATGAGATTTCTGACTCGCCTCCATGGAAATGGCAACTGTGACCTAATTTTTCATAGGCAGCGATGCTGAGTGTTTGTATATGTACCCTTAATGGAAACCGTTTTCCTGTTGGTGAAAATGTACACATAAACATTAACACACACACACACACACACACATAATACTACAATCCACATCGCTCCTTAACTGCTGCACTGCCACCTGCTGGTTGACTGTACACAAGAAGCTGTTCTCTAAGTAGAGTGATTGTGACTGTGAGAATCATACATGTTTAATTGCTGACTTAACATGGCTTGTACTCTCCTCTACAGGTTCCTCTATACCGCGGTCTAGGGAAAGTGGACAGGATTATCAGGTCTCCTATCCTGGAAATGTCACCCTCAGAGGTCAGTAGAGGTTGGACATCCCAGGTAGACCAAGACCTGGGTTCAAATACAATTTCAGGTATTTCAATAACGTTTCAAAACAAGTATTCAGATAACTTTTATTTAAAAAAAACAAGTATTTGAATATATTTGGAGATACTCAAATACACTCCCATGCATTTAACCCATGTTTTTGAAAATATTATCTGAAATAGTATTAGAAAAGACTTTAAAATACAATTTGCTCGACTATTTGGTTTTTACAAATAACCATTAAAATATTTGTTTTAAGTACTTGTTTTCGGCTGTGTTTGAAAATACTCAAATACACAGAACCTATTTAAATAACAATTTGTCAAATGCATGTATTTGAACCCAGGTCCTGCTGTAGCAGACCCCACTCTTATCACTGCTGCCTCAACCTATCCTGCTGTAGCAAACCCCACTCTTATCACTGCTGCCTCAAGCTATCATGCTGTAGCAGACCTCACTCTTATCACTGCTGCCTCAACCTATCCTGCTGTAGCAGACCCCACTCTTATCACTGCTGCCTCAACCTATCCTGCTGTAGCAAACCCCACTCTTATCACTGCTGCCTCAACCTATCCTGCTGTAGCAGACCCCACTCTTATCACTGCTGCCTCAAGCTATCATGCTGTAGCAGACCTCACTCTTATCACTGCTGCCTCAACCTATCCTGCTGTAGCAGACCCCACTCTTATCACTGCTGCCTCAACCTATCCTGCTGTAGCAGACCCCACTCTTATCACTGCTGCCTCAACCTATCCTGCTGTAGCAGACCCCACTCTTATCACTGCTGCCTCAACCTATCCTGCTGTAGCAGACCCCACTCTTATCACTGCTGCCTCAACCTATCATGCTGTAGCAAACCCCACTCTTATCACTGCTGCCTCAACCTATCCTGCTGTAGCAAACCCCACTCTTATCACTGCTGCCTCAACCTATCCTGCTGTAGCAGACCCCACTCTTATCACTGCTGCCTCAAGCTATCATGCTGTAGCAGACCTCACTCTTATCACTGCTGCCTCAACCTATCCTGCTGTAGCAGACCCCACTCTTATCACTGCTGCCTCAACCTATCCTGCTGTAGCAGACCCCACTCTTATCACTGCTGCCTCAACCTATCCTGCTGTAGCAGACCCCACTCTTATCACTGCTGCCTCAACCTATCCTGCTGTAGCAGACCCCACTCTTATCACTGCTGCCTCAACCTATCCTGCTGTAGCAGACCCCACTCTTATCACTGCTGCCTCAACCTATCCTGCTGTAGCAGACCCCACTCTTATCACTGCTGCCTCAACCTATCCTGCTGTAGCCTGCTACTGGAGCTATATCAGACTATAGTAATACTCTCTCTTTCTCTCCTCTTGCTCTCTCTCTCGCTCTCTCTCCCCTCTCTCTTTTTCTCTTTCTCTCTCTCCTCTCTCTCTCCCCTCTCTCTTTTTCTCTTTCTCTCTCTCCTCTCTCTCTCTCCTCTCTCTTTCTCTCTCTCCTGTCTCTCTCTTTCTAATTTATCTCACTCCCCTCTTTCTTTCTAATCTCTCTTGTGTTTTTAGATTTGTATTATTTTGTTTTTGCACCAACCCTCTGCTATGAATTAAACTTCCCCCGGTCTCCACGGATTCGAATGAGCTTCCTGCTAAGGAGGCTTTTTGAGATGGTGAGTTCTGTCCCCAATCACCCTTTCTGCATTGGTTTGTTAGTACGCTGCTTTATACTCTGTAAACTAGATTGAACAGTTGATGTTATCACGGCTTTGTCCTACTGGTTATTTCCCAATGTTGTGCTATGGGTATAAAAGAAGATGTACAACTTCCTGTTTAGCCCCATGTGAAGGAGCACATTATAGAGATACAGAAACATCAGATCTATTCTCTTCAATATGATCTGACACAGTCATCTACAGCAAACATCAGATCTATTCTCTTCAATATGATCTGACACAGTCATCTACAGCAAACATCAGATCTATTCTCTTCAATATGATCTGACACAGTCATCTACAGCAAACATCAGATCTATTCTCTTCAATATGATCTGACACAGTCATCTACAGCAAACATCAGATCAGATCTATTCTCTTCAATATGATCTGACACAGTCATCTACAGCAAACATCAGATCTATTCTCTTCAATATGATCTGACACAGTCATCTACAGCAAACATCAGATCTATTCTCTTCAATACGATCTGACACAGTCATCTACAGCAAACATCAGATCAGATCTATTCTCTTCAATATGATCTGACACAGTCATCTACAGCAAACATCAGATCTATTCTCTTCAATACGATCTGACACAGTCATCTGCAGCAAACATCAGATCTATTCTCTTCAATACGATCTGACACAGTCATCTACAGCAAACATCAGATCTATTCTCTTCAATACGATCTGACACAGTCATCTACAGCAAACATCAGATCTATTCTCTTCAATATGATCTGACACAGTCATCTACAGCAAACATCAGATCAGATCTATTCTCTTCAATATGATCTGACACAGTCATCTACAGCAAACATCAGATCTATTCTCTTCAATACGATCTGACACAGTCATCTACAGCAAACATCAGATCTATTCTCTTCAATACGATCTGACAGTCATCTACAGCAAACATCAGATCTATTCTCTTCAATACGATCTGACACAGTCATCTACAGCAAACATGGATAGAACAAATAGAAGTATCTTATTTAACAATGTCAAGTTCCATTGTGAATTTCTCTGGACCTCCATTAGAAGATTAGCTTGGTTATTGGTCGACTGTGGAGATGTGCACTCTGGTCCCAAGACTTATCCAAAGATAAAAGGCAGACAGCGTTTTTCCTGCACACACACACACACACACACACACACACACACACACACACACACACACACACACACACACACACACACACACACACACACACACAGTATCTTTGTTTGATTTAGAGGAGAAATGCTAAGTAAACAAATCATCTGTCTTCCCAGCTGTTCTTCACCCAGTTATTGGTGGGATTAACACAGCAGGTATGTTTTCTCCTGACATTGACTTATGTATAGTGACTACATGTATTTATTGAGAATAAGCACCTCATTTTATTTATGATTTGTGCTGTTTATTCACCTCATCGGTCTCTTATTTGCCTCCAGTGGATGATACCCATTATTCAGAGTTCTATGAAGCCATTGGAGGTAAAGTAGGATTACTGGGACATTTATGATTTACATTTACAGTATTTTTGACTATTTTTCTCTATCAATACAATCTCTCTTTCTTCATTGATCCTGATCCTGTAGGATATGGACCTGCCTATGATGATGGAGCGTCTACTCAGACTAGCCGTGAGTACACAAGAGAACACCGGGGTAATGCGGTCATGGTAACATGGTTGATAGTAACCTTGGGCCTTGAGAGATATGACATAAACATTGTATTGGGCCGTTCCGTTGTTCTACTGTTGTTTTATGTTGTCCTGGACACAGTATTATTCCCCTGTCTTCTCTCTCCCATCAGGTGCCCAATCATCTTCTCTGGTTGATATTCTTCTACTGGTTCTTCCACTCGTCCTTGAACTTTATTGCTGAGCTCCTGCAATTTGGAGACCGAGAGTTTTACAGAGACTGGTGGTAGGTGAAATGAATACGGTCTGTTTTCTTACGTTCCATTGTTTATTGCCAGTATGTTACTAAGAGGGAGAAGTGATCATTTGAGATGTACACAAGTAAAATACCAATAGCATGTACCACTGTAAAATACATCACTTCACATGACTAGGAGACTTTTCCCTTTCTTGCAGGAACTCTGAGACCATCACATACTTTTGGCAAAACTGGAATATTCCAGTACACAAATGGTGCCTTCGGTGAGTAGATGCAATGTATTCTATGCATAGTATACTGTATGTTAACATTGAGATCCTATAAATGATTCAGTGGTACGGAATCAGTGGAATGGAGGTTGATACTGAGCAGAAATGTATTGAGGATGTATTGGGGATTTGTGAGCTGGTAGCTGCCATGAGGTGTTTGATATGCTTCCTCCTGTGTTGCTCCCTCTCTCTCTCCCAAAGCCACTTCTACAAGCCCCTGCTGAAGAGTGGAGTCAGTAAGTGGCTCGGCCAATCAGCAGTGTTCCTGGCTTCAGCCTTCTTTCATGAGGTAAGGTGCTCTGCTCCTAGCTGGGTGAAAGCAGACTGACCGCTGCGCTCATCTTTACTATTCCTTGTGAAGTGAAACAGAGTGTTAGCTTCATCAGGTGGTTTTTAACCAGGATGCTCTGCTGCCACTGCAGCTCATATCATCACAGTCTGACCCAAACATTCAATCGCCAAAACATCAACTTTTCAAAGAGAAAAGACAAGAAAAAAACATGTTTTCCATCAACGAATATAGAATTATGACCATTTAGAAGCTATTTTGAATGTTCTTGATTCTAAAGACATGAAATGTTCAGAGTACATTGAGGTTAGATACCACTTTCAATAAATGTAAAACAATTTAAATTGGCAAAACATGTAGTTACAAGGTTTTCATCAGACAATGACTATATACAGTATGTATACCATTTGTGAAGAAATCCTGCATTCTATGAGACTACAGTTTCATAATTGCTGAGATTGCTAGTCAGATTAGACTTTAAAGGCCACAGATATAGTTATTGCATGACTGTACAGTGACTATACTACACAGTGGCTATACTACACAGTGGCTATACTACACAGTGGCTATACTACACAGTGGCTATACTACACCGTGGCAATACTACACAGTGGCTATGCTATACTACACAGTGGCTATACTGCACAGTGACTATACTGCACAGTGACTATACTACATAGTGGCTATACTACACAGTGACTATACTACACAGTGGCTATGCTATATTACACAGTGGCTGTACTACAAAGTGACTACTACACAGTTGCTATACTACACAGTGGCTATACTACACAAGTGACTATACTACACAGTGGCTATACTACACAGTGACTATACTACACAGTGGCTATACTACACAGTGGCTATACTACACAGTGGCTATACTACACAGTGACTATACTACACAGTGGCTATACTACACAGTGGCTATACTACACAATGACTATACTACACCGTGGCTATACTACACCGTGAATATACTACACAGTGGCAATACTACACAGTGGCTATACTGCACAGTGACTATACTACGTAGTGGATATACTACCCGGTGACTATACTACACAGTGGCTATACTACACAGTGGCTATACTACACAGTGGCTATGCTATATTACACAGTGGCTATACTACACAGTGACAATACTACACAGTGACTGTACTGCACAGTGGCTATACTACACAGTGACAATACTACACAGTGACTGTACTGCACAGTGGCTATACTACACATTGACTATACACACAGTGACTATACTACACAGTGACTATACTACATAGTGACAATACTACACAGTGACTGTACTACACAGTGGCTATACTACACATTGACTATACACACAGTGACTATACTACAAAGTGACTATACTACACAGTGGCTGTACTACACAGTGACTATACTACACAGTGGCTATACTACACAGTGACAATACTACACAGTGGCTATACTACACAGTGACAATACTACACAGTGACTGTACTGCACAGTGACTATACTACAAAGTGACTATACTACACAGTGGCTATACTACACAGTGGCTATACTACATAGTGACTATACTACACAGTGACTATACTACACAGTGACTATATTACACAGTGGCAATACTACACAGTGACTATACTACACAGTGGCAATACTACACTGTGGCTATGCTATACTGCACAGTGGCTATACTACAAAGTGACTACTACACAGTGGCTATACTACACGGTGACTATACTACACAGTGGCTATACTACACAGTGGCTATGCTATATTACACAGTGGCTATACTACACAGTGACAATACTACACAGTGGCTGTACTACACAGTGGCTATACTACACATTGACTATACACACAGTGACTATACTACACAGTGACTATACTACACAGTGGCTATACTACACAGTGACTGTACTACACAGTGATTATACTACAAAGTGACTATACTACACAGTGGCAATACTACACTGTGGCTATGCTATACTGCACAGTGGCTATACTACACATTGACTATACACACAGTGACTATACTACACAGTGACTATACTACACAGTGGCTATATTACACAGTGGCTATACTACACAGTGACTATACTGCACAGTGACTATACTACACAGTGGCTATACTACACAGTGGCTATACTACACAGTGGCTATATTACACAGTGGCTATACTACACAGTGGCTATACTGCACAGTGACTATACTACACAGTGGCAATACTACACTGTGGCTATGCTATACTGCACAGTGGCTATACTACAAAGTGACTACTACACAGTGACTATACTACACGGTGACTATACTACACAGTGGCTATACTACACAGTGGCTATGCTATATTACACAGTGGCTATACTACACAGTGACAATAGTACACAGTGGCTGTACTACACAGTGGCTATACTACACATTGACTATACACACAGTGACTATACTACACAGTGACTATATTACACAGTGGCAATACTACACTGTGGCTATGCTATACTGCACAGTGGCTATACTACAAAGTGACTACTACACAGTGGCTATACTACACGGTGACTATACTACACAGTGGCTATACTACACAGTGGCTATGCTATATTACACAGTGGCTATACTACACAGTGACAATACTACACAGTGGCTGTACTACACAGTGGCTATACTACACATTGACTATACACACAGTGACTATACTACACAGTGACTATATTACACAGTGGCAATACTACACTGTGGCTATGCTATACTGCACAGTGGCTATACTACAAAGTGACTACTACACAGTGGCTATACTACACGGTGACTATACTACACAGTGGCTATACTACACAGTGGCTATACTACACAGTGACAATACTACACAGTGGCTGTACTACACAGTGGCTATACTACACATTGACTATACACACAGTGACTATACTACACAGTGACTATACTACACAGTGGCTATACTACACAGTGACTATACTACACAGTGACTATACTACACAGTGACTATACTACAAAGTGACTATACTACACAGTGGCTATACTACACAGTGGCTATACTACACAGTGGCTATATTACACAGTGGCTATACTACACAGTGGCTATACTGCACAGTGACTATACTACACAGTGGCAATACTACACTGTGGCTATGCTATACTGCACAGTGGCTATACTACAAAGTGACTACTACACAGTGGTTATACTACACGGTGACTATACTACACAGTGGCTATACTACACAGTGGCTATGCTATATTACACAGTGGCTATACTACACAGTGACAATACTACACAGTGGCTGTACTACACAGTGGCTATACTACACATTGACTATACACACAGTGACTATACTACACAGTGACTATATTACACAGTGGCTATACTACACAGTGACTATACTACACAGTGACTATACTACACAGTGACTATACTACACAGTGACTATACTACACAGTGGCAATACTACACTGTGGCTATGCTATACTGCACAGTGGCTATACTACAAAGTGGCTATACTACACATTGACTATACACACAGTGACTATACTACACAGTGACTATACACACAGTGACTATACTACACAGTGGCTATACTACACAATGGCTATACTACACAGTGGCTATACTACACAGTGGCTATACTGCACAGTGGCTATACTACACAGTGACTATACTACACAGTGACTATACTACACAGTGGCTATATTACACAGTGGCTATACTACACAGTGGCTATACTACACAGTGGCTATACTACACAGTGGCTATACTACACAGTGGCTATACTACACAGTGACTATACTACACAGTGGCTATACTACACAGTGGCTATACTGCACAGTGGCTATACTGCACAGTGGCTATACTACACAGTGGCTATACTACACAGTGGCTATACTACACAGTGACTATACTGCACAGTGGCTATACTGCACAGTGGCTATACTGCACAGTGGCTATACTACACAGTGGCTATACTACACAGTGGCTATACTGCACAGTGGCTATACTACACAGTGGCTATACTACACAGTGGCTATACTGCACAGTGGCTATACTACACAGTGGCTATACTACACAGTGGCTATACTACACAGTGGCTATACTGCACAGTGGCTATACTACACACTGACTATACACACAGTGACTATACCGCACAGTGACTATACTACACAGTGGCTATACTACACAGTGGCTATACTACACAGTGACAATACTACACAGTGGCTATACTACACATTGGCTATGCTATACTGCACAGTGGCTATACTACACAGTGGCTATACTACACAGTGGAAATACTACACATTGGCTATGCTATACTGCACAGTGGCTATACTACACAGTGGCTATACTACGTAGTGGCTATACTACACAGTGGCTATACCACACAGTGGAAATACTACACAGTGGAAATACTACGTAGTGGCTATACTACACAGTGGCTATACTACGTAGTGGCTATACTACACAGTGGCTATACTACACAGTGGAAATACTACGTAGTGGCTATACTACACAGTGGCTATACCACACAGTGGCTATACTACACAGTGGAAATACTACGTAGTGGCTGTACTACACAGTGGCTATACTACACAGTGGAAATACTACACATTGGCTATGCTATACTGCACAGTGGCTATACTACACAGTGGCTATACTACACAGTGGATATACTACACAGTGGCAATACTTGTCCAGACACACACACACACACATACAAACACACACACACACACGTGGGTGCACTTGGCTTATATCCAGCACTCTTCATCATTGACGAAGGTCAGTGTTGGAGGGACGTTAGTGTAGCTGGGATGAGAGGAGGAGGAAAGGAGTGGAACACAAGGCCATATCAGGCTGCTGTGCTTCTGGAGGAGGAGATAAGAGCAGTGTACGGTGAGGAGCCTGTTCAGTCAGCAGGTTCACAGAGATACGGCTCCCTCCCTCTCCTCATCCCCATCCCGGACAGACAGACAAACGGGGCTGCTGCTGCTGTTTTAAACGCTGACCTTCAGAGGACAGCGAGCGGAGCAGAGAGGAGCGGAGCACCACAGCGCCCTGCGGGACACCAGTCTCCCCCTCTCCCCTGAGTAATGACAGGAGGGATCCTTGTGTCACACACATACAGACAGACACACACACACACACATACACACACACACTCTCTCACACACATACACACACACAAACCCCTGAGTAATGCCAGGAGGGATCAGGAGACTGGGATCTGTAGATCAGAGGGTCACACAGCAGGGTTCTGTCAGCTCCCCATCACTCAGAGCAATGAGGCGAGGCTTGATAGTCATCCAGCAGTCATTCCGTAGGTTAGCTACCTGTCTGTTACCTCAGATACCTTTATTTCCTGTACAAACTAGGTGTCATTCCATAGGTTAGCTGTCTGTCTGTTACCTCAGGTGTCGTTCCATAGGTTAGCTACCAGTCTGTTACCTCAGATACCTTTATTTTCTGTACAAACTAGGTGTCATTCCATAGGTTAGCTACCTGTCTGTTACCTCAGATACCTTTATTTCCTGTACAAACTAGGTGTCATTCCACAGGTTAGCTGTCTGTCTGTTACCTCAGGTGTCGTTCCGTAGGTTAGCTACCTGTCTGTTACCTCAGATACCTTTATTTCCTGTACAAACTAGGTGTCATTCCATAGGTTAGCTGTCTGTCTGATACCTCAGGTGTCGTTCCGTAGGTTAGCTACCTGTCTGTTACCTCAGATACCTTTATTTCCTGTACAAACTAGGTGTCATTCCATAGGTTAGCTGTCTGTCTGTTACCTCAGGTGTCGTTCCGTAGGTTAGCTACCTGTCTGTTACCTCAGATACCTTTATTTCCTGTACAAACTAGGTGTCATTCCATAGGTTAGCTGTCTGTCTGTTACCTCAGGTGTCGTTCCGTAGGTTAGCTACCTGTCTGTTACCTCAGATACCTTTATTTCCTGTACAAACTAGGTGTCATTCCATAGGTTAGCTGTCTGTCTGTTACATCAGGTGTCATTCCATAGGTTAGCTGTCTGTCTGTTACCTCAGATACCTTTATTTCCTGTACAAACTAGGTGTCATTCCATAGGTTAGCTGTCTGTCTGTTACATCAGGTGTCATTCCATAGGTTAGCTGTCTGTCTGTTACATCAGGTGTCATTCCATAGGTTAGCTGTCTGTCTGTTACCTCAGGTGTCATTCCATAGGTTAGCTGTCTGTCTGTTACATCAGGTGTCATTCCATAGGTTAGCTGTCTGTCTGTTACATCAGGTGTCATTCCATAGGTTAGCTGTCTGTCTGTTACCTCAGGTGTCATTCCATAGGTTAGCTGTCTGTCTGTTACCTCAGGTGTCATTCCATAGGTTAGCTGTCTGTCTGTTACCTCAGGTGTCATTCCGTAGGTTAGCTGTCTGTCTGTTACCTCAGGTGTCATTCCAGAGGTTAGCTGTCTGGAGTGGAAACATTATTTTCCTGTTCACTGTGGATAAAGGAGATGACGACTGTGTTGAAAACTGTTCTTGAAAACTAAAACTTAATGTTGCTGATGTTGTCTTCACAGTACCTGGTCAGTGTTCCACTGAAGATGTTGAGGCCATGGGCTTTTATGGGCATGATGGCTCAGGTGAGATCTTAGAACTGAGAAATTAAAAAGTTTATTGTCTGAAGTAATTTACTGGTGGTGTTTTTCACTCATTAAAATGAATGTTGTGTTTGTTTACTCACTAAATGGAGTCCTTGGCTTACAGCTTCCGCTGGCCTGGTTTGTGGCGCGTTTTCTCCGAGGTAACTATGGCAACGCAGCCGTATGGCTCTCTCTCATCATTGGCCAGCCAATCGCCGTGCTCATGTACGTCCACGACTACTATGTACTTCACTACAGAGAGGGGTCAGCGGGAGGTGGACCTGAATGACCTCCTCAGGGGAATATATACCAGACCAGCCTTTTATAGGAAAGACAAATAGAGCTAGAAATGTACTGTATGCTACTTTATGGAAGCACCTTAAAGGGGCCATCAGCATTTGCTACATCCATTTTTGGACTCATACATTAATGATATATGTACCCATCGATTCTTGAGGAACATAACTTATAAATGCCTCACCAGCTTAGTTCGACTGTCGTTCCCCATCACAAACCAAAATATAGGATTGTTTTACTCCAATATTTGTAAACAAATCAAATGTAAACAGACACTATATAGCCTCAAAACATGGTTAAAACTATACTTGTTTTTAATCATGGATGGTCAATCGTTGCATCCATATCTCTGTCCATGAATTTGAAAGTGATTCCATTTCTCCAGTCCCATCCCTCAGCTTTTTACTGAACCAGGGGTGGGGAGGCAGCTTTGTTATTGTTTCAACTGCTGATTGCCACTTTAAAGATAACACACTTGTTATAGAAACAATCCATTTAGTTAGTGAATATTAGAATATGCCTTATTGAAACATGTCTGACAAGTGCAATTTTCAAAAAGTGCCAGTTTCTCAGAAAATGTACACAACAATGACATGTGTGTTTGTAAGATTTATGTGTATTTATGCCACTCAAGCCTCAATATTTTGTCATCTTGTTTTACTTGGGTACGTATAGAGGGATATGTATAGATACGAAAATGGCAGCTGTTGATTCTTGACTTTATTCCATTAATTGGGTCATTATTATGTTGCCGACAGAACTACATGGACAAGTAAATATATTTCTCTATTTATGTGAATGATGTCCTATTTGACTTCATGTTGTTACTACCAATCATGTATTTCTCACTTCCCTCTGCTTTATCTGCCACTGAGACTCGTGGTTTTTGCTCCACAGTTGAAACACAGGAAAGAGGGCCACCTCTTGGCGGTTACTAGGAAGTTCATATGAAAAAACAAAACTTGCACACAAAAAAGCGTCCATCTCGGTGTGCTAGTCTATTACTTCTTAACGTGGCAACATTTGTCAAGTAGAATTCTATTCCGCAGCATGTGTTGATGTTTTCTAATCTCTCGTCTATTGTTTCTGGACAAACACGTTGCCGTTCCTAGCAATAAGTCCTGAGATGATGAGGGTGCCAGAATCATCCAATCAGAGAGAGTGTGTGATGAATGGCTTCTGTAGAAGGAAGACTTCCTGAAATGGCTACAGGTAATTCTACTTCCTGTCCCCGACATACAATGTGACGCTGCTCAGATCCCGAGTCTGCAAGATGTTCCGCGGCTGATAGGGTTTTAGATTAGAACAGGAGTGACGATTTGTTCTGTTGCAGACCGCATAAAGTTGCATGCAGTTTCACATACAGTAAAATGTGTAGGATTTGAGTAATTGGCAATTTGCCTTTTTTAATAAGAGTACAGTGTATTTGCACTCACAAAAAGTACATCTGCATTCCGTCTTAAACGTGAAGACCAAAACTGTATATCTCCTTTCCAAATGAATTGAGAAGGATACAGTACCTTGCAGTGACTGCACTTGGCTCGTTTCCCCAGCAGACACTATATAGCTGCACTATATAGCTGCACTGCCGGTCAAACGTTCTAGAACACCTACTCATTCAAGGGTTTTTCTTTATTTTACGATTTTCTACATTGTAGAATAATAGTGAAGACATCAAAACTATGAAATAACACATATGGAATCATGTAGTAACCAAAAAAGTCTGAAGAATCTCAAATATAAAATATATTTTAATTTGTTTAACACTTTTAAAATAGCCACCCTTTCCCTTGATGACATCTTTGCATGCTCTTGGCATTCTCTTAACCAGCTTCACCTGGATTGCTTTTCCAACCGTCTTGAAGGAGTTCCCACATATGCTGAGCACTTGTTGGCTGCTTTTCCAAGTCCGACTCATCCCAATCCATTGGGTTGAGGTCGGTGGATTGTGGAGGCCAGGTCATCTGATGTAGCCTTCCATCACTCTCCTTCTTGGTAAAATAGCCCTTACACAGCCTGGAGGTGTGTTTTGGGTCATTGTCCTGTTGAAAATCAAATGATAGTTCCGCTAAGCCCAAACCAGATGTGATGGCGTATCACTGCAGAATGCTGTGGTAGCCATGCTGGTTAAGTGTGCCTTGAGTTCTAAATAAATCACAGACAGTGTCACCAGCAAAGCACCCCCACACCATCACACCTCCTCCTCCATGCTATATGTTGGGAAATACACATGCAGAGATCATCCGTTCACCCACACCGCGTCTCACAAAGACACGGAGGTTGGGACCAAAAATCTCCAATTTGGACTCCAGACCAAAGGACACATTTCCATCAGTCTAATGTCCGTTGCTTGTGTTTCTTGGCCCAAGCAAGTCTCTTCTTCTTATTGGTGTCCTTTGGTAGTGGTTTCTTTGCAGGATTTCGACCATGAAGGCCTGATTCACAGTCTCCTCTGAACAGTTGATGTTGAGAAAAGTTCTTGAAATTTTCCATATTGACTGATCTTCATGTCTTAAAGTAATGATGGACTGTCGTTTCTCTTTGCTTTTTGAGCTGTTCTTGCCATAATATGGACTTGATCTTTTACCAAATAGGGCTATCTTCTGTATACCCCCCTACCTTGTCACAGCACAACTGATTGGCTCAAGAATGAAAGAAAGGAAAGAAATTCCACAAATGAACATTTAAGAAGGCACGCCTGTTAATTGAAATTCATTCCAGGTGACTACCTCGTGAAGCTGGTTGAGAGAATGCCAAGAGTGTGCAAAGCTGTCAAGACGAAGGGTAGCTACTTTGAAGAATCTAAAATATCAAATATATTTTGATTTTTTTTTAACACTTTTTTGGTTACTACATGATTCCATGTGTGTTACTTCATAGTTTTAATGTCTTCACTATTATTCTACAATGTAGAAAATAGTAAAAATAAAGAAAAACTCTTGAATGAGTAGATGTTATAAAACGTTTGACCGGTAGTGTATGTTTATTAATTTAGTGACTAAGGGCCCTAGAGACATGTCTCTGTGAATGCAGAGGAGAGGAGACGTGGGGACGTGGGAAGGGTTGACGACAACAGCTGCCTCCCACATGGCATCCTATTCCCTATATAGCTCACTTTTTGACCAGCACTATATAGGGAGTAGGGTTCCATTTTTGGGACGCACACAACGTCTCTAATTATTCACATTAGTGATTACCCTGCAGCTGTCTGACGCCAAGCCTCAGCGGCTGGCTGCTAAATCATATTTGGCACCGTCGTTATCAGTTGTTTAGGGAAGTGGAGCGAGACAGGAGATTGTAATCCCTGATTGCAATGAACTGAAGTTTGGAGTCAGTTTGTGTCTTCTCTCAAGAAGAACGGTGGGGAGATGGAGATTTACGTCTACAGTACCCGTGTCTGTGTGTGGTGTGTGAAATATACGCCAAATTAACATTATATACAGTAGGCCTATATTAAGACCTTGTTCTATAACTCTGTGCTATTCAGAGGTGATGCCTGTGTTCCACCTTGTTCTGTTACTCAGTCTTTTCAGAGATGATGCCTGTGTTCCACCTTGTTCTGTTACTCAGTCTATTCAGAAATGATGACTGTGTTCAACCTGGTTCTGTTACTCAGTCTATTCAGAGACGATGGCTGTGTGTTCAACCTTGTTCTGTTACTCAGTCTATTCAGAGATGATGGCTGTGTTCAACCTTGTTCTGTGACTCAGTCTATTCAGAAAAGATGGCTGTGATCAACCTTGTTCTGTTTCTCAGTCTATTCAGAGATGATGGCTGTGTTCAACCTTGTTCTGTTTCTCAGTCTATTCAGAGATGATGGCTGTGTTCAAACCTTGTTCTGTTTCTCAGTCTATTCAGAGATGATGGCTGTGTTCAACCTTGTTCTGTTACTCAGTCTATTCAGAAATGATGGCTGTGTTCAACCTTGTTCTGTTACTCAGTCTATTCAGAAATGATGGCTGTGTTCAACCTTGTTCTGTTTCTCAGTCTATTCAGAAATTATGGTTGTGTTCAACCTTGTTCTGTTTCTCAGTCTATTCAGAGATGATGGCTGTGTTCAACCTTGTTCTGTTACTCAGTCTATTCAGAGATGATGGCTGTGTTCAACCTTGTTCTGTTACTCAGTCTATTCAGAGATGATGGCTGTGTTCAACCTTGTTCTGTTACCTAGTCTATTCAGAGATGATGGCTGTGATCAACCTTGAATATTTGCCAACTTTAGCCTACAACACCAACATCCCCCTTACTTAATCCCTGGCAAATGAAACAGACCCCCTTTAGACAAGCTGTTAGAAAGGTCCTGATAACATCCTGAAGCTCCTCAGACTTTAATTTTCCTCTCCCATTCAGCAGCACCAGAAATCATCTGTCCTGTATATCATATGGTTCCCATTGGTTCAGCTGGAGGGTATTGTTCCAAATGGCACCCTATTCCCTATGTAGTGCACTAAATTTGACCAGAGCCCTATGGGTAGTGGTCAAATGTAGTGCACTATATACAGTAGGGAGTATGGTGTCAGAGTACTACAGTATATAGGGATTGGGTGCCATTTGGGAGTAGCTCTAATGTGTGTGAGTAATGCAGGGGAGGTGTGTTTACTTACATTACTGTCATCTTTTGTGTTTTAATTCACTCACTTCCTCTGCACGGCGCACACAGCAGCCTGGAGGAGAATATCCACACGCATTTCAAAGTTGTCTTTGCAGCCTGTAGCTTTTACAGCATCGCTCTTAGGGTTGCAAAATTCTGGTAACGAAGAATAAATTCCCAGATTGTCCAGAATACCTAGTTGGAAGATTCTGAATTTCTTGATTCCCTCCTGATTTCAGAAATCCTCTAACTGGGTTTTTGGGAAAACCAGGGAATTTATTGATTATTCCCTCCTGATTTCAGAAATCCTCTAACTGGGTTTTTGGGAAAACCAGGGAATTTATTGATTATTCCCTCCTGATTTCAGAAATCCTCTAACTGGGTTTTCGGGAAAACCAGGGAATTTATTGATTATTCCCTCCTGATTTCAGAAATCCTCTAACTGGGTTTTCTGGAAAACCAGGGAATTTATTGAAAGTTCCCAGAATTTTGCAACTCTAGCTCTGACAGAAAGCAGAACCCTCCGACTGGGTCTGAACTGACATAGGCAGAAGAAGAAGATGGAGTATTTTTCCATTGTCATTTTTTTGTGCAATTGGTTCAATGGGATGATACCCAGTTGTCCTTCATCTTTTCACATGGTTTTCTATAACAGGACGTTTCCATTGAGTGAAAGTCCCTCCTGGTTTCAAGTGGGTTAATGACTGAGATGATTAATGACATGTGGAAATTGTCTCTACCCCCTTAGTTCATATAAATGCCAAAATTACATATTTATTTTCTGACCTCAACCAGTTTCACAACTGTTCAGTTAACCATGACACTTGTTGTCTAATGTTAAGGTATTGCTTCTAGGGCCCTTGGGGTTCATTTTGATCCAGCACCAGAAGATACAACTGCCTCCATACTCGCCCTACAGCCCAACAGTCTGTCTCACTGGTGTGGTATGAGATGTTTAATGTACGAGTTTGTTTTACCGTTCTCCCATCACTTACTTAGTTTATTGAAAGATCACAGGAGCCTACATGAATATGAAGTCATCCTGCAGCGAAGGGTCTGTCTAAACAACACTTAGAATGTCCTCAAACGTTCAATTCATGATGTCCAGTCCGAACCACTTGGACTGGAATGAAACAAACATTCAACCAGCGTCTCTTGGACATTGCAGGCAACAGAGTTCTAATTCCATGTCAGAAGTAGAGTTGCCTGCTTTAGATCCAGTCCAGTATATACACCTTAACTCAGGTCTGTAGATCCAGTCCAGTATATACACCTTAACTCAGGTCTGTAGATCCAGTCCAGTATATACACCTTAACTCAGGTCTGTAGATCCAGTCCAGTATATACACCTTAACTCAGGTCTGTAGATCCAGTCCAGTATATACACCTTAACTCAGGTCTGTAGATCCAGTCCAGTATATACACCTTAACTCA
This sequence comes from Oncorhynchus mykiss, assembly GCF_013265735.2. Lineage (NCBI taxonomy): Eukaryota > Metazoa > Chordata > Actinopteri > Salmoniformes > Salmonidae > Oncorhynchus > Oncorhynchus mykiss. Next base: position 3,497,205 of record NC_048567.1, read on the forward strand.
GGTCTGTAGATCCAGTCCAGTATGTATACCTTAACTCAGGTCTGTAGATCCAGTCCAGTATATACACCTTAACTCAGGTCTGTAGATCCAGTCCAGTATGTACACCTTAACTCAGGTCTGTAGATCCAGTCCAGTATGTACACCTTAACTCAGGTCTGTAGATCCAGTCCAGTATGTATACCTTAACTCAGGTCTGTAGATCCAGTCCAGTATGTATACCTTAACTCAGGTCTGTAGATCCAGTCCAGTATATACACCTTAACTCAGGTCTGTAGATCCAGTCCAGTATGTACACCTTAACTCAGGTCTGTAGATCCAGTCCAGTATGTATACCTTAACTCAGGTCTGTAGATCCAGTCCAGTATGTATACCTTAACTCAGGTCTGTAGATCCAGTCCAGTATGTATACCTTAACTCAGGTCTGTAGATCCAGTCCAGTATATACACCTTAACTCAGGTCTGTAGATCCAGTCCAGTATATACACCTTAACTCAGGTCTGTAGATCCAGTCCAGTATGTATACCTTAACTCAGGTCTATAGATCCAGTCCAGTATATACACCTTAACTCAGGTCTGTAGATCCAGTCCAGTATGTACACCTTAACTCAGGTCCAGCAGAGTAGGGGTCCTTTTTTGGTAGTGGGGGGCGATGTGCTGTGTTTGGTTCCTGCTCATTTTCAGGAGGGACCATTCAATGAAACACAGCTCCCTGGGCTTTGTCATGGTGACACAATGTTTAGGGGGCTGGGACGAGAAGAGTTGACTAGGACTGTATTAGGCTGGTGATCTCCAATGCCCAGAGACAGTTCATAGTAAACACCCTGGGAAGATAGGTAACACTTGTGTTGCTATTTTACCTGTGTAATAACACTGTAATTAAACCAGTAACAGACTTGTATTAGCATGTTGTTACATAATACTTTAGTAAATACATTATTTTGACCGTTTCAATAATGCAACTGGTTTGATACCTCAAAATGAGTCAGCACAGCTCACAGCAATAGACTTTTCAGCTCATTCTGCTGAACATCAATACTTTTTGTGTGATAACAGAGTACTGACAGTGCAAGAGAAATGAGGTCCCTAACAGGAAATGTGGAAAAAGTTGAGACTCATTCTGGAAGATGAATGTGTCTAGAAGAGGTTCACTCATGGGTCATTACTTAGCTGGTACCAGAGACAGACTGGCCATAGGACAGTTCTGGCAAATGCCAGATGGGTCGTCCATCTTTAGCCCGGTGGGCCTGTCTGAATTGGGCTTTTTCTGGTGTTCCCCAGTCTGTCCCTGAGTGGTACTGTACTGAAATGATGTTTTCCAGTCTAGAAGTGTCAAGTGGAATCATCAAACTAACTTCTCACTTCAAATGATCTTTGTTATGATTCACTTTGGTTTTCCTTGCTAACTTAATGTTTGTATTGATGTAAATAATGGAATGTGTGTTTTAAAGAGATCCCAGATCTTGAGTTGAAATGTAGTCATATGTGCCTCATGGCTGTTATAGGAGGATGCCACTTGATTTTTCTCATTTGTATGAAACCTCTGAAATCAGCTTTTGTGAAAAAGACTTACCAATTTCCAGTTACTTTTTTTCAGTCTCACAGGAATAAATTCCGGGATATTCCACAAGACTGTATTCGCTTCCCAAATGGCACCCTATTCCCTTTATAGCACACTATAGTGCCCCCTGGTCAAAAGTAGCGCACTATAAAGGGAACAGGGTGCCATTTAGGAAACAGTCTGTGGTACAGAGAGTCCTTGTTTAGTGATGTCACAGTTCATGTAAACTTAGGAAGACTTCCTCTCTAAGTATCCTCAGCTAAAAGACCGGGGACCGGATTAGTTAGTGTGATGCTGAGCGGAAGAGCAGACAGGGAGGCTAAGGCACAGAGAGACAGAACTGTGGGGTTTCCTTTTAAATGTTTAGATATGGGAAGAGTGCAGAGCCGTATGCTGGGGAGCAGAGGACCAGAGGTAAACAGTGAAATGAGGCGTTGACACAGTAGAGGCATAAACTAGGAAGCCTTAGGGGCAGTGAGGTTCTGGACTGAGGAGGCCCTGGTCTCTCTACTAACCTCAAGGGGACCAAGACGTAACCTCAAACTGGCCAACAGATTTATTGATCTCCTCACTCTTCTCTAGGCGTTGAGGTAAGTAGGGACGATTGTTTTTCTTTGTTTATTTATTCCTTCTTGGAAAAGATGTGAGTTCTTTCTGACTGAGACGTATCAGTGCAATATTGTTGACTGATGATGATGGATGTTTTTTACAACACTTAGTAAGATTCACTTTATGTCACAAACTCTGCTTGTTACTGACACTTAAATGGTTAGAGGCTATTGCCTTATATGGTGTTTATGTAGATTAGGGCTACATCGTGGGATTTCACCCATGTGATTCTACATCCTGCCTGAAACAAGACATGTTCAGAACTCACACAGGGATATTTATTTGCACAAGGTTTTTCTGATCTGTTGGGACTGAACTTAGTTTGCTGTCTCTATATCAGAACATGACATCCTTTAAACTTTTAAAGCCCCCCTGCAGTCTTTTTAATTGTATTTTTTAATCATTACTGTATGTCTAATAAGTCCCTGTGTGTTTATTTAATAAAATAATTCCAAAATATATGTTTTATCATTTAGTTCCCTGAGCCTATTTTGGCCATAGAAATGATCAGTCTGATCATGTGGGTGTAGGAAAAGGAAAATTCTATATATATATTATATTGTGCATACTCGCATAAAAAGGTCACTGTGTTGAAATATTATTATTTAAAACAGGAAAATCCGGTTTAATTAACAGCACTGTTCCTTTAAGTTAAAAGGCAGTCCTCTGACGATCATCTTATAAAGTCACTATCATAACTTAATCATTACTTATGTCCTTGCCACTGGGTAACACTGGTTGAATCAATGTTGTCACTTTAATAAAAATGGTTGTTTGTAGACATATCTACTGTATCTACTATAGGCCTTGGGGCGACAGGTAGCCTAGTGGTTAGAGCGTTGGGCCAGTAACCGAAAGATTGCTGGATGGAATCCCTGAGCTGACAAGGTAAAAATCTGTCATTCTGCCCCTGAACAAGGCAGTTAACCCACTGTTCCCTGGTAGGCCGACAAGGTAAAAATCTGTCATTCTGCCCATGAACAAGGCAGTTAACCCACTGTTCCCTGGTAGGCCGTCATTGTAAATAAGAATTTGTTCTTAACTGACTTGCCTAGTTAAATAAATGTTACATTTAAAACATGTCTGTTTGTGTCTAAATATGTCTGCTTGTGGTGAAATATCAGACCGCTATATATATGTTGTTTTTGATTTGACTATTGATTGTTTTTTAAATAGCAACAATACATCACTATTATGTTTGTGGTTGATCAACTTGGGAGTTGCTGCTGAGGCTGGAAACACAGTGTGAGACAATTGTCAGCAGAAGTTTGTCAATGAATGTGTAGTAACTGGCAGAGCAAGAAACCATTTATCGCTGTAATCTCCTCAGAGAGCCGTTTGATATCGCATTTCCTGTAAATTACACCCTCTGTAACCCATATTACTACTAATGATGATTAACTTGGCCTTGTGGACTGGATAATATGCAGGGATATTGAAATTAAAATAGTCATGCAATCCCATGTATTTTTTGCATGTCTCTTTACAATGTGCTGTAGGCAGCCTGTGGCCACAGTGCTCTCGTTGCTTTTGACAAATTACATTATTCATTTAATTATGCCCTCAACTGAGCATGTTATACTCATTAGCTTGGATGTTCTAAATTGTTCTTCAATGTAAATGTAGTAGTCAAATATAATCTCGCTATGATGCATATATATACCGTGCAATTGGAAACTGTTCAGACCCCTTGACTTTTTCCACATTTTGTTACGTTTTAGCCTTATTCTAAAATAGATTAAATAAATGTTTTGCCAAATCAATCTACACACAATACCCCATAATGACAAAGCAAAAACGGATTTCTTTAAATGTACGGAAATATATTAATAATGAAAACTAGAAATATCTTATTTACATAAGTATTCAGACCCTTTGCTATGAGACTAGAAATTGAGCTCAGATGCATCCTGTTTCCATTGATCATCCTTAAGATGTGTCTACAACTTGATTGGAGTCCAGCTGTGGTAAATTCAATTGATTGGACATGATTTGGAAAGGCATACATCTGTTTATATAAGGTCCCACAGTTGACAGTGCATGTCAGAGCAAAAACTAAGCCATGAGGTCGAAGGAATTGTCCGTAGAGCTCCGAAACAGGATTGTGTCGAGGCACAAATCTAATTCTGCAGCATTGAAGGTCCCTAAGAACACAGTGGCCTCCATCATTTTTAAATGGAAGAAGTTTGGAACCTCCAAGACTCTTTCTAGAGCTGGTCGCCCGGCCAAACTAAGCAATCGGTGGAGAAGGGCCTTGGTCAGGGAGGTGACCAAGAACCCGATGGTAACTCTGACAGAGCTCCAGAGTTCTGTAGAGATGGGAGAACCTTCCAGAAGGACAACCATTTCTGCAGCACTCCACCAAACAAGCCTTTATGGTAGAGTGGCCAGACGGAAGCCACTCTTCAGTAAAGGGTACATGACAGCCAAAAGGCAAACTCATTCATCCCCCTCCTCTCCCCTAACTATTCCCCAGGTCATTGCTGTAAATGAGAATGTGTTCTCAGTCAACTTACCTGGTAAAATAACGGATAAATAAAAAATTAAAATAAAAAAAGACTCTCAGACCATGAAAAACAAGATTCTCTGGTCTGATGAAACCAATATGGAACTCTTTGGCCTGAATGCCAAACGTCACGTTTGGCGGAACCTGGCACCATCCTTACGGTGAAGCATGGTGGTTGCAGCATCATGCTGTGGGGATGTTTTTCAGCTGCAGGGACTGGGAGACTAGTCAGGATCGAGGGAAAGATGAATGGAGCAAAGTATAGAAAGATCCTTGATGAAAACCTACTCCAGAGCGCTCAGGAACTCAGACTGGGGCGAAGGTTCACCTTCCAACAGGACAACGACCCTAAGCACACAGCCAAGACAACACAGAAGTGGCTTCAGGACAAGCCTCTGAATGTCCTTAAGTGGCCCAGCCAGAGCCCGGACTTGAACCCAATCGAACATCTCTGGAGACCTGAAAATATATATGCAGCGACGCTCCCCATCCAACCTGACAGAGCTTGAGAGGATCTGCAGAGATCAAATACAGATGTGCCAAGCTTGTAGCATCATACCCAAGAATCCTTCAGGCTGTAATCACTGCCAAAGGTGCTTGAACAAAGTACTGAGTAAAGGGTCTGAATAGTTATGTAAATGTGATATTTCAGTTTTGCTATTTTTAATAGATTTTCAAAAACCTGTTTTTGCTTTGTCATTATGGGGCATTGTGTGTAGATTGATGAAGGAAAAAACAATTTAATCCATTTTAGAATTAGGTTGTAACATAACATTTGGAAAAAGTCAAGGAGTCTGAATACTTTCCGAATGCACTGTATACACTGAGAATACAAAACATTCAGAACCCCTGGTCTTTCCATGACACAGACTGACCAGGTGAATCTAGATGAAAGCTATGATCCCTTATTGATGTCACTTATTACATCCACTTCAATCAGTGTAGATGAAGGGGAGGAGACGGGTTAAAGAAGGATTTTTAAGCCACGAGACAATTGAGACATGGATTGTGTATGTGTGTCATTCAGAAGGTGAATGGGCAACTGTATACACAAGACAAAATATTTAAGTGCCTTTGAACAGGGTATGGTAGTAGGTGGCAGGCACACCGGTTTGAGTCAAGAACTGTAACGCTGCTGAGTTTTTCATGCTCAACAGTTTCCTGTGTGTATCAATAATGGTCCACCACCCAAAGGACATCCAGCCAACTTAACACAACTGTGGGAAGCATTGGAGTCAACATGGGCCAGCATCCCTGTGGAATGTATTTGACACATTGTAGAGTCCATGCCCCAACGAATCGAGGCGTTCCTGAGGGCAAAAGGGGAGGGGTGTGTTGTATACTCAGTGTACATCACATAGCTGGTGAGAATTTCTTTAAAGAATTCCAGATGTCAGTGTGATCAGTCAGTTTCTGCTCTAAGTTAACACGCCTGAGCAGCCTGGCTGTTTCTATTCCTTTCCACTCAGTTGACATCCCCACGATCTCCCTGCTTTGCCAGTCCCTCGCCTCTTCTCTCTGCCCTAATATGGTTCATTGCAGGCTGTGGGAAGGGGATTGAGGATACAGAGGCCATCTATCTGTGTGTGTGTTGTGTCCGACTATTCCAAACGCACTACGGTCTACTTGGTGTTATACAAAGTGAGACTAAGTAGCTCTTCACAACAGGTACTTAAGGCAGGGGATTGTCTACAACGTATTGTCTTGTATACAATGACACTAATTTAGACTCACTTTTAACCTTGTAGAGAGGTCAGATGTTGAAATAGGTGGGTTTGTTTAAAAGTAATATTTATTGCATGATATCTGTAAGAACCGATGCTGGAGTAGAGAAACAGGTAGGGGGAGTGAACATTTCATTCTGCACAGAGATGGAACAGGACAGGAGCAGCGTCAGAACCAGGTAATACAAAGACAAACAACAATGAATGCAGAAGCAGAGAACAGACAGATATGAGGTAACAACACAGGTGATTGAGTCCAGGTGAGTCCAATGAATCGCTGATGCGCGTGACGAGAGAAGCAGGTGTGCGTAATGATGGTGGCAGGAGTGCGTAACGCTGGGCAGCCTGGCGCCCTCGAGCACCAGGGAGGGAGAGCTGGAGCAGGCGTGTCAGATATCCCTTTAAAGGAAGTTATCAGATAACTCTGTGTTGGTTGATTTCATAAGGTCCCAATCTCAAAAAAAGTAGGGCTGAAATGCATAATAATATACTATGATGACACTGCAAACACCAAAAGCCCCACAAGAATTATGTCTGACATCTTGAAATCATAGCATCTGTTCTACTCTCTATTGCTCTCTGTGCTGATTCTCTTTGAAGAAGTTCACTTGGCGGGAAAACTGAATAATATGAATCATTTGCAATTCTCTATACAGCTGCATTTCCTATGTCAGTCCTGTTCCTATTGCTAGTGTATATTATGTAGCATACGTTTGCTTATTTTTCTGTCTAAAAGCCCACCTTCACTGTTAAATAGACAAATAAATTACACCCGTCTCTGATTCCCATGTCTGAGAAAAACGAATGGATTTCTAGTTGGTAAATAAACACTTGAAATGAATGGAATAGCTCAGATGCCCTTGTAATTGGCTCGTTAATGGGGTTGATGCCAACAGAAACAAACACTGTGACCGTACCACAATGGGAGTGGATGGTGGAGAAGTAGTGACATAGGTGGCTAGAGTCCAGGGCCCAGGTCAAAGTTGAATAAGTGTTTAGGTAACAGGATGCCTGTTCTCATGAGACTCCAGATCCTCAGGAAAGATCTCCCTACCTGATATGTACACACAAACATACATGGTTACTTTATCTGGGTTGTGTCTCAAATTGCATCCTATTCCCTATATAGTGCACTACTTCTGGCCAGGATTTTGGTCAAAACTACTGCACTATATAAGGAATAGGGTGCAATTTGGGATGCTGACCTGGACTGCAGACACACTGACGTCCGCATGATCCAATGGAATTGGCTGTATAATGTCCGACAGACTTTTCCCATCCAGTATCAAGTTAGAGTATTTATTTGGATCACCTCATCAAGTAATACAACAACAATGATTGGAATATAATTGTGTCAGCAGGGGGCTGATATTTTGTTCATTAATGTTTTGTAGATGCAGTCTTCAGTCTTTAGAGAATATCACACCATCTAAACATTATTACAACATGATTATGATATTGGTTTATGTTTAGATTTCCAATAATATTTTCCTGAATATTCAGTGTATGGTTCAGAATTCCTCAACTAAAAATGCCATGATAAATAGGTGTGGTCTAGTTGTGTTGATCTTAAAAATGAACCCACTTAACTCCATATTGTTTTTTTGTTGTTTTTTTCAGGCCGCGGGGCCAACCACAGAACCATGGAGCCTGCCTATACTGGGATGTCACTGGATAACTCAACCTCAACAGTGATGCCCATGGCGACCTCCGCCGGCAACACCAATGTGAGCAGAGAGCCGTACATGCACCGCCTGGCCCATCTAGACGAGGGTCTCTACAATGACTTCTACAGCCTGTGGATCTCTGGTGGTGGTCAACACACTCATCTTCATGGTGGGAATGGTTCTCAACACCCTGGCCCTGTACGTGTTCTGCTTCCGCACCAAGCCCAAGACAACCTCAGTCATCTACACCATCAATCTGGCTGTCACAGACCTACTGGTTAACCTCTCCCTGCCCACACGTATCATTCTCTATTACAGTGGGGGAAAGTGCCTCAACTGCTCCTATGTGCATATATTCAGCTACTTTGTCAACATGTACTGCAGCATCCTCTTCCTCACCAGTATATGCGTGGACAGATACCTGGCCATAGTACAGGCTGAGGCCTCTAGGAAGTGGAGGAACCCTAACGTGGCCAAGGGGGTGTGCATTTTCATCTGGCTCTTCGCTATCGTGGTCACCTACTCCTTCCTCACCACGGCGTTCCGACACGCGGGCTGCTGCGTCTCCAAGCTCTTCGTCCTGACCGTCTTCGAGTTCTTCCTCCCCTTGGTCGTCATTGTGGTGTTCACCGTGCGCATCATGTGTGCCCTGTCCAACTCCAGTCTGATGCAGCAGAGCAGAGAGAGGCGCGTGCGGGCCGTGCAGCTCCTCACCACTGTCCTGGTCATCTTCACCATCTGCTTCACCCCGTTCCACGTCAGGCAGGTGCTGGTGTACTTCTACCCCAACATGCCCCACCACATCATTGTCTACCACGTCACTGTCACCCTCAGCAGCCTGAACAGCTGCATGGACCCCATCGTCTACTGCTTCGTCACCAACAACTTCCAGTCCAGCATGAGGGGCTTCTTCCGCAAGGCGGAGGCAGAGCTGGAGCAGACCAGTGGGAACATCATCAGCATGCAGAATAGCTCCAAGGGCTCGGGGACTGTCACAGCTATCGCTCACAGTGTGATGATGAACGTCCTGTCCTCCTCCTCTCCCCAGCATGGGAACCACATAGCGTTAGACTGAGAAAGGGATGGGAAGATTGAGGAATGGGATGTTCAGTGTTCAGAGAGAGATGGACTTCTATTGCCTAACTGTGACACTCTGGAGTGCAATTGACATACTACAGTAGGCTATTCTCCCATTTGAGAAAATGCTTTCCTGCTTCTATTATTGTAGCCTATTGTTGGCTTGGAAATGTAAGTACTTGAAGACATTTTCGGACAAGAAACGTTATTTCTCCTGTGTTGGCCTACACCAGTCACGATGGAGGGCATTGACACTGAATACGACCTATAACGTGTTTATTGCAGCATGATTTATTTCTACTGTATAATTATCATCTGAGGAGTATTTGTTTACTTTGATCCTAGATTTGATGGACCTCTGACAAAATAGACAAGTAATATTCTACTGCATTGCTATGGAAACAAATAGAAATATATGATTAACAGCTTCTGTAGATTAATGTGTGACATTGTTGTCACAATACATATTTATCGTCAGCCTTCTCAGAAACTGGTTTTATGCTAAACTTATATTACTGGCAAATATTACCAAACCAATTGTCCAAAAACATATAGAATAAAACATACAAAACCTTATTGATTTTATAGCAAGAACTCATTTAATTTAGTTTGTATTACTGTTGGAGGGCCAGTAGCGTGCACTCTTCACTCTGCCCCAGGGCAGTGAAGGGGATATTTATTGACCTGTGTAGGGTGCCTAGTTTCGGCTGGGACATTAAACAGGTGTCCTGACTCTCTGTGGTCATAAAAAAAAAAAACATGGCACTTATTGTAAGAGTAGGGGTGTTAGCCTAGTGGTTAAAGCGTTGGACCAGTAACTGAAAGGTTGCAAGTTCAAATCCCGAGCTGACAAGATAAAACAAATCTATCGTTCTGCCCCTGAACAAGGCAGTCCACTGTTCCTAGGCTGTCATTAAAAATAAGAATGTGTTCTTTACTGACTTGCCTAGTAAAATATAGATATTTTTAAATAACTAAATCCCCAACCTGGTCCCATTCCATCATGGCCATCTAATCACCTCCCTCATTCCTAATTGGTATAATATAACTCACCTCTCCACCTGATTGGGGTGAGCGTTCTGGCACACAAATGATCACCCAGGTGGGTGCTGCACATTGGTGGTGGATGAGATGAGATGAGTTTGCCCTTTACTATGTAAAGCGCTTTGAGTAACCGTTTGTTACAATTATCACAGGACAAAAAATGCTACTGAATGTTGTGTACATTTGTTGAATAGCATCCAAGCTTGCCTCCCATTGGATAGAATTAAAGCAATTGGTCATCGATTTTAGTGATGTCAGTAGGTACTGCTTTTTTACCGTGGCAATTAATGAGATTGGGCAATGCATTTTGTCATTGGACTGGGCATCAGCGTGTCGAAACAACTAGCAAGCTCAGGCTACTCGGGCACACCGACGACTAAGGAACGTGAATACTTCTTTACATTGGAAAAAGGGATCAGGTATATTCGATTTGTGTATTTTTATCAGCATTCGGTAGCCCATCCCAAGTTAGCTTGTTATCTACGGGTTACATTCATCATAGCTAGCTAAAATACCGTAGCTACCTAGCTAGCTTCTAAGCTAACGTTAACTAGCTAGTTTGCTACCGTCTGATCATGTGAACACACCTGTCCGTTGTATCGTTAGCGTTCGTGACAGCTTGTACAATCTACTACACACCAACGTTAATAGCAGAGATGGTCTATATTGTAGCGGGCTTTGACGTTAGATATGGGGACAGTAATACAAATAATATACCGGTAACTCATGCCAGAACAGCATAGTTAGCTAACGTTACAGACTGAGGAAGTTAGTTAGCTCTTTAGCTTGCAAACTTGGCTAGCTTATGTAACGTTCGCTAATTTAGCAAGTTATTGATGATAAACACTTATTTCTTACTTCTGAGATAAAATAAATAACCAGCCAGTCAGCATATTGACCAGTCCTGTCTACAACGTATCCCAACCATTGAGGTGTAGAATAACGGTCCCAACCTATAGTGTGCAACTGCAGCCCGCATTAAGAGGGCGTTCCTGCATATGGGCACTACTGCATCTGTAGGAACGCCCCCTCGAGCATCCCATTGGTTCCTTCAAGAACCCCCCAAAAGGTAAATGAAAGTATTATAAGTTTTTCGTCTCCTGTGTACCGGGCAGGTGTTCTACGACACCGGTAGGCAGTGTCCTTCGCTCCTGCCTGCCCTCATCATTAACAGAACTGCCTTAAAACAATGCCTGACAGGCGGGGGCGAAGGACAGTCTACTGGTCGTCCCCCACTAGTGCGGGAGGCTGGGGCAACACGATGTGCTAGCACAGTGTTCTTCGCTCCTGCCTGCCAAACACCTGCCGTCGTTAACATAAGTGTAGGAAAACAGTTGCCGGTGTGTAAATCAAAGTTTATTTTTCACGTGTGCCGATAGCTAGCTACCATTGTTGCCCCCGCCCCTTCTTCTGTGGGGTTTATTGGCAGTTTGCATCCAATGTTATGGTGCATTATTGCCACCTACTGTACTGGAGCGCCCAAATCCCCCACCTATGTACCGGAGTCAGTGTCAGAGTATGGGAGCGGAGCGTGCCCAATTTGCGGAGCAAGATTCCCAAAGGCTGGAGCGCTCCATGAGCTCAGGGCAGGCCCGGCCCAGCATACATTTGTTGTCTGCAGCTATAGCCCCTTGCTTTAGCTACTGTCATGGAGTTTGCAAAATATTGTCATTTTTTAAAATAAAACACACAGGTGCAAAATCAAGGTGACTTAAAAAGATGTAATGTCCACAACTAAATAATCATTGTGGAATCTGAACAGACACACCCCGAAAGTAAGATGGTGTACTTACTATGTGCACATGCTAAAAGGAAGGAAGAGGTGGGTAGTTAATTGTGTCATTGGATCAAAGAATGTTTAAACCCAAAAAAATCTGATCTTAAGTTTCCTTCATTTTTGTTCTATTATCTATACAATGGGCCACCATTGATTTTGTCCCAATAGGCCTAGCATATTCCAACTTTTTTCAATGAGCTTTTAGTTTTGATTGGGTTATTGTGCCTAAAAACCTTTAAGCCAACTTATGAAGAAAATATACTGCATCCCTGCCTAGCCTGGCAAGAGTGGCCAAAAGGGTGTTTAGCATCCCCAGTGGCTCTGCAGGCCTGCTCTCCAGGCACCTTCACTTAAGCCACAGACTCACTTTTAAAAATTAATTCAAAGGCACTGAGCCTAATAAGGAATATTTTACTTAATTTGTATTTAATTCTAAGCAAGTCACAGCCTACACTCACTACCGTTCAAAAGTTTGGGGTTACTTACAAATGTCCTTGTTTTTGAAAGAAAAGCTTTTTTTGTCCATTTAAAATAACAACATTGATCAGAAATAGTGTAGACATTGTTAATGTTGTAAATGACTATTGTAGCTGGAAACGGCTGATTTAAAAAAAAAAAAAAAAATGAATATCTACATTGGCGTACAGAGGCCTGTTATGTGCTAGTTAGCGGCCATCAGACTGTTAAACAGCCATCACTAACAAAGAGGCTGCTGTCAACCTACAGACTCAAACCTTTGGCCACTTTAATAAATGGATTTAATAAAGGTATAATAAAGTCACTTTAAATAACGCCACCTTAATAATGTTTACATATCCTACATTGGAGCATCAACACGTGTGGGTTTGATAACAGGCTCAAAATGGCCAGACACAAAACTTTCTTCTGAAACTCGTCAGTCTATTATTGTTCTGAGAAATGAAGGCTATTCCATGTGAGGAATTACCAAGAAACTGAAGATCTGGTACAACACCGTGTACTACTCCCTTCTCTGAACAGAGCAAACAGCGCAGTGCTTAGGGTCGTCGTCCTGTTGGAAGGTGAACCTTCGCCCCATTCTGAAGTCCTGAGTGCTCTGGAGCAGGTTTTCATCAAGGATATCTCTGTACTTTCTTCTGTTCATCTTTGCCTTGATCCTGACTAGTCTCCCAGTCCCTGCAGCTGAAAAACATCCCCACAGCATGCTGCTACCACCATGCTTCACCGTAGGGATGATGCCAGGTTTCCTCCAGACGTGACGCTTGGCATTCAGGCCAAAGAGTTCCATCTTGCTTTCATCAGACCAGAGAATCTTGTTTTTTTACAGTGTGGCTTCAGTCTGGCCACTCTACAATAAAGGCCTGATTGGTGGAGTGCTGTAGAGATGGTTGACTTTCTGGAAGGTTTTCCCCTTCTCCACAGAGGAACTCTGGAGTTCTGTCAGTGACCATCGGATTCTTGGTCACCTCCCTGACCAAGGTCCTTTTCCCCCGATTGCTCAATTTGACCGGGCAGCCAGCTCTAGGAAGAGTCTTGGTGGTTCCAAACTTCTTCCATTTAAGAATGATGGAGGCCTCCGTTGCGGTTTTCTTCCTGGGAAGGAGAGGCGGACCAAAATGCAGCGTGGTTATGGTTGAACATCTTTAATAAAGATGATAACGTGAACAATATACATAAAGAAAACGTGGAGAAACAGTCCTAACTGGCGCAAAACACAGAGACAGGAAACAATCACCCACGAAATACTCAAAGAATATGGCTGCCTAAATATGGTTCCCAATCAGAGACAACGATAAACACCTGCCTCTGATTGGGAACCACTCTAGGCAACCATAGACTTACCTAGAATACTACACTGAACACAACCCCATCAATCTACAAAACCCCTAGACAAGACAAACACATAATCACCCATGTCACACCCTGGCCTAACCACAATAATAAAGAAAACACAAAATACTAAGGCCAGGGCGTGACGCCACTGTGTTCTTGGGGACCTTCAATGCTGCAGAAATGTTTCGATATCCTTCCCCTGATCTGTACCTTGACACAGTCCTGTCTCTGAGCTCTACGGACAATTCCTTCAACCTCATGGCTTGGTTTTTTCTCTGACATGCACTGTCAACTGTGGAACCTTAGGTGTGTGCCTTTCCAAATCATGTCCAATCAATTTAATTTACCAGAGGTGGACTCCCAAGTTGTAGAAACATCTCAAGGACGATCAATGAAACAGGATGCACCTGAGCTCAATTTCAAGTCTCTTAGCAAAGGGTCTGAATACTTATGAATACTTAAGGTATTTCTGATTTTAATACATTTGCAAACATTTATTCTAAAAACCTCTTTGCTTTGTCTTTATGGGGTATTGTGTGTAGATTGAGGAATTTTTATAAAACGAACAAAATGTGCAATAAATTCCGGATGCACTGTACATGCTGTTTTAATGACGTAGCCTATTTGAAATGATGAGCGCTTGTTACGTTCACCTTTTCATGTTTATTATAATACTTTTCATTCATATCATGTTTTTTTTTTTCCTGTGAGAGGAGTGGATTTTAGCAGAGCGGTTAGAAAGGATGAGAGATGAGCAGGATTTCCCACCACTCAACTATTCTTCCCATGAGAATATTGTAGCTAGCTAACTAGACTGGGTGGAGCGTTGAGGGGTGGGTTCTTCAAGGTCATTTTCCATATGAGGATGTTTAGAAGACCCAGTTGAAGAAGTTTGACACAAGGGGATAATTGTTGTGTGGTACATTTAGCAAGAACAGGTTTACTGTAAGACCTTATTGGAAATCTCAGCTTTTAAATATATATTTTTAATCAAACGTTTAATTCAATCTCTATTAGAACAGTAGGCCACCTGTTGGGTTGTTAAAAGCTACCTCATCTACCCACCAAGCAAGGTAAGTGACTAGGAGCACAGCGATGTCATGCATAACATCACTCATGCCTAACAACAATGTTGTGCTATGTGCATTATGGACAATACAGGCTGAAATACACATCTATCTTTCTAGGCCTACACTAGTCACTCATCTCACAGCTGCTGAAACTCCTACAGGACAGCTAGTTCACCCAAGTTCACGCAGTGGCTGAGCTCTTGTGTTTTCAAGACTTGATTGCGTGGATGGAGTTTCCTTCCTCCAATCTGAGGAACTTTCTCCTACAGCTCAATGGGTTGACTCAGTACTTTAGCCTAATTGCAGGTGTACAGCAGCAGCTCGGCTTATCTATTTGGCAGCATCCCAGCTGAACGTGCATCATTAAACTTTACCCAACTAGCCACTAATGCTCTTATTGTATTTGTACTGCTGACATTTGAAATATAAAATGGGCCTAAACCGTCATAATACTAGCCTTTATCGGCCTATCCAGAGCCCGTAACATTAAAATGTTCATTGGTTATAAAGGTATTATTGACTATGGGTTAACATACTAACGCTCATGCTGTCTGTCTGACTCTGTCTGTCTGTGTCCCCTCTACAGATGAATGAGTCACTCCAAGGGACTCTAGAGAGGAACGTTGTCCTCCACCGCCGGCCCCCGTCTCCCTCACCCTGCTCAGCCTCCCCTCTACAGACATCATCAAATGAGCTCTATCTGAATGCCACTTTCTATGGGTTTGGATTCAGTACAGCAGCCAGCAGTGAAGAGAGCCAATCTCTTACAAAGCCTCATTTTGCCACGGAACCTTATGAATTGCTTTCAAAAGTGCCTCGAAAGAACTAAAGAAAACCAGGATTTTTCCTTCATGTATAGTGCTGCTGTTTTGAGAGTATTCCTCTGATTGACCATAAAGGGAAGGACAGTTGCATCAGAGCGGACAGGACCGTAAACTACATTAAGGCTTTAAGGGAACAGTCATAACTTCTCTCTCCATACGAGCCGACGACCATGGTCCCCCAGAAGGCTGACTTGACTGTTTTGCCATGTCAGGATGTGGTGGAGATGCCAGTGAAGAAGCAGAGCAGTGAGAGGGACGAGGAGAGTCCTGATGGGTCTCTGGGTGAGGGTGCTGGGGGGGAACGTATTCCCCTGCGCAAGTGGGTCATGCATGGTGCTGTCATGTTCGGACGAGAGTTCTGCTACGCCATGGAGACAGCCCTGGTCACACCAGTCTTACTGCAAATAGGTCAGTACCAATGGAGACAGCCCTGGTCACACCAGTCTTACTGGAAATAGGTCAATACCAATGGAGACAGCCCTGGTCACACCAGTCTTACTGCAAATAGGTCAGTACCAATGGAGACAGCCCTGGTCACACCAGTCTTACTGCAAATAGGTCAATACCAATGGAGACAGCCCTGGTCACACCAGTCTTACTGCAAATAGGTCAGTACCAATGGAGACAGCCCTGGTCACACCAGTCTTACTGCAAATAGGTCGGTACCAATGGAGACAGTCCTGGTCACACCAGTCTTACTGGAAATAGGTCAATACCAATGGAGACAGCCCTGGTCACACCAGTCTTACTGCAAATAGGTCAGTACCAATGGAGACAGCCCTGCTCACACCAATCTTACTGCAAATAGGTCGGTACCAATGGAGACAGCCCTGCTCACACCAGTCTTACTGCAAATAGGTCAGTACCAATGGAGGTTGTTGGTTGACCAAAAAAAGGGTAGTGGAGTTACAACTAAGGCATTTCCTATGTGTATTTTACCCTTTTGGGTAATTGTTTGCCAAATGGCTACCAAAGATTGGTCCCACCCCAGTCTGTGTTAGGTTTACTCCATCATAAGGGCTGGGAGTTATGTGGGGTTATTTTAACTGTGCACAGGCAGCATAACAGACCGGGGCCGTTACTAGGTTACTAGGTTTGCCACCAATGCAGAATGGAACAATGTCTTCTACAGAGTTTGGTAGGTATGGCGAGACTGTGTGAGTCTGCACGTTTCAGTCAACCTGTTTTCCCGCCGGGAACAATTTTGTCGTAAATGGATTTGCCAAACTGTCCATCTCTGTGATGTAACTCCCATGCACAGTTTAGGGTACATGGATAGTAGGTCTCTAGATATATCTTTATCTACACACATCTTTATCTACACAGCATGTAACAGCTGCACATTTATTTTAATGTAGTGATGAACATTGTAGGTAGACATTGTCACACAGAAAAGGGTTAGCTACAAATGAACTAGTATTGGATAACACAGGCTTATCTAAACCCGCTCCTTCAGGACTCATAACAGAAGCAAACATGTCAGTGCACATAAAAATGTTTTGAAATAGTGGTGAAGTTAAAGTTTGTTTTTGTAACCCTCTAAACTTGTGCTGGTTGAAAATGTCAGATTTGGGCACTAATAAGCGCCTACAATTGGAACGCAGTGGCTGTACAGTAACATGTTATACATGTCAGAGCTCTGGCTCTGCATTGGTTTTGACCCACCAGCTGTTCTGTACTTGAACACCCATCCCTGCTGCTAATTGGTCAACTTTTGCAAATTCTTTGTTGTCTGAGTGAGGGATATGCTGTAAATTAAGATGACTCCATGTATTTAGAGATGAGACGTTGAGGATTATACTAAATACCACTTTGATGTCATACAAGAAAGACAATCATCTGTGAGTCCAAATGTACACTTCACATTTCCACATCATAAAACTACTGTCATATACAGTATCAACGTTTATGATCACTATGTTTGATGTACAGTTACAAGATGACATGTGATCATACCCTGGGTTGTTCTGAACAGGAGCAGTCTGATATACAGTTACAAGATGACATGTGATCATACCCTGGGTTGTTCAGAACAGGAGCAGTCTGATGTACAGTTACAAGATGACATGTGATCATACCCTGGGTTGTTCTGAACAGGAGCAGTCTGATATACAGTTACAAGATGACATGTGATCATACCCTGGGTTGTTCAGAACAGGAGCAGTCTGTTTGATATACAGTTACAAGATGACATGTGATCATACCCTGGGTTGTTCTGAACAGGAGCAGTCTGATGTACAGTTACAAGATGACATGTGATCATACCCTGGGTTGTTCTGAACAGGAGCAGTCTGTTTGATATACAGTTACAAGATGACATGTGATCATACCCTGGGTTGTTCTGAACAGGAGCAGTCTGTTTGATATACAGTTACAAGATGACATGTGATCATACCCTGGATTGTTCTGAACAGGAGCAGTCTGTTTGATATACAGTTACAAGATGACATGTGATCATACCCTGGGTTGTTCTGAACAGGAGCAGTCTGATATGCAGTTACAAGATGACATGTGATCATACCCTGGGTTGTTCTGAACAGGAGCAGTCTGATAGTTACAAGATGACATGTGATCATACCCTGGGTTGTTCTGAACAGAAGCAGTCTGTTTGATGTACAGTTACAAGATGACATGTGATCATACCCTGGGTTGTTCTGAACAAAAGCAGTCTGTTTGATGTACAGTTACAAGATGACATGTGATCATACCCTGGGTTGTTCTGAACAGGAGCAGTCTGTTTGTTTATTGTGTGGAACAAGCACCTGAATGCACTTATAGTCATTTAGGTGTGTAGGAAGAAGTCATATGTTCCCCTGTATTGCCTTGTGAAAGCCTACACTGTAAGATCCTGTTTGATAACTTAGTTAGTCATGTTGGCAATAGAACAAGCTTTAAAATCATGCCCACCTGCCCCGTATTGCGATTTACAATGGACTGTTTTTTGGATTGTGTAAATAACAACAGTAATTGTGTGATGCCGGGTTGTGTTCCAAACTAAACAACTACAAGTGTGCTTGCTCTAGTTCCTCAACGGCACAGCTAGCAGAGTTCAAGACTCTTCTTTGAGTCATAAAAGTGCATTGAAATGTATTAGGAACTGTGCCCACTTTGGAGAGGTGTGTGTCCACTTGGAGACAGCAGTTAGACCCTTGTCATTTGTGTGTCTTATGTTGCACCTACCCCACAATTTCCAGGAATATTATTATGTTACTGAATGTATCCAGAGTATATTCACATTTTGTTATCAACAACTATGACAAAGTAGAGTAAATATAAAATAACAGTGTAATGGTTGAATTCAGTCTTGTGCCAGGTGAACTGTTGTGTACTCAACTTTTGGTCTACTAATTTTCCCATGATCTACAAACTCTTCCCTTTCAATTGCTACAATGGTTATGCATATGCTTTTCATACTTTTTCTGTAGGAAACATTTCAATTTAGCCCTATCCATATAGGCCAATTCCCACGAGTGTAGAGGGTTAAGTCTTGGTGACATTTCCCACTATTCCCTTGAGTATAACCTAGTCCCAGTCATTCATTACGGCCCCTAATGTATAGCCTATGTTTAACTACTTATCCTTGGTATTTCTGAGAAGGACAATCTGACTTGATGCCAGCTTCTCATATCTTGTTGATATTCTGAGAGGGTTATAATACTCTGTCTAGAAGCCAGTGACCTTTCAATAACCAGTTTACTGCTCAGACTGAGCAACAGACTAGGTCACATTCAGTGCATTCCACTCCATAAACCAACAGGCTACACATTTAACCCTTTCTGAACAAATTCTAACGTGCACTACCTGGCATTTGAAAGAGGATAGAAAGCTGCCATGTTATTGTTTCCAGTTTCACTGTCTGTTTTGTTGCCATAGCTGTGTGAGGCCTATATCATTGTAGCGTTCCTACAGAGATGAAGATAGCAAGAACTATGGAAACAAACTGACAGCAAGTTGTGTCTTGCGTGAGGGCTCTTATCTAGGTTAATGAACAACCGTCTTGTAGAAACAAGTCCACTTGTTTTCCTTCTAGTGACAATCTCTAACACATATTCTAGTGGGAGATGTACAGGGATTGTTGTTTAATGTGTAGACCTGCTGAAGTAGAGCATCAGCAGCATAGCGTTCATTATAAAGCTCAGTAAAACAGCCTCGTTCCACGCCGAGGTCCACAGTACATCAGAGTGGAGCGTGGTACATTGAGATGGTTCCAGCTACCCACAAACCTCCTTTCACCTCACCTGACACGGCCAGATTTGATCTATGCCTCACCAAACCTGCTAGTGACTATGTAATGACTGGAATGTGATTCAGCATTGTTGACTAAAAGCTTTGATGGCTGTGGTTCTGTAAAGAATGCCCTTTAGGCTGCGGCAAAAGATTGTGTAATAGTTGAACTTTTGACAAAGTAATATTTGATGAATGCTAATAGGATTTAATCCGTGATCAGTCTCTCTGTGGTCAAAGCCTGAAGCATATTGAGTGAAGGTGTTTTTCCTGCGTGTTTTGTTGTTTTCAGGACTTCCAGAGCAGTACTACAGCCTGACGTGGTTTCTGAGCCCCATCCTGGGCCTGATCCTCACCCCTCTCATTGGCTCAGCCAGCGACCGCTGCACCCTGAAATGGGGCCGCAGGAGACCCTTCATCCTGGCACTCTGTGTGGGGGTGTTACTGGGAGTTTCTCTCTTCCTCAATGGGTCCCTCCTAGGTGAGTGGGAGGTACTGTCTGAGTTCCAAATGGAACCCTATTCCTTATAAAGTGCACTACTTTAGACCAGAGCCATAGAGTCCTGTGGGCTGTGGTCAAAAGTAGTGCATTATGAAGGGAATAGGCACTATTTAATCATCATGTATTGGAAATGTGAAACTCCCTTAGATGCTCATGTTTTCTGTATTGTAAAATTATTCTTTAATGAAAGCGCTATGCTAAATAAATAGAATGCCTTATTATTCTATGTGCTCTAGGATTAGCCCTCGGGGACGTTCCCAGCAGTCAGCCCATTGGGATAGTGCTGACGGTGCTGGGCGTGGTTCTACTGGACTTCAGTGCAGATGCCTCAGATGGGCCTATCAGAGCCTACCTGTTGGATGTAGCCGACACAGAGGAGCAGGACATGGCCCTCAACATACATGCTTTCTCTGCAGGTACACGATGCTGCCCTAGTTGTATTGGCTCCTTCTCACTAGTCTGTCCTTGATTCCTTGTGTCCTCTCCTCCCCACCTCCTCAAACAGTCAGGGGGAAGCAAGAAGAGGATTTAAGAACCCTACAAGCACATTTCCTCTCCTCATATCCTGTTGTCTTTCTGCACTTTCTTCTGATGTTTTGAGGAGGAGGCAGGGAGAGGACGGGAGGAGAGGACGGGAGGAGAGGACGGGAGGAGAGGACACTAAGACACTGTAGAATCACTATGTAACTGAGGGGGTGAATGCCAAAGACACTGTAGAATCACTTTGTAACTGGGGGGGGGTGAATGCCAAAGACACTAACAGTTATTATTGCTCAATGTTACATAAAGGGGGCTATCAGTCATGTCTTGAGTCAGTTTTAAATTGATTTCATGTTGTTGAAGCCGATGTGTGTGATTGGTGGAGCTACATGTTTGGAATGTGAGGTCACATGGCACCCCCTCTAAACAAATACAATCTTTACTTTTATTGGTCACGGTTGTTCACGTGATGATTCCCTGAGGGAAATGAACAAAAACATAAGGAAACTCGTTTATCATCGGTATTTGGAGCACCGAACAACTCATAAAGTGGCAGCTCTAACATTGTTTTGACATTGTGTTTTGGCAGGGCTGGGAGGAGCGGTTGGCTACGTGCTGGGTGGCCTGGACTGGACCAGCACCATCCTGGGCACGGCCTTCAAGTCCCAGGAGCAGATCCTGTTTGTGTTTGCTGCCGTCATCTTCACCATATCTGTGATTCTACACATGTTCAGTATCAAGGAGGAGAGTTTTGAGGCTCGTGGTGACACTCTGGGAGAGGGAGACTCCGACAGCCTGTCCTCCTCAGAGAAACTGAAGGGGGGCTTGGCAGGGCCTCGTAGTGTACCTCAGCTGGACGTTATAGGAGAGGAGGACGCCCAGTCAGAGAGGGAGCTCTTCATCAACGTGGACAGGGTGAGGAGTAAGAGCGACTCGGTGCTGGCCATGCCTGACGCCACCATCGAGCTGGACTCAGACCTGGACCAGGACGGTCATTTCCTGGCCGACATTGAGCCCTCCATCTTTCAGGACTACCCCCAAGATTTGTACCCTGGCACCCCTCAGAGACACTACAGTGGGTGGGGCATCCAGGACCTGGAAGGCCCCCAGGCCGAGGCTCAGGCAGACAGCCAGCTGCCCCTCTTCCACCAGGACCCCTCCCCCTACTACAGCAGGGAGCACATGTTGTTCAACAACCAGACCAACCAGGGAGCCAAATGCCTCAACGGGGCCTCAGCGGCCCTGGCCGTCCCCTCCAACCACACAGCCCGCGGGGCCAACAGCCAGGGCCGAATGCCAGGCCTGAGGCCGTCCAACACCAGCACCACTACCGGGCCACGCCGCTTCCCCTTCTACCGCCAGCCGTCATTTACATTCTCTTACTATGGCCGCGTGGGTTCAGCACGATACCGCCACCGCAGAAACACCATGGGCAATCCGGCCGGCGCCAACCTCCGCATCAAGACCTCGCAGAGCATGAACGACATCTACGAGCACATGCGGCAGAGGAGGGAGCTTCAGCAGAGCAGCACCACACTGTCCAGCGGGGACTCTGAGAGGGACGACGGAGACCAGGGGGGCACCACGGTCAAGCTGCTGTGGCTGTCCATGCTGAAGATGCCCCCCCAGCTGCTGAGGCTCTGCGTCTGTCATCTCCTCACCTGGTTCTCCATCATCGCTGAGGCAGTATTCTACACAGACTTCATGGGACAGGTCATCTATGCTGGAGACCCCACAGTGAGAACCTGTCCAGTCCTCCATTGTAATTCATTGTATATTGTAGTTCATTATAGTTTGTAGTTTATTTCAGTAAGAGAATGAGGACTCTTGTTTTATTTGTCTATCTTTCCTCAATAATCTATTGTTCCTGTTTTCCTTCCTTCTCTTTCTACTCTTCTTTCCTATTCTCTGTTTCTCCTCTACAGGACAGGGAACCCTCAGAATCACTAGGTCTCTGTTACTCCTCTACAGGACAGGGAACCCTCAGAATCACTAGGTCTCTGTTTCTCCTCTACAGGACAGGGAACCCTCAGAATCACTAGGTCTCTGTTTCTCCTCTACAGGATAGGGAACCCTCAATCACTAGGTCTCTGTTTCTCCTCTACAGGACAGGGAATCCTCAGAATCACTAGGTCTCTGTTACTCCTCTACAGGACAGGGAACCCTCAGAATCACTAGGTCTCTGTTTCTCCTCTACAGGACAGGGAACCCTCAGAATCACTAGGTCTCTGTTTCTCCTCTACAGGACAGGGAACCCTCAGAATCACTAGGTCTCTGTTACTCCTCTACAGGACAGGGAACCCTCAGAATCACTAGGTCTCTGTTTCTCCTCTACAGGACAGGGAACCCTCAGAATCACTAGGTCTCTGTTTCTCCTCTACAGGACAGGGAACCCTCAGAATCACTAGGTCTCTGTTTCTCCTCTACAGGACAGGGAACCCTCAATCACTAGGTCTCTGTTACTCCTCTACAGGACAGGGAACCCTCAGAATCACTAGGTCTCTGTTTCTCCTCTACAGGACAGGGAACCCTCAGAATCACTAGGTCTCTGTTTCTCCTCTACAGGACAGGGAACCCTCAGAATCACTAGGTCTCTGTTTCTCCTCTACAGGACAGGGAACCCTCAGAATCACTAGGTCTCTGTTTCTCCTCTACAGGACAGGGAACCCTCAATCACTAGGTCTCTGTTACTCCTCTACAGGACAGGGAACCCTCAGAATCACTAGGTCTCTGTTTCTCCTCTACAGGACAGGGAACCCTCAGAATCACTAGGTCTCTGTTTCTCCTCTACAGGACAGGGAACCCTCAATCACTAGGTCTCTGTTACTCCTCTACAGGACAGGGAACCCTCAATCATTAGGTCTCTGTTTCTCCTCTACAGGACAGGGAACCCTCAGAATCACTAGGTCTCTGTTTCTCCTCTACAGGACAGGGAACCCTCAATCACTAGGTCTCTGTTTCTCCTCTACAGGACAGGGAACCCTCAATCACTAGGTCTACTGACAAGGGCTCAAGTTATTTTAAATGCCGATGTAATGTTTTTAATGGGACAAAATGTTAAATCTGATAATGTGCACAATTTTGTGGTGCAAATTGATTTCGGAGTTTATGGACTTCTATATGTTCTATTTTCTCTGTCTAGGCTCCTGCTAACTCCACTGACCTGCAGAACTACCATAAAGGGGTTCAGATGGGCTGCTGGGGACTGGTTGTCTATGCTGCTACCGCTGCAGTCTGCTCAGGTAGGTCCTACTCCTTAGAGAAATACAGTGTGGAAAGCAACGTGGACGGCAACGTGGACAGTGTGGACGGCAACGTGGACAGTGTGGACGGCAACGTGGACAGTGTGGACGGCAACGTGGACAGTGTGGACGGCAACGTGAATGGCAACGTGTACAGTATGGACAGCAACCTTTACGGTATGGACAGCAACGTGTACGGTATGTACAGCAAAATGGACAGCAACGTGTACAGGATGAACAGCAACGTGGACGTATGGACAGCAACAGGAACAGCAACATGTACGGTATGGACAGCAACCTGGACGGTATGGACAGCAACGTGGACAGTATGGAAAGCAACGGGAACAGCAACATGTACGGTATGGACAGCAACCTGGACGGTATGGACAGCAACCTGGACGGTATGGACAGCAACCTGGACGGTATGGACAGCAACGTGGACAGTATGGAAAGCAACATGGACAGCA
The DNA here is from genome assembly GCF_013265735.2 of Oncorhynchus mykiss. Taxonomy (NCBI): domain Eukaryota; kingdom Metazoa; phylum Chordata; class Actinopteri; order Salmoniformes; family Salmonidae; genus Oncorhynchus; species Oncorhynchus mykiss. The sequence goes on from NC_048567.1 coordinate 3,521,788, forward strand.
ACGTGCACAGTATGGACAGCAACGTGCACAGTATGGACAGCAACGTGCACGGTATGGACAGCAACGTGCACGGTATGGACAGCAACGTGCACGGTATGGACAGCAACGTGCACGGTATGGACAGCAACGTGGACAGTATGGAAAGCAACATGGACAGCAACGTGCACGGTATGGACAGCAACGTGCACGGTATGGACAGCAACGTGAACAGCAACGTGGACAGCAACGTGGGCAGTATGGAAAGCAACGTGAACAGCAACATGCACGGTATGGACAGCAGCGTGCACGGTATGGACAGCAACGTGGACAGTATGGAAAGCAACGTGAACAGCAACATGCACGGTATGGACAGCAGTGTGCACGGTATGGACAGCAACGTGAACAGCAGCCTGTACAATATGGACAGCAACGTGTACGGTATGGACGGCAACATGGACGGTATGGACAGCAATGTGGACAGCAAGGTGTACAGTATGGACAGCAACCTGGACGGTATGGACAGCAACGTGCACGGTATGGACAGCAACGTGTACGGTATGGAAAGCAACATGGACAGCAACGTGCACAGTATGGACAGCAACGTGCACGGTATGGACAGCAAAGTGCACGGTATGGACAGCAACGTGCACGGTATGGACAGCAACGTGAACAGCAACGTGGACAGTATGGAAAGCGACGTGAACAGCAACATGCACGGTATGGACAGCAGCGTGCACGGTATGGACAGCAACGTGAACAGCAACGTGGACAGTATGGAAAGCAACGTGAACAGCAACATGCACGGTATGGACAGCAGTGTGCACGGTATAGACAGCAACGTGAACAGCAGCCTGTACAGTATGGACAGCAACGTGTACAGTATGGACGGCAACATGGACGGTATGGACAGCAATGTGGACAGCAAGGTGTACAGTATGGACAGCAACCTGGACGGTATGGACAGCAACGTGCACGGTATGGACAGCAACGTGTACGGTATGGACAGCAACGTGTACGGTATAGACGGCAACATGGACGGTACGGACAGCAACGTGGACAGCAAGGTGTACGGTATGGACAGCAACCTGGACCTTATGGACAGCAACATGGACAGCAACGTGTACAGTGTGGACGGCAACGTGTACGGTATGGACGGCAACGTGCACGGTATGGACGGCAACGTGCACGGTATGGACGGCAACGTGCACGGTATGGACGGCAACGTGCACGGTATGGACGGCAACGTGCACGGTATGGACAGCAACGTGCACGGTATGGACGGCAACGTGCACGGTATGGACGGCAACGTGCACGGTATGGACGGCAACGTGCACGGTATGGACGGCAAGGTGTACGGTATGGACAGCAACCTGTACCGTATGGACAGCAACGTTTACGGTATGGACAGCAAAATGGACAGCAACGTGTACGGTATGGACAGCAAAATGAACAGCAACGTGTACCGTACGGACAGCAACGTGTACGGTATGGATAGCAACGTGTACGGTATGGATAGCAACGTGTACGGTATGGACAGCAACGTGTACGGTATGGATAGCAACGTGTACGGTATGGATAGCAACGTGTACGGTATGGACAGCAACGTGTACGGTACGGGCAGCAACGTGTACGGTACGGGCAGCAACGTGTACGGTACGGGCAGCAACGTGTACGGTACGGGTAGCAACGTGTACGGGTAGCAACGTGTACGGTACGGGCAGCAATGTGTACGGTATGGACGGCAACGTGCACGGTATGGACGGCAACGTGCACGGTATGGACAGCAACATGGACGGTATGGACAGTATTATGGACAGCAACCTGTACAGTACGGACAGCAACGTGCACGGTATGGACAGCAACGTGCACGGTATGGACAGCAACGTGCACGGTATGGACGGCAACGTGAACAGCAACATGTACAGTATGGACAGCAACGTGGACAGTATGGAAAGCAACGTGAACAGCAACGTGCACGGTATGGACAGCAACGTGCACGGTATGGGCAGCAACGTGCACGGTATGGGCAGCAACGTGCACGGTATGGACAGCAACGTGCACGGTATGGACAGCAAGGTGCACGGTATGGACAGCAATGTGGACAGCAACATGGACAGCAAGGTGTACGGGATGGGCAGCAACGTGCACGGTATGGACAGCAACGTGCACGGTATGGACAGCAAGGTGCACGGTATGGACAGCAATGTGGACAGCAACATGGACAGCAAGGTGTACGGGATGGACAGCAACCTGTACAGTACGGACAGCAACGTGGACAGTACGGACAGCAACGTGGACAGTACGGACAGCAATGTGCACGGTATGGACGGCAACGTGAACAGCAACCTGTACAGTATGGACAGCAGCGTGTACAGTATGGACAGCAACGTGTACGGTGTGTACAGCAAAATGGACAGCAACGTGTACGATATGTACAGCAAAATGGACAGCAACGTGTACGATATGTACAGCAAAATGGACAGCAACGTGTACAGTATGAACATTAACAGCAAGGTGTACGGTATTGACAGCAAGGTGTACGGTATTGACAGCAAGGTGCACGGTATGGACAGCAAGGTGCACGGTATGGACAGCAAGGTGCACGGTATGGACAGCAAGGTGCACGGTATGGACAGCAAGGTGCACGGTATGGACAGCAAGGTGCACGGTATGGACAGCAACATGTACGTATGGACAGCAACGTGTACAGTATGGACAGCAACATGGACGGCAACGCGAACAGCAACCTGGACAGCAAGGTGTACGGTATGGACAGCAAGGTGTACGGTATGGACAGTAATGTGTACAGTATGGACAGCAGCGTGTACAGTATGGACAGCAACGTGTACGGTATGGACAGCAAAATGAACAGCAACGTGGACGGTATGGACAGCAACGTGGACGGTATGGACAGCAACGTGTACGGTATGGACAGCAATGTGTACAGTATGGACAGCAATGTGTACAGTATGGACAGCAAGGTGTACGGTGTGTACGGTATGGACAGCAATGTGTACAGTATGGACAGCAACGTGTACCGTACGGACAGCAACGTGTACCGTACGGACAGCAACGTGTACCGTACGGACAGCAACGTGTACCGTACGGACAGCAACGTGTACCGTACGGACAGCAACGTGTACCGTACGGACAGCAACGTGTACGGACAGCAAAATGAACAGTAACTTGTACCGTACGGACAGCAAAATGGACAGCAACATGTACGGTACGGGCAGCAACGTGTACGGTACGGGCAGCAACGTGCACGGTATGGACGGCAACGTGCACGGTATGGACAGCAACGTGTACGGTATGGACAGCAACGTGTACGGTACGGGCAGCAACGTGTACGGTATTAACAGCAAAATGGACTGCAGCGTGTACAGTATGAACAGCAACATTAACAGCAACGTGTACGATATGTACAGCAAGTATGAACAGCAACATTAACAGCAACGTGGACGGTATGGACAGCAACGTGTACGGTATTAACAGCAAAATGGACAGCAGCGTGTACAGTATGAACAGCAACATTAACAGCAACGTGTACGATATGTACAGCAAGTATGAACAGCAACATTAACAGCAACGTGTACAGTATGAACCGCAACGTGTACGGTATGGACAGCAAGGTGGACAGCAACGTGTATGGTACGGCCAGCAACGTGTATGGTACGGCCAGCAACGTGTACCGTACGGACAGCAACGTGTACGGTATGGACAGCAAAAGGGACAGCAACAGCAACACGTACAGTATGAGCAGCAACGTGTACGGTATGAACAGCAACGTGTACAGTATGGACAGCAACATGTACGGTATGAACAGCAATGTGTACGGTATGAACAGCAACGTGTACAGTATGGACAGCAACATGTACGGTATGAACAGCAACGTGTACGGTATGAGCAGCAACGTGTACAGTATGGACAACAACGTGTACGGTATGAGCAGCAACGTGTACGGTATGAGCAGCAACGTGTACGGAATGAGCAGCAACGTGTACGGTATGAGCAGCAACGTGTACGGTATGAACAGCAACGTGTACAGTATGGACAACAACGTGTACGGTATGAGCAGCAACGTGTACGGTATGAGCAGCAACGTGTACGGAATGAGCAGCAACGTGTACGGTATGAGCAGCAACGTGTACGGTATGAACAGCAACGTGTACAGTATGGACAACAACGTGTACGGTATGAGCAGCAACGTGTACGGTATGAACAGCAACGTGTACAGTATGGACAACAACGTGTACGGTATGAGCAGCAACGTGTACGGTATGAGCAGCAACGTGTACGGAATGAGCAGCAACGTGTACGGAATGAGCAGCAACGTGTACGGTATGAGCAGCAACGTGTACGGTATGAACAGCAACGTGTACGGTATGAGCAGCAACGTGTACGGTATGAGCAGCAACGTGTACGGAATGAGCAGCAACGTGTACGGTATGAGCAGCAACGTGTACGGTATGAACAGCAACGTGTACGGTATGGACAACAACGTGTACGGTATGAGCAGCAACGTGTACGGTATGAGCAGCAACGTGTACGGAATGAGCAGCAACGTGTACGGTATGAGCAGCAACGTGTACGGTATGAGCAGCAACGTGTACGGTATGAACAGCAACGTGTACGGTATGGACAACAACGTGTACGGTATGAGCAGCAACGTGTACGGTATGAACAGCAACGTGTACAGTATGGACAACAACGTGTACGGTATGAGCAGCAACGTGTACGGTATGAGCAGCAACGTGTACGGAATGAGCAGCAACGTGTACGGTATGAGCAGCAACGTGTACGGTATGAACAGCAACGTGTACGGTATGAGCAGCAACGTGTACGGTATGAGCAGCAACGTGTACGGAATGAGCAGCAACGTGTACGGTATGAGCAGCAACGTGTACGGTATGAACAGCAACGTGTACAGTATGGACAACAACGTGTACGGTATGAGCAGCAACGTGTACGGTATGAGCAGCAACGTGTACGGAATGAGCAGCAACGTGTACAGTATGGACAGCAACATGTACGGTATGAACAGCAACGTGTACGGAATGAGCAGCAACGTGTACGGTATGAGCAGCAACGTGTACGGTATGAACAGCAACGTGTACGGTATGAGCAGCAACGTGTACAGTATGGACAACAACGTGTACGGTATGAGCAGCAACGTGTACGGTATGAGCAGCAACGTGTACGGAATGAGCAGCAACGTGTACGGTATGAGCAGCAACGTGTACGGTATGAACAGCAACGTGTACAGTATGGACAACAACGTGTACGGTATGAGCAGCAACGTGTACGGTATGAGCAGCAACGTGTACGGAATGAGCAGCAACGTGTACGGTATGAGCAGCAACGTGTACGGTATGAACAGCAACGTGTACAGTATGAACAGCAACGTGTACAGTATGGACAACAACGTGTACGGTATGAGCAGCAACGTGTACGGTATGAACAGCAACGTGTACAGTATGGACAACAACGTGTACGGAATGAGCAGCAACGTGTACGGTATGAGCAGCAACGTGTACGGTATGAACAGCAATGTGTACGGTATGAGCAGCAACGTGTACAGTATGGACAACAACGTGTACGGTATGAGCAGCAACGTGTACGGTATGAGCAGCAACGTGTACGGAATGAGCAGCAACGTGTACGGTATGAGCAGCAACGTGTACGGTATGAACAGCAACGTGTACAGTATGGACAACAACGTGTACGGTATGAGCAGCAACGTGTACGGTATGAGCAGCAACGTGTACGGAATGAGCAGCAACGTGTACGGTATGAGCAGCAACGTGTACGGTATGAACAGCAACGTGTACAGTATGGACAACAACGTGTACGGTATGAGCAGCAACGTGTACGGTATGAACAGCAACGTGTACAGTATGGACAACAACGTGTACGGTATGAGCAGCAACGTGTACGGTATGAGCAGCAACGTGTACGGAATGAGCAGCAACGTGTACGGTATGAGCAGCAACGTGTACGGTATGAACAGCAACGTGTACGGTATGAGCAGCAACGTGTACGGTATGAGCAGCAACGTGTACGGTATGGAGAGCAACGTGAACAGTATGAGCAGCAACGTGTACGGTACGAACAGCAACGTGTAGGGTACGGACAGCAACGTGTATACCAAAGAGTGAGGTCTTGACTCACAACCAGTATAGTGAGTACTAAGTACGTGCTACTTAATGCAACTAATTTGTGCCAACTCAATAATGTTGCGTATGTTGTATTTGTTGACAGCTGTGCTACAGAAATACCTGGACAACTACGACCTGAGCATTAAGGTGATCTACATCCTGGGTACTCTGAGCTTCTCCCTGGGAACTGCGGTCATGGCGATCTTCCCTAACGTCTACGTTGCCATGGTGATGATCAGCACCATGGGCATCATCTCCATGAGTATCTCCTACTGCCCCTATGCTCTGCTGGGCCAGTACCACGAGAACAAGCAGGTGAGGATCACTGTGGAACACCATAGATCACTATACACTGAGTGCACAAAACATTAGGAACACCTTCCTAATATTGAGTTACAGCCCCCTCCCCCCTTTGTCCTCAGAACAGCCTCAATATGTCGGGCCATGGACTTTGCAGGGTGTCAAGCGTTCCACAGGGATGCTGGCACATGTTGACTCCCATGTTTCCCACAGTTGTAAAATTATCTGGATGTCCTTTGGGTGGTGGACCATTCTTGATACATTCCCTCAATGTGTGAAGCCAATGCCGAACGCCCGATAGCTGTAGTGTAGCTGAGCCGGTACATGAATTCTGTCTCACGTCCTTTCTATTAAATGGTAACAGAACTACATGCCCGCATGTCTTGTAGGGTTAAATTAGACCATACACTGAGAATACCAAACATTAGGAACACCTCAACAGCCTCAGTTCATCGGGGCATGGACTCTACAAGGTGTCGAAAGTGTTCCACAGGGATGCTGACCCATGTTGGCTCCAATGTTTCCCACAGTTGTCAAGTTGGCTGGATGTCCTTTGGGTGGTGGATCATTCTTGATACACACAGGAATCTTTTGTCTTGCCCATTGACCCTCTGAATGGCACACACACAATCCATGTCTCAAGGCTTAAAAATCCTTAGAAAGAAAGGAGGACCAAGGCACTCTTCATATAATTATTTAAAATGCCATTTTGTATGGCATGTTCAATGAAAACAAAGTTTAAACTCTCTGTTTTGGCTGCATGGTCTTCGTCTTCAACATGTCTCTACACTGTTTGAAGTGGATTTAATATCAATAAGGGATCATAGCTTTCACCTGGATTCACCTGGTCAGTCTGTCATGGAAAGAGCAGGTGTTCTTAATGTTTTGTACACTCAGTGTAGATTACTTTAGTTCACTATAGCTCTTAACAGACCTAGTTAGTAGACGCTGCTAGTACCACGAGAACAAGGATGTTGGTACACTTTCAAAGGGGTCACATTGTTAATAAAAACAACTTGATATGGATATGATGTTGCTCATTCTAGGCCAATGTGATGATAATAGAGTTCGACTATTACCTAGTTCCAATCTTTGGACTGACGTGAGAGATGAGTAAGGTAATTTCTTCCCCCCTCTGTCTCTACCGCAGTACATCCACCACAGTCCGGGGAAGTCGCGACGAGGCTTCGGCATCGACTGTGCCATACTGTCGTGCCAGGTGTACATTGCCCAGATCCTGGTGGCGTCTGCACTGAGCACGGTGGTGGACGCGGTGGGCAGCGTGCTGGTCATCCCAATGATGGCCTCTGGAGGCTCCTTCCTGGGCTTCCTCACCTCCACCTTCCTGGTCATCTACCCAGACTCCTCCACTCCCACCACTACGCAGGACCAGGAGGGGTATGGAGAGGAGGGGTCTCCGGCCCTGGTGGCCCCAGAACCAGACCCCAGTGGTAGCAGTATGCAGGAGCCAGTAGTCCTTCTCAAAACGTCTCCTAAGGGCAGCAGCAGCACGGCACACTACGAGTCCACTATTTAACAAAGAAGAAGAGGGACAAGGACAAAATACTGGTGGCATCACAATAGTCATAAAGTGTCTTCCTCTCTTTGTCTCCTTTCTTTAATCTGCACAGATATCTAGTGGAGAAAGACAGTGACCAAACCTTCACACTCACTAGTCACATGAGTTCCAGTGGGATGGACTGTTCCAATGAACACGTTGTGCATTTCTTGACATATGGCTGTTTTTCTTTTCCTCGTGGGGTTCAAATGTTTGTGGGTTCACTGATTACGTCCCAAATAGCACCCTACTCCCTTTATAGTGCACTTTATACCTGGGTCCATAAGGCTCTGGTCAAATGTAGGGCACTAAATAGGGAATAGGGTGCCATTTGGGACTCATTCACAGTTTGAAAGGCCTGCAGGCCTTATCAGAAGGAGTATCCACCTCATACACAGGATCTAATGTTGGACTATTTTTCTTAAACGTGACTCTGTAGATGGTTGTTTAAACTGCACATGAATATTTTCACTCCATTTCTAAATTGAAAACATTTTTTATTGATTTTATTTTGTGATTGTACAAAATGGTTTGAGTGACCGATCAACTTTTTTAGATCAAACTTAGTTTCCCCACAGACAGAATGATATAGGAGTCCCTATGTTACTGTGACCTCACTAAAGATGCTGCAGTCACAGAGGATCCAGTTCAGAACAATATAGGAGGTGCTCTGTTACTGTGACCTCACTAAAGATGCTGCAGTCACAAGAGGATCCAGTTCAGAACAGTATGGGAGTCTCTCTTACTATGACCTCACTAAAGATGCTGCAGTCACAGAGGATCCAGTTCAGAACAATATAGCAGTCGCTCTGTTGCTGTGACCTCACTAAAGATGCTGCAGTCACAGAGGATCCAGTTCAGAACAATATAGGAGTCGCTCTGTTACTGTGACCTCACTAAAGATGCTGCAGTCACTGAGGATCCAGTTCAGAACAATATAGGAGGTGCTCTGTTACTGTGACCTCACTAAAGATGCTGCAGTCACAAGAGGATCCAGTTCAGAACAGTATGGGAGTCTCTCTTACTATGACCTCACTAAAGATGCTGCAGTCACAGAGGATCCAGTTCAGAACAATATAGCAGTCGCTCTGTTGCTGTGACCTCACTAAAGATGCTGCAGTCACAGAGGATCCAGTTCAGAACAATATAGCAGTCGCTCTGTTGCTGTGACCTCACTAAAGATGCTGCAGTCACAGAGGATCCAGTTCAGAACAATATAGGAGTCGCTCTGTTACTGTGACCTCACTAAAGATGCTGCAGTCACTGAGGATCCAGTTCAGAACAATATAGGAGGTGCTCTGTTACTGTGACCTCACTAAAGATGCTGCAGTCACAAGAGGATCCAGTTCAGAACAGTATGGGAGTCTCTCTTACTATGACCTCACTAAAGATGCTGCAGTCACAGAGGATCCAGTTCAGAACAATATAGCAGTCGCTCTGTTGCTGTGACCTCACTAAAGATGCTGCAGTCACAGAGGATCCAGTTCAGAACAATATAGGAGGTGCTCTGTTACTGTGACCTCACTAAAGATGCTGCAGTCACAGAGGATCCAGTTCAGAACAGTATGGGAGTCTCTCTTACTATGACCTCACTAAAGATGCTGCAGTCACAGAGGATCCAGTTCAGAACAATATAGCAGTCGCTCTGTTACTGTGACCTCACTAAAGATGCTGCAGTCACAGAGGATCCAGTTCAGAACAGTATGGGATTCCCTATGTTACTGTGACCTCACTAAAGATGCTGCAGTCACAGAGGATCCAGTTCAGAACTTTATAGGAGTCGCTCTGTTACTGTGACCTCACTAAAGATGCTGCAGTCACAGAGGATCCAGTTCAGAACTTTATAGGAGTCGCTTTGTTACTGTGACCTCACTAAAGATGCTGCAGTCACAGAGGATCCAGTTCAGAACAATATAGGAGGTGCTCTGTTACTGTGACCTCACTAAAGATTCTGCAGCCATCGAAGATCCAGTTTAGAACAGTATAGGATTTGCTGTTACTGTGACCTCACTAAGGGGCGGCAGGGTAGCCTAGTGGTTAGAGCGTTGGACTAGTAACCGAAAGGTTTCAAGTTCAAATCCCCGAGCTGACAAGGTACTAATATGTCGGTCTGGCCCTGAGCAAGCAGTCGGTCAGAACAATATAGGAGTCGGTCTCTTTTACTGGGACCTCACTATGCCACAGAGGATCCAGTTCAGGGTCAGTCAGTTACATTCCCTATTATAAACACCATCCACTAACTCTCTTCAGTCTATTGACATGTATATCATGAAAACACTCAGGGCTATTATACAGAACAGATGATATGATGTCCAGGTTACACCAAAAGTCCAAAGAACCATTCAGGATGTTCCTTTTTGTAGCTCATATTTGCCATTTACTGGGTTGAGTGGCCTATAGCCTACTGTTTACATGACAGGGTTGGATAAGTGTTATCAGCCTTACGATAATCAAATGCTGAAGTGATGATGCTTACATTCTAACACATATCAATATTTTAAAAAGGGAACATATTGTTAAACTCGATTATAGTACGCTGCATGGAAGAATACTAGATTTCATACTACAACTAGTAATTACAAATGGTCTATGATCATAAGATGCCTTTGGGCCCATGCAGCATTGAAGAAACCCTACACTGTACTGTGCTACAGGAAGTAGCCCTCTGTTGTTCTGAACCATCTGTTCCACAGGGTAACGCACAAGAAAGGATATTTGCTCTGTATGTTTTTACATTTAACAACTGCAAAAGCTGCACTATAAATTTGAAGAACTTTAAGAGAGGACAGTGTGTGTGTCATTATTTATCTGGCAGAACAGTCATGCACATCTGTTGACAGATGTGTATAGAGATGAAGTCCCAAACGGTAGTGCGTTACCTTTGACTAGAGTCCTACAGGGCATGTACAACTAATGAGCTGTGTGCCTAGAAGGTCTTCCCAGGCCCAGAGTGTTGGGTTTAGGAGTTGTTCCACCTACGTGAGGTGGTAGGTAGAGGGTGGTATTCACCAGGAACCAAATGGAAGTAAAGGGGTGGAAACGGGGAGGGACCTCACTGCATTTATCCAATCAAAAAGTGTCCTGTTGCAAAGCGTTTTGGAGGTGTTCTCAAATGAAGAGGATCCATCATCACATCCAGCAGAAACATCTGGCTCTAGAAAGTGGGAAAAGGAACTTTTTGGTACATTTTTCTTGTCAACTGCTGTAATTTAAGAGGTTTGGTTGTAATGGGGAAAATATAAATGTCTATCTGGTTGTGAAATAGTTTTAGTTTGGGAATGTGTGCAAATGAGAAATTAAATTGGTCACACTCAAGTTTCAATCTTTATAATATAAATTATCTCAACATTTTGGTTTCAAAGTTGAGCAATGATTTTGTCAAAGTGGAAATGTTATATTCCCTTCTGCTGTTGAGCTGTACAGACGTGTTATACCCTGATAACAACTAACAACCTGACCCGGATAACAACTAACCTGCTGACCCTGTTAACAACTAACAACCTGACCCTGTTAACAACTAACCACCTGACCCTGTTAACAACTAACCTGCTGACCCTGTTAACTAACCAGCTGACCCTGATAACAACTAACCTGCTGACCCTGATAACAACTAACCTGCTGACCCTGATAACAACTAACCTGCTGACCCTGATAACAACTAACCTGCTATGGCCTCCCGGGTGGCGCAGTGGTTAAGGACGCTGTACTGCAGCGCCAGCTGTGCCATCAGAGTCCCTGGGTTCGTGCCCAGGCTCTGTTGTAACCGGCCGCGACCGGGAGGTCGCCTAGCGTCGTCCGGGTTAGGGAGGGATTGGTCGGTAGGGATCTCCTTGTCCTTGTCTCATCCCGCACCAGCGACTCCTGTGGCGGCCCGGGCGCAGTGCGCGCTAGCCAAGGTTTGTTAACCTTGTTAACAACTAACCTGCTGACCCTGTTAACAACTAACAACCTGACCCTGATAACAACTAACCACCTGACCCTGTTAACAACTAACCTCCTGACCCTGTTAACAACTAACAACCTGACCCTGTTAACAACTAACCACCTGACCCGGATAACAACTAACCTGCTGACCCTGTTAACAACTAACAACCTGACCCTGTTAACAACTAACCACCTGACCCTGTTAACAACTAACAACCTGACCCTGTTAACAACTAACCACCTGACCCGGATAACAATTAACCACCTGACCCTGTTAACAACTAACCTGCTGACCCTGTTAACAACTAACCACCTGACCCTGTTAACAACTAACCTGCTGACCCTGTTAACAACTAACCTCCTGACCCTGTTAACAACTAACAACCTGACCCTGTTAACAACTAACCACCTGACCCTGTTAACAACTAACCTGCTGACCCTGTTAACAACTAACCTGCTGACCCTGTTAACAACTAACCACCTGACCCTGTTAACAACTAACCTGCTGACCCTGTTAACAACTAACCACCTGACCCTGTTAACAACTAATCACCTGACCCTGATAACAACTAACCTGCTGACCCTGTTAACAACTAACCTGCTGACCCTGTTAACAACTAACCTGCTGACCCTGTTAACAACTAACCTGCTGACCCTGTTAACAACTAACCTGCTGACCCTGATAACAACTAACCACCTGACCCTGTTAACAACTAACCTGCTGACCCTGTTAACAACTAACCTGCTGACCCTGTTAACAACTAACCTGCTGACCCGGATAACAACTAACCTGCTGACCCTTTTAACAACTAACCTGCTGACCCTGTTAACAACTAACCTGCTGACCCTGTTAACAACTAACCTGCTGACCCTGTTAACAACTAACCTGCTGACCCTGTTAACAACTAACCTTCTGACCCTGATAACTAACCAGCTGACCCTGTTAACAACTAACCTTCTGACCCTGATAACTAACCAGCTGACCCTGATAACTAACCTGCTGACCCTAACACTGTTAATTAACAGGGTATTGGTGTATAAATGGAGGATAGGTAATGAATGCACCTTTAAATATCAAAATGATGTCCCTCCCCAAATGTGCGCAAATGTAATTAAAATAACCAGCAGCAGTTGCCTTCTTTGAAGAAGCTGAATCTTTATGCCTTTATTGCGACTTTGTTAACACTAAACTTAAATTGAGTGTCGTTGCATTGTTACAATGTTGCACATTGCTCACTAGATGGCACTATAACAAAGTCGATAGAGAAACTGAATGAGTCTTCTGACATAATTTATTATAGCAGTTTTGTTAAGTAGGCAATGCAGCTTCTTAACTTCTACGACAGCAAATTAGAATGCACGAGGTTTTGAATTCTTTACAAAAGTAGGGGCAACTGCATTTTTCCAGTACGCATGATTTTGTATCCTTTCTGAAAGCAGGAAGCAGCACGCTGTTAATCCCAGTCAGACAGATATCAGTATTTCCTGGGAAGGTCAAATCAACTGCATTGTTTACAAAGGTGTTTTGATTGTGTCTTTCGGTGGCTACAAATTCATTCAAACGAATGTCAGTGACTTTGGCCCGTGATCTTGGATTACCGATGGACCAACAGGTTGGTGAAGATCATTAATTGGCATTTGAAATAAATCAGTTAAAGACTAACTTTCTGTTTTGACAATTTACATTTTTATATGTAGCTGAGCTACCTTCTATATGTTTACGGAAACATGAATATGCTTTGACAGTGATGTATGCACAGTAGCTATTGAATGACACACACAACATGGAATTTGATCATCACATGCTCTTGGCCTATAAAGGGATCTTGGCTCTTTCAGTATGGCTTGTATGGAAAGAGTGCGGATGTTGCCAAGTTTTCCAGAGACACCAATTCATCAATGGAAACTAAATGCATTGTATGTCAGTCAATCAGTACTGAGAAGGCTGGGAATATGGGGTGATAAACAGACAAAAGGAGTGTCCGATTTCAGCCTATTTCACTGTAACGCATTCATTTTAGTGCTGCTTCTAATTGTCTAGTTCAGACTACAACTGCAAAGGACTTGTGACATAAACTGCTGAAATCACATAAAACATTTAATGGTTTCAGTTCTGCAGCTATAATGACGTGATGCATGTGTATAATATGAACGCGTGTTGCTCTCATATGCGAAGCTATGCAGGAACTGGTGACAGGTCGCTTTTCAGACCGCCCATTAGAAAGTCACACCTCTATTGTAGATGCCAAAGGGATATGAGTGCAGTTACTAAGTTTTTTTTAATTACATATTTTGTTTAATCTAAAAAGGCACTTATTTTCAATACAACAGCACTAGGCCACACACCCACCCCATCATAAAGTGAACTGTGCCACTCCTCAATTGAGTTTTCTCAGTGACCTATTGAAGGGTATCTTCAGCACACATGAAACCAATTTGCCCAGAAATTCCCCTCAAGCAGGGAAATTCAATTAAAGGGTGTTTATCTTGTATCTCCTGAGGTGGCTGCCTTTACAGAGGAGACAAGCTACAAGCTATAGCTGTATTTCCTCCATCTCTGCTTTGTTGTTTGGTGAGGTGATGCCATAGTTGCTTTTGATGACACCCTTTTTAATGGTTTCTCAGAGCAGAGGACACTCTCTCCAATTTGGTTTATTTTCCTAGTAGTGATCAGGTGAGCTGTGTTTCCAGCCTGCGAACCTCTTGGCTTGTTGTTGTAAATATCTATTAAAAGGTGATATAATATAATAAGCAGGATGTCATGTGCTCTTTATCTTGTTAGCCAGCTGCTGTGATCAAGGGTATAACAACTTGCCCAAATGAACAAGCTAAGGAGTGTGACTCATGTTTCTGAAGAACAATCTCTTTCTGTCTCTCACCCTCTCTCTCTCTCTCTCACCCTCTCTTTCTCTCTCACCCTCTCTGTCTCTGTCTCTCTTTCTCTCTCTCTCTCTCTCTCTGTCTCTGTCTCTCACCCTCTCTCTCTCTCTTTCTCTGTCTCTCTCTCACCCTCTCTCTATCTCTCTCTCTCGCTTCCTCCTCCAAAGCACAAATCCCATGCTTGGATGTGATTCCACCATTGTGAGCCTGATGTACAGAGGAGGAAGGACCGGTTCTGATGGCAGACCATCTTCCCTCAGGGCTACTGGAAGCGTGTGTTGTTGTCGGAGCCTCTGGGGATAAACTCAAGGATGTCTATCAGGTAATGGCAATCAGCAAATGTCTTTTTTAATACATACATTTATTAGAGAGGTGAGCTGGATCGTGGATTAGAAATGTAAAATGGAGGTTAACATGGATTGTTCTGTTTAGTCTCTACAGCAGGGCAACAGCACAACAGACCTCCTTATTTTAGACCCAGAGGTCTTGCAAGTCCACGTGCCTCCGTTTGTGACCAAAGAGAATGCAGATGAGTCTGGTGTCCCCAGAACCTTCAGTCGAGTCCAGTGCAGACGGTCCTTCATCAAGAAGAAGGAGAGGCTAGTGGTGGCTCCTAGTGGCCCTGGAGGGGCCGGGAGCAGTGAGGGGGCCACTGTCACGGAGGATGTCAGCGTCCCCAAGGACATTGACCTCATGGCCCTGCCCCAACTCTGCTTTCCAGGTAGAGGTATATTGTGAGGCTGATAGCCAGTTAAATGTGTCATTGTTGGGAATATAAAGATGACCTGAGGTAAACACCATACCAAAATGAAGGCTGACAGACATCCCTATGTACAATGTCATTAAAACATTAGCTCAAAGACATCGCCCAATGCACTGTCTAACAATAGAGAGATACAAATAATCCTTACTTTTCTGAAATCAGGGGGGCTTCAAGTAACAAATGAACCAAAAGAAGAGCGTTTTCACTTTCTAGTCTTCACGGATGTGTTCGGTAACCAAACCCATGGAGTGGTGGTTCAGTGTTGTAGACCATTTCAGGTGGGAGTCTTTCCTTTTTATTCTCCTGCAGAAACATGTGATCCTTTTCATTATAAAGCTGTGCAAAACAAAACCGTGTTAAATGCTTTCGCTATGACGCTCCTTCCTGTGAAAGACTCAATGCTCACACAGTGGATTTGTCACTTCTGTCCTCGTAGGAAGGGTCAGTGTTCTATCAGAATGGACACTGGTCGTCCACCAGGACCGCTAAGCTCTACACTGCTTTTGCCATCTGTGTCATATCCAAGCATCCTTATTACAATGCTCTGAAGGACTGTCTGTCTTGGTAAGGGTCAGTACGTCTTCAATACAGCCCGTATATGTGTGTTGTCGTTTCTTAAATCATTCTCTTCTGTACACTTCTGTAGTTTGCTGGCGCAGCTTAGAGCAAGCAGGTTGTCTGAAGAGAGGGTGAAGGAATTTGCAGCCAAACTGTCTCTAGTGCCCATTCCACCCCCTGGACAACTACATGTGGTGAGCTGCTTTATGTTATCCAGTTCATCGATCCAAACTGCTAGGCTGCCTGAAGTTCCAGTGGTTGGTTGTATTTGAACACCACTCACTCTACATGGACTATGCATGGTTGGGGTTTGATTATTCCTTGGTCCTTCATTTCTCCCCCCCTCTCTCCATCCTACAGTCAGAATAAAAATGACAAAAAAAATACAAACTACTACTACCACCACCAACACCTTTTCCTTATTGTGATCTGATATTGATGATGTACTCACCCCTGACTGTGCCCAGGTGTTCAACCTGAGACCCCTGATGATCGTACTGCCTTCCAGAGAGGATAAGGAACACCCCGCTGTAGACCTGGACCTCCATTTGCCCTTCCTGTGCTTTAGATCCAAACAGATTTTACAGGTGAGTAGAGAGTTATGTTCAGATGGGTAACATCATTTTCTACGATGAGCCATTCAACTGAAGTGTTCGGAGTGATGTTTTGACTTCTGCCCTGCCTGACAACAACTCTGTTTTTCTGCTCTGCTCTACTCTTTCTACTCTCCCCTTTCTGCTCTGCTCTTTCTGTTCTGCTCTCCTCTCCTCTTTCTGCTCTACTCTTTCTACTCTGCTCTACTCTGCTCTTTCTACTCTGCTTTGATCTACTCTTTCTACTCTGCTCTTTCTGCCCTACTCTGCTCTTTCTGCTCTGCTCTACTCTGCTCTCCTATTTCTGCTCTACTCTTTCTACTCTTTCTACTCTACTCCTCGCTTTCTGCTCAACGTTTCTGCTCTTCTCTTTCTGCCCTACTTTGCTCTACTATTTTTGCTCTACTCCTCTCTTTCTGCTCTACTCTGCTCTTTCTACTCTACTCTGCTCTGCTCTTTCTGTTCTCTGCTCTACTCTTTCTGCTCTACTCTGCTCTTTCTGCTCTACGCTGCTCTTTCTGCTCTTTCTGCTCTACTCTTTCTGCTCTACTCTACTCTTTCTGCTCTACTCTTTCTGCTCTACTCTTTCTACTCTATTCTGCTCTACTCTGCTCTTTCTACTCTACTCTTAATGCTCTATTCTACTCTGCTCTGCTCTACTCTGCTCTTTCTGCTCTACCCTGCTCTACTCTGCTCTTTCTGCTTTACTCTATTCTGCTCTTTCTGCTCTACTCTTTCTGCTCTACTCTGATCTACTCTACTCTTTCTGCTCTTAATGATCTACTCTTTCTACTCTGCTCTGCTCTTTCTGCTCTGCTCTTTCTGTTATACTCTGCTCTACTCTTTCTGCTCAACGTTTCTGCTCTGGTCTTTCTGCTCTACTCTTTCTACTCTACTCTGCTCTTTCTGCTCTATTCTGCTCTGTTCTTTCTGCTCTACTCTGCTCTTTATGCTCTACTCTTTCTACTCTGCTCTGATCTCCTCTACTCTTTGTGCTCTGCTCTTTGTGCTCTGCTCTTTCTGCTCTGCTCTACTCTACTATGCTCTGATATACTCTACTCTTTTTACTCTGGTACTTCTGCTCTACTCTGCTATTTCTGCTTTACTCTGCTCTACTCTGCTCTTTCTGCTCTACTTTACTCTGCTCTTTCTACCCTGCTCTCCTCTCCTCTGGTTATATTGACCCCTGGCCCTGTGTTGGTTTGCCCAGATCATCACTGGTATTCTGATGGAGCAGAGGTTAGTGTTCTTCTCAGCTGACTGGGCCCGCCTCACCCTGGTGGCAGAGTGTTTCATGTTCTACATCCACCCCCTCCACTGGCAGCACCCCTACGTGCCCATCCTCTCAGCCCAGATGCTGGACTTCGTCATGGCCCCCACCGCCTTCCTCATGGGCTGCCACCTCAACCATTTTGAGGAGGTCGCTGCGGTAGGAGGCTTTGTATTAGTAGTAGTAGTTTCTTTATTGCAACCTTGGTACATCCTTTATATAACCATGCTTTTGTCTTTGTGTAATTTGATGTAGGACAACAATATGATTTTCATGATGCCGTTGTGTCAAGTGTCCAACTGTCCATAAACAGTGTTTAGACCTACTTCTTGGTTGTACTGTCTTGTTCCGTTTCCAAACAGTTGAAATGTCATAGCAGTTGGAGAAAGAAAAGCTTTGACTTTTGAATGTTTTTGGAACTCTCTATTCTCTGTGACAGGAAACAGACGACCTGATCTTGATTAATATTGATGATGGAACAGTGTCTTCTTCCTGCTCAGAGACTGTCGACCTACCAGACGTCCCCTTCGTTTCTGCAGAGTGTTTTACCAAGCGGTAGGATGAAGATTACAATTTGATTAGATTCTGAAATGGCACCCTATTCCCTATATAGTGCCCTACTAGGGAATAATGTACTACTTACGGGCACTGTTAAAAAGTAGTGCACTAGATAGGGAATAGGGTGCCATTTCAGAATCTAATTGTAATCTTCACATGCTTCATAAACAAGAACTGTGGACTAACAGTGAAATGCTTACTTGCGGGCCCTTCCCAACAATGCAGAGAGAAACATGTAGAACAAAAGAATAACAGGAGGTATACATAGACAATGCAGACTATGTGCTCTGTTCTGTGCTGAAGATCCCTACAACTGAAATGACACATCCATTGCCTCAATAACACAGAATGAGGTTATTGATAGGTAGAATATCACATCAGTTATCACTCACAGTCATGCTTATATAACATTGTTTTTGTGGCAGTGAGTGAACAACAGTTTTCTTTTCCTGCTGCTCTACAGGAGGAAGGGCCTCCAGCTACAACATGATCTAGAGGTGTGTCACCAAGGGGCCGGCACAGACGTTAATGAGATGCGCATGCTGAGGAGACAATGGCAGCAGAACCTGAACTGGGAAATAAAGAAGGTTACCTTGGAGCTCATTGTCAACATGTTCAGGTCAGTCATGCTGTTCAGACTCCCTTTCTGAGGTGCAGGGCTTAAAGTATGACATCATCATACACATCGGGTGGACTTCCTGCTTACAGACATCAACAAGTGAATTCAAATCTGTCAATACTGCTCTCGCTTGAGTAATGCTCACACTGGAAAGAGCCAACAGTGGCATATGTGAGATTATGTTGGTGTTGTACCTGTAAGGAGGAAGTCAACCCGGTGAGGTGTAGGAAGATGTTCTATTTCCTGGTCTTTAAAGGCACTAATGTAGCCTGTGTATTAATGGTCCGCTGTATTTCTGCCTTTCATCAGGGATGTCAGTGGTCACCTGAACTATGAACACCGAGTGTTTAACAGTGAAGAGTTCCTGAAGACCAGAGAGCTAGCTGACCTTCCCTTTTACAGAAAGGTACATGTTGAAGTAGCCTCTCAGATCACGATCACTATAAAGAGTATGGTTGATTCCTACACTCAATTTATACATGCGTATCCGTATAGGTCTTGGAG
Organism: Oncorhynchus mykiss; assembly: GCF_013265735.2. Lineage (NCBI taxonomy): Eukaryota > Metazoa > Chordata > Actinopteri > Salmoniformes > Salmonidae > Oncorhynchus > Oncorhynchus mykiss. The sequence goes on from NC_048567.1 coordinate 3,541,452, forward strand.
ACACACATCTTTCATTCATTCCTGAAGGACCGCCTCAATAGGAAGATGGATGCTTTCACACGCATGGAAGTCAACACTCGCTCAGAGACACAGAAGTAAGCTCTCACTTACAATATCCCTTTCCTGCTTATCCCTTCCCTTCCCCTACCCTCCAACTCACTTTTCTCCCTGATGGTACAGTGATGGTTAGAACGAAGCCTGAGTTATGGCACCGCTGGTAACCTGCCTGGACATGTTATGGAATTCAGTCCAATTATTAATTTATAGAACACACCGCTGCAAACCTGCTTTGTTAACATCAAAGGAAGAGTTTCTCCACAAGTCTGATCCAGTTATCCAGTCTGTTGGATGTTGTATTGTTGTTGAATATTTGAATGTACAGCAGAGGCGTTTTTCTCAAACTCTTCGAGAACCACCATCCATTTACAGTGTTTGAGAGCTTCGATGATTAGTTGACCAGCTAGCCTTGACGATTAGTTGACCAGCTAGCCTTGACGATTAGTTGACCAGTTAGCCTTGACGATTAGTTGACCAGTTAGCCTTGACGATTAGTTGACCAGTTAACCTTGACGATTAGTTGACCAGTTAGCCTTGACGATTAGTTGACCAGCTAGCCTTGACGATTAGTTGACCAGTTAGCCTTGACGATTAGTTGACCAGCTAGCCTTGACGATTAGTTGACCAGTTAGCCTTGACGATTAGTTGACCAGCTAGCCTTGACGATTAGTTGACCAGTTAGCCTTGAAGATTAGTTGACCAGTTAGCCTTGACGATTAGTTGACCAGTTAGCCTTGACGATTAGTTGACCAGTTAGCCTTGAAGATTAGTTGACCAGTTAGTGCTGGAATAGATCAAATAAGTGAAAGAGACTGACTAGGGATACTGGAGGAGTGATTTGGGAAATTATTGAATTCTATTACATAGTACCCCACTGCAAACATGCTACATATATGTCTGGGGGAGACTCAGTGAGAGGTTTAAGGTCTTGTATGGTGTTCTGGGTCTTGCATGGTATTCTGGGTCTTGTTTGGTACTCAGTCCTGTATGTATATTAGGGTATTGTATGGTTTTCAGTCCTGTATGGTATTTAGGGTATTGTATTGTACACAGTCCTGTATGGTATTTAGGGTATTGTATTGTACACAGTTCTGTATGGTATTTAGGGTATTGTATTGTACACAGTCCTGTATGGTATTTAGGGTATTGTATTGTACACAGTCCTGTATGGTATTTAGGGTATTGTATTGTACACAGTCCTGTATGGTATTTAGGGTATTGTATTGTACACAGTCCTGTATGGTATTTAGGGTATTGTATACAGTCCTGTTTTATATGTGTCTGATGTCAGAATGAAGGCGATGACAGACAACCCCAGGAGGCCCACCATGCAGGAAATGGCCAGGAAGTATAGCAGCGACCCAGAGATCCGTCTGAACAAGAGGCTGGGGATGAGCCTCCCCAACCTGGGAGAGGAGCGCCATCTCAACCTCCTCAGACAAACCTCCCTCAAGAAGACCATTATCCCTGAAAGTGGTGAGTACACTCTTAGAAAATGTGGTCCCAAAAGGGTTCTTTGGTTGTCCCCATAGTGTAACCCTTTTTTGTTCTAGGTAGAACACTTTTTTGGGTTCCATATATAACTGTCTGTTGAAAGGGTTCTACATGGAACCCAAAAGGCTTCTACCTGGAACCAGAAAGGGTTTTTCAAGGGGTTCTCCTACCCTTTTAGGTACTAGATAGCAACTTTTTTTTAGAAAGGTTACAAAATTCCAGAAATTTTCCCCAAATTCCCAGGTTTTCCAGAAATCCCAGTTGGAAGATTAGTGGAATTAGAAAGGAGGAAGCATGAAATCCTCCAACCAGGATTTCTGGAAATCCAGATTTTGCAACCCCTGCAGTGGGAGAAGTAATAATAGCTACCCACTGATTAACACATATACTGTGATGTTTAACTTTACACGGTTACATTAACATTACTCTTTCTTTGACTCTTTACTTGAAATGTCTATTGGACTACTCTACATAACACTGTCATAACGGATGTCATAACAAGTCATGTCTGTTGTTGTCAGCTAATGAAAACTGACTTTACACTGACTTTACACTGGAAATGTCTATTGGACTACTCTACATAACACTGTCATAACGGATGTCATAACAAGTCATGTCTGTTGTTGTCAGCTAATGAAAAGTGACTTTACACTGACTTTACACTTGAAATGTCTATTGGACTACTCTACATAACAAGTCATGTCTGTTGTTGTCAGCTAATGAAAAGTGTTATAACACAAACTATTTAGTGTTACGTGACTCTTATAACAGATGGTTAAAGTAAAGTGTAGGTCAGCCTTGACTTCTGTGAACAAGAAGATTCATCTTAAAAGGAATTTTCACAAATGTTGAACTTCATGTTCATCCTCAATGTCAACATATGTTAAAATGGCATCTTTCTATGTTCATCCTCAATGTCAACATATGTTAAAATGGAGTCTTTCTATGTTCATCCTCAATGTCAACATATGTTAAAATGGAGTCTTTCTATGTTCATCCTCAATGTCAACATATGTTAAAATGGAGTCTTTCTATGTTCATCCTCAATGTCAACATATGTTAAAATGGAGTCTTTCTATGTTCATCCTCAATGTCAACATATGTTAAAATGGTGTCTTTCTATGTTCGCTAGTAAAACATATAGAGGGAGATAAGTGTTTCCAATCACATCGTTGTGCATCATGTGATTTTAACCAATTATGAGGAGGCATTACCTACTAAATGCCTCCTGATTGGTTGATAATGTCATTGGAAACACATCTTCCTCACTTATTTTACTACAGATCATAGAAACACGCCATTTTCACATATGTTGATGTTGAGGTGGTGCTGGAGATGATTCATATAAAGTAGACCCTTTTTGTTTGCAGTTTCACTCTTTGTCTTTTTCTACACAGCCTTCAAGATCCCGCCCAAGCCTGTGAAGATCTTCAAGCTGCCAGAATTTCCTCCTCCCATGGTGCACCACCATGTCCAGAACTACTATGGAGAGTTGATGATACTACTGGGGAAGGCCATCTCCTGTGTTCCTCCTGAGAACTCCACCCTCCTGGCCAGGTACTTCGTTTACAACAGGGATTATTCATTTTATTAAGTCACACTTTAAACACACTACATCTAAAAAATATTTTTATTTATTTATTGGGTATTTGAAAAGTCCTCAGAGTGACCGGACCACCAAGTTTATAAAGGCAATGCTCCTGCTGATAGCAACGAGAGGTGGGCGAGACAGAGAGAGGGCGCGTTAGTGTGTCCAATCAGTCACAATACGCACTACATACATACTTCACAAATCGTTTATAAGTCCTACTACTCTCCATACAACTCTTTCCCTATTTCCAAGGTACTTCTACCTGCGCGGCTTCATGAACACGCTGTGTTCCAAGCGTCTTGACGCCCTCAGTGACTTCCAGAACCTCTACAAGACGGACATCGAGATCTTCCCCACCGACCTGGTAAAGGCGCTAGTGGACTCGCTGCAGAAGGACGAGTTCTCCCAGGTGGACCGGCGGCCAGAGCTCAAGCGGCTCATCTTCAAGGTGAAGACAGACAACGAGAGGGTGCTGGTCCAAGATGACGACCACGTGAAGAAGTTCCAGCTCCCTAAGACCCACATGCTGCAGGAGGACTTTGTGAAGCGCATCCAGGAGTCTGGGATTGTGAAAGACGTCGCCACCATCCATAGACTGTTTGAGGCCCTCACTGTGGGTAAGTTGAGACTTACCATCCATAGGCTGTTTGAGGACCTCACTGTGGGTAAGTTGAGACTTACCATCCATAGGCTGTTTGAGGCCCTCACTGTGGGTAAGTTGAGACTTACCATCCATAGGCTGTTTGAGGCCCTCACTGTGGGTAAGTTGAGACTTACCATCCATAGGCTGTTTGAGGCTCTTACTGTGGGTAAGTGAGTTAAGAGGTCAGGCCTCTCATTGACAGGACATGGAAATACATGAGCAGTACAGTATGGTTGTACTATAGCAATAAGATCACCCATGATAGTAAACGAGTGATTGATCTGTCAATACAGTTTGAAATACAGTACCACTCTGCCTAGGAACACGGTGTGTATCATCTTATTATCCTTACTTTATTAATAGGATCTTGTAAAAGTGACTTTGGATTCAGTGACTTTGGGTTTGAATTCTGCCATGAGGAGTCCCTCCAAATCAGTATTTTACATTGACTCCTCATTGGATGGTAAGCAAGACTGTCCAGTTTGTCTGCAGCATCCCATCGTATGATTGGTCAGCGGGACTCATGTGGCATCTCTTTTATTTTTTCTCTCTATCTTCATCTCTGCTTGGGTTTAACGTTCATTCCATGACATCTTACATGAGATGGATGGCTGTTGTTTCATGGGGTGTCTTCAGCTATGGAAGATGTATAAATGTGCTCTTTGCTTTGACAAAACACAGGGTTTCTGTTTACAATGGATGCTGTTTGAAGTAGCTTGTTTCTATTGGCTTGAATGACATGCATGAACATGAAAGTAAAATGATGGAATGCATTTTCATGGTTTTAATATGCGTTTGATGAGCATGTTCTCTACAGGCTGCTGAGACTTGTCATGCCTTGTTTACATTCACATCACCACTCTTACAACGAATGGCTCCTTGAAGACTGAAGACTTCTAAGAGAAGGTTACCTCTGTTTCCAGGGCAACAGAATCAGATTGACCCAGAGGTGTTCCATGTGTTCTACACCTTCTGTTTCCAGGGCAACAGAAGCAGATTGACCCAGAGGTGTTCCGTGTGTTCTACACCTTCTGTTTCCAGGGCAACAGAAGCAAATTGACCCAGAGGTGTTCTGTGTGTTCTACACCTTCTGTTTCCAGGGCAACAGAATCAGATTGACCCAGAGGTTTTCCGTGTGCTCTACACCTTCTGTTTCCAGGGCAACAGAAGCAGATTGACCCAGAGGTGTTCCGTGTGTTCTACACCTTCTGGAAGGAGACGGAGGTGGAGGCCCAGGATGTTCACCTACCAGCTGAGGTCATGGAGCACCTGGACAACAACGAGTGTGTCTACAAGCTGTCCTGCTCCGTCAAAACCAACCAGGGAGTGGGTAAGATCGCCATGACACAGAAGAGGCTGTTCCTGCTCACTGACGGGAGGCCTGGGTTTATCGAGATCACCAAGTTCAGAGACATAAAGGTGTGGTTACTCTATGTTTAGGCACTAGTAGTAGTACTGTTCAGGGATGAGTTCTCTAAAAGCTTTGTAGTCTTAAAATAATATTTGACAAGTATAGGCAATGGATGAAAGATGATCTTAGTGCTATGAAGCTTTTGGAAACTCACTCCGTAATGAATAATATGGAAGGGTACATTGGTATGACTACAGTGTATTGCCTTCAATGTTTGGCTTTGTTCAAATGAAAAATCTGCCATGATGACGATGACATATCTGATAATCCTCTCCTCACATTTCAGTTGAATGCATTCAGTTGTCCAACTGACTAGATATCCCCCTTTCCCTCTCGTCTCTGTCAGGAGGTGAATATCTCCTTTTCTCCTTTCCTGCTGCTGAGGATCCCGTCTCTGAAGATCAAGTGCAGTCTGAGGAAGGAGGTGTTTGAGGCCAACCTGAAGTCTGCGTGTGACCTGTGGAATCTCATGGTCAGAGAGATGTGGGCTGGGAGGACGATGGCAGACGACCACAAGGTAGGATATACGCTGGATCTCATTCAATAGGGTATAATGTAACCAAGTTGAATTCATTAAACTAACCCCTTCAGCTTGAAATCCCCCAACCCGCACCATGGAATTGCTAGCTTTTCGGTGGCGCAGCAAAGCTGTTAAGCAGTGCAGTGACTTCTGTTCCACTTTGTGGAACGTGTGGGTAGAAATATTAGCATAGTCCATTTCACCCTCCTGAATGCGTTCTGTGGTTATTCATAGTCTTGAAAAACATGTCACATTCTTTTATTACCTTATTATGAAGAAACTATAAGATCTGTTGGCACCTTAAGGGATATTAATCTTACAGTACAGGCTTGTCCCACCCCTCTGGCCTGATGGTTTCCTCCAGGCTTCCTAAAGGGATATTAATCTGACAGTACAGGCTTGTCCCACCCCTCTGGCCTGATGGTTTCCTCCAGGCTTCCTAAAGGGATATTAATCTGACAGTACAGGCTTGTCCTACCCCTCTGGCCTGATGGTTTCCTCCAGGCTTCCTAAAGGGATATTAATCTTACAGTACAGGCTTGTCCCACCCCTCTGGCCTGATGGTTTCCTCCAGGCTTCCTAAAGGGATATTAATCTGACAGTACAGGCTTGTCCTACCCCTCTGGCCTGATGGTTTCCTCCAGGCTTCCTAAAGGGATATTAATCTTACAGTACAGGCTTGTCCCACCCCTCTGCTCTGCTGGAAAGTATTATGTTTTGTCCTTATTATATTATCCGAATGTGATCTCCCAAACTTAATGTGATCTTCCAAACTTAATGTGATCTTCCAAACTTAATGTGATCTCCCAAACTTAATGTTATCTCCCACACTGTTTAATTGGCTGTACTCATTGTACATTGTAATGTGTAGTAGGTTGTGTGTTTATACTTGTAAGACTATGTCTCTCTTATAGGATCCTCAGTACAGGCAGTGTGTGTATAAATTGTCATGTTCCCTTTAAGGATCCTCAGTACAGTTGTCATGTTCCCTTTAAGGATCCTCAGTACAGGCAGTGTGTGTGTAAGTTGTCATGTTCCCTTTAAGGATCCTCAGTACAGGCAGTGTGTGTATAAGTTGTCATGTTCCCTTTAAGGATCCTCAGTACAGGCAGTGTGTGTATAAGTTGTCATGTTCCCTTATAGGATCCTCAGTACAGGCAGTGTGTGTATAAGTTGTCATGTTCCCTTTAAGGATCCTCAGTACAGGCAGTGTGTGTATAAGTTGTCATGTTCCCTTTAAGGATCCTCAGTACAGTTGTCATGTTCCCTTTAAGGATCCTCAGTACAGGCAGTGTGTGTATAAGTTGTCATGTTCCCTTATAGGATCCTCAGTACAGGCAGTGTGTGTGTATAAGTTGTCATGTTCCCTTTAAGGATCCTCAGTACAGGCAGTGTGTGTATAAGTTGTCATGTTCCCTTTAAGGATCCTCAGTACAGGCAGTGTGTGTATAAGTTGTCATGTTCCCTTATAGGATCCTCAGTACAGGCAGTGTGTGTATAAGTTGTCATGTTCCCTTTAAGGATCCTCAGTACAGGCAGTGTGTGTATAAGTTGTCATGTTCCCTTTAAGGATCCTCAGTACAGTTGTCATGTTCCCTTTAAGGATCCTCAGTACAGGCAGTGTGTGTATAAGTTGTCATGTTCCCTTTAAGGATCCTCAGTACAGGCAGTGTGTGTGTATAAGTTGTCATGTTCCCTTTAAGGATCCTCAGTACAGGCAGTGTGTGTATAAGTTGTCATGTTCCCTTTAAGGATCCTCAGTACAGGCAGTGTGTGTATAAGTTGTCATGTTCCCTTTAAGGATCCTCAGTACAGGCAGTGTGTGTATAAGTTGTCATGTTCCCTTTAAGGATCCTCAGTACAGGCAGTGTGTGTATAAGTTGTCATGTTCCCTTTAAGGATCCTCAGTACAGGCAGTGTGTGTATAAGTTGTCATGTTCCCTTTAAGGATCCTCAGTACAGGCAGTGTGTGTATAAGTTGTCATGTTCCCTTTAAGGATCCTCAGTACATGCAGCAGGCTTTGACTAACGTCTTGCTCATGGATGCTGTGGTTGGCTGCCTTCAGACCCAGAAGGCCATATTTGCCGCCTCCAAACTGGCATACTTTGACAGAGTGAAACATGAAGGTATGCATTATGGTCCAGATGCACTTTCAATTATTTTTTTGTTGCATATAAATCATCTGTAAGCTTTACCATTTGTAAGTTTAATGGTGGGGTTCCCGACTAAAACACAAACTCAATGGAGAATCATTGAAAATGTATTTAGTCCAGGAGTTTCCAGGAAACCACCCCTTGGACTTCAAGGATCAAGTATACAACTAAATCAACAACATCGGATGTGCCTCTGAAGAACAATAGTGTGTGAAATTCATTGTGATTTTCTGTAATCAGAATAGTGATTCATATTCTGATATGTCATTTTTTCTGCTTTCTGTTTTGTTGTCTGTAAGCAGTTCCTGTGATGGTTCCAAAGACAACATTGGAGACGTTGAAACACAAGATCAATCCATCACTAGACCTCCCAGCCCCACAGACTGTACATGTCTTACTCTACACACCAGGTGAGGGGAAACAGACGGCTGACTTTCTGTTACTCTACACACCAGGTGAGGGGAAACAGACCGCTGACTTTCTGTTACTCTACACACCAGGTGAGGGGAAACAGACGGCTGACTTTCTGTTACTCTACACACCAGGTGAGGGGAAACAGACAGCTGACTTTCTGTTACTCTACACACCAGGTGAGGGGAAACAGACGGCTGACTTTCTGTTACTCTACACACCAGGTGAGGGGAAACAGACAGCTGACTTTCTGTTACTCTACACACCAGGTGAGGGGAAACAGACAGCTGGCTTTCTGTTACTCTACACACCAGGTGAGGGGAAACAGACGGCTGACTTTCTGTTACTCTACACACCAGGTGAGGGGAAACAGACCGCTGACTTTCTGTTACTCTACACACCAGGTGAGGGGAAACAGACAGCTGACTTTCTGTTACTCTACACACCAGGTGAGGGGAAACAGACAGCTGACTTTCTGTTACTCTACACACCAGGTGAGGGGAAACAGACGGCTGACTTTCTGTTACTCTACACACCAGGTGAGGGGAAACAGACGGCTGACTTTCTGTTACTCTACACACCAGGTGAGGGGAAACAGACGGCTGACTTTCTGTTACTCTACACACCAGGTGAGGGGAAACAGACAGCTGACTTTCTGTTACTCTACACACCAGGTGAGGGGAAACAGACGGCTGACTTTCTGTTACTCTACACACCAGGTGAGGGGAAACAGACAGCTGGCTTTCTGTTACTCTACACACCAGGTGAGGGGAAACAGACGGCTGACTTTCTGTTACTCTACACACCAGGTGAGGGGAAACAGACGGCTGACTTTCTGTTACTCTACACACCAGGTGAGGGGAAACAGACAGCTGGCTTTCTGTTACTCTACACACCAGGTGAGGGGAAACAGACAGCTGGCTTTCTGTTACTCTACACACCAGGTGAGGGGAAACAGACGGCTGACTTTCTATCATAGTTTGTCTCTTATCTTCACTTCACATGTATCTGCTTGTAAGATAGAAGCTGTTTACATGCCAGTTAAGTTCATGTCCTAACATGTCCTGTAAGGTGCATGTCCTGTAAGGTGCATGTCCTGTAAGGTGCATGTCCTGTAAGGTGCATGTCCTAAGGTGCATGTCCTAACATGTCCTTTAAGGTGCATGTCCTGTAAGGTGCATGTCCTAACATGTCCTGTAAGGTGCATGTCCTGTAAGGTGCATGTCCTGTAAGGTGCATGTCCTAACATGTCCTGTAAGGTGCATGTCCTGTAAGGTGCATGTCCTGTAAGGTGCATGTCCTGTAAGGTGCATGTCCTGTAAGGTGCATGTCCTAACACATCTGAGTGGAAACCAGAGGAGCTTTGAAGCCGTAATAGTTGGCTGCAAATACACACTAGTGGAAAGCACCCCCAGACAGGTCTAATTGTTTGTCTACTCTCAGCTGTTTATGTAGATGAGTACATGTATTGTCAAAGTTTGTCTCATTTCTTCACACTTGTCAGGTGTGGTAACTTATGAACTTGTTGTACTGTACAGTGTGAGTCAACAAAACTTAATATATCACTGACCGGATCAACATTTGAAATTAGTTTTTACATTGGTTAAAAGTAGAGACTCAGAGCTACAAAATGGTATATCATACACTGCATTTTTGAGGAACAATGGGAAAGAAATTCTGCAAGTTGATAAAAAGTAAATGGAATAAAATATACTTCAGTATCAAAGGTAAAAGTATAAATAATTTCAAATTCCTTATAGTGAACCAGACGGCCTTAATTGTTTTATTTTTATTGCCGGATAGCCAGGGGTGCACTCCAACACTCCAACACTCCAACACTCCAACACTCCACTCCAACACTTCAACACTCCAACACTCCAACACTCCAACACTTCAACACTCCAACACTCCACTCCAACACTCCAACACTCCAACACTCCAACACTTCAACACTCCAACACTCCACTCCAACACTCCAACACTCCAACACTCCAACACTCCACTCCAACACTTCAACACTCCAACACTCCAACACTCCAACACTCCAACACTCCACTCCAACACTTCAACACTCCAACACTCCAACACTCCAACACTCCAACACTTCAACACTCCAACACTCCACTCCAACACTCCAACACTCCAACACTCCAACACTCCAACACTTCAACACTCCAACACTCCAACACTTCAACACTCCAACACTCCAACACTTCAACACTCCAACACTTCAACACTTCAACACTTCAACACTTCAACACACCAACACTCCAACACTTCAACACTTCAACACTTCAACACTCCAACACTCCACTCCAACACTCCACTCCAACACTCCACTTCAACACTCCAACACTCCAACACTCCAACACTTCAACACTCCAACACTCCACTCCAACACTCCAACACTCCAACACTCCAACACTCCAACACTTCAACACTCCAACACTCCAACACTTCAACACTCCAACACTCCAACACTCCAACACTCCAACACTCCACTCCAACACTCCACTCCAACACTCCACTCCAACACTCCACTCCAACACTCCAACACTCCAACACTCCAACACTCCAACACTCCAAGACACAATTTACAAACAAAGCATGTGTGTTTAGTGAATCCTCCAGATCAGAGGCAGTAGGGATGACCAGGGATGTTCACTTGATGTGAAGTGTGTGAATAGGACCATTTTCCTGTCAAAATGTAACGAGTACTTTTGGGTGTCCAGGGAAATGTAGGGAGTAAAAGGTACATTATTTTCTTTCTGTAGTGAAGTAAAAGTTGCCAAAAAAAGAATAGTAGGATCTGAAAGGCAGTGAAAAACCCACATATTCTGTTGTAATGCAGAGCTACAGTATATACCTTATACATATAATCTATATGCCTGTGGGAGTATCCATCGACTGGCTGACCCATGGATTGTGTATTTAACTTTTAGTGTATTTGATTTTGATGTAGACATTCGCAGATAAAAGCTGAATTGCTGTGACTGACTACAGTCTCTCTCTCTCTCTCTCCCTCTCTGTTTATCCAGGCCAGTTGAGTTACTCGGAGGCAGACGGAGATGGGAACCCCAAGCTGTGGTGTGCCCTCAGTGGTGGGAGGGTGGTTGTGTTTGATGCAGCCAGCTGGTCCATGCAGCAGAACTGTGTTCAAGTGGGATCCTCCCAACTGGTATGATGTCTGCAAGCAGACACACACCATTTCCCCTGCGCTCTCCCTGGACTATCACTTGAGCCTTCCTACTAGGCTCTGTTCCAATATCCACATTAGTGTAGCAGAACACTTAGAGAGAAGCATTGGATTTGGCCATACATTCTAAGGGTTATATGTGAGTGGATATTGGAACATGTCCTTTGTTTTTGTGAAATTGCTTACAAATATCCTTTGAAAAGAAATTGTTATATTGAATTAAGTACACAGTGATCTCTTTCTCTCGCTCTCTGTTTCACTTGTTCTCTCTCCATCTCTCTTTCTCTAGCTCTCTGTCACTTGTTCTCTCTCTCTCTCTCTCTCTCTCTAGCTCTCTTTCACTTGTTCTCTCTCTTCCTCTCTTTCACCCGTTCTTTCTCTCTCTCTCCCCCCCTCTAGTTCTGCTTCACTTGTTTTCTCCCTCTCCATCTTTCGCTCTCCCTCTCTCTCTCTTTCTCTCTCTCTCTAGCTCTCTTTCACTCGTTCTTTCTCTCGCTCCTCTAGTTCTGTTTCACTTGTTTTCTCTCTCTCCCTCTCTAGCTCCTCTCTCTCTCTCTCTCTCTCTCTCTTTTTCTTCTGTTGATAGTGTTTCCTCTTTTCTGTGGTCTCATGAGGTATGAACAGGAGTGCCTGCCATTCACATGACAGTGGATTAAACCTGGATATGTATGCGTCCGAAATAGCACCCTATTCCCTATATAGTGCACTTCCTTTGACGAGAGTCCTATGGGCCTTGGTCAAAAGTAGTGCACTATATAGGGAATAGGTGCCATTTGGGACGTATTTATGTGCTGAATACGTGGCTTTATTATGTGCACAGAACTGCATGCTGGGATTGGACCAGGATCAAGTATGGATTGGCTCCCAGGATTCCATCATTTACATAATTGACACTCGCAGCATGTCCTGCAATAAGCAGCTGACAGAGCACAGGCATGAGGTTATGGACTTTGCCCTGGAGGAGAGTGACAAGATGAGGTAAAATGTTACACATATAGTACCGTATGTCTGTGTCCCACAGTGCACCCTATTCCCTATATACTGTAGGGCACTCTTTCATGCTACAGTCACTTCACCCTCACAAACTGTTAACCCATGTGTGATGCTCAGGATTCTATGTTGAAGGAAGGATAATGTGTTAGAACTGCCTGTTCAAATGACCAATGCACCTATTGCAGAAAGGGGTTCTTCTAACTGTCCCACCCCAGTATCATAGTGCACCTATTGCAGAAAGGAGTTCTTCTAACTGTCCCACCCCAGTATCATAGTGCACCTATTGCAGAAAGGGGTTCTTCTAACTGTCCCACCCCAGTATCATAGTGCACCTATTGCAGAAAGGAGTTCTTCTAACTGTCCCACCCCAGTATCATAGTGCACCTATTGCAGAAAGGAGTTCTTCTAACTGTCCCACCCCAGTATCATAGTGCACCTATTGCAGAAAGGAGTTCTTCTAACTGTCCCACCCCAGTATCATAGTGCAAGAATGTTAGAACATGGAGTGTTTTTGATGTCCATTTCCAACCAGCAGATGGCAGCAGTGTACTTAAACTACTTCTTTACTTTGCCCTCAGTGAATCATCAGTAGTTAGACCACAATCAGGCTTCTACATGGTGCTTGTTTTAATCCAACTGTCCCTCTCCTCCCCCCCAGACAGACATACTCCTGTAGTGCCGATGGAACAGTCATTCTGTGGGACCTCTCAACGCTAAAAGTGAAAAAGCAGTTTCAACTGACCTGTGATAGGCTTATGTCCATTCAGCTCTTCAATGGAACACTGTGGTGCTGTAAGTAAACTCACTCAGTCATAGTTATACTCTAACTGTATATTATATTCTATTTTTTTATATACTCCTATGTATTATATACCCTGCCAATGATCAATTAACAAAGTGTGTCAATTGACCACAAGATAACATGCTAACAACAGCAAGTATCTAGACAGAAACCTTTGTTTGTTTTGTTCCCATCTGTTATGTTGACTAGGTGCCAGAGACGGCATCGTTGAACTGAGGAAGAACGGAACCCCACATCGTAAGATGACACTTCCTGAGGATCTACGGAGCATTCCCACTGAGTTCAGCAGCCTCATCCTCTTCTTAGAGGTAGTAGGCCCATGTTCCCTTCATCTTGGAGATTTCACTGAACCAAGATCTTTATCTCATACTAGGCCTTCACCATGGCCTCCAAGTGGCCTCAATAATCAAGCCAGACACTTATGTATTTTTGCAGCCTTCCAACAGTCAGTTTGCTTGTCAATGAGAGTGTCATGAGCTGATGGCTAAATCAGTCCACTGTGTGTTTCTTTCAGAGGGGCCAGTTGTGGACGAGCTGTTCTGATTCTGACGAGCTCTGTCTCTGGCACTGTGAAGACCTGACCAAGCCTTTCCTGAGGGTGCGGCTGCAGAACTGTACAGGGGTCAACTGTATGATCAAGGTTAAGAATCAGGTGAGAAAATAATGGTCTCAGTTGGATGTTCTTTGCGTGCTTTGCTGGTAACACTTTAATGGAAGGGTACCAACATAATAACCTCTTTAACACGTTACTATTAACACATACCAAACACATTCAGAAGATTCTGGCAACAACGGTCTTTCTCAGGTGGTGCAATTTCTACAAAAGCTTGTAAAGTAGCAGTTAAAATAGTACCGTACTTAGAAATGATACCATACATTCTACCCTACCATCATTATTTTATCTCTCATAGTAATGATCAGAGTGTCCAGAGCGAACTCTGAGTTTTATTTAGGTAGTGAATGTCACAGTACAACTGCAAATCCTCAACAAGCTTCTCTTCATTGTTTGTCTCCTCCCCCTCCCTCGTCCAGATCTGGGTTGGCTGCAGCGGGCCGAGCCCTGACCAGTGCAGGATGAGTGGGAAGATCTACATAGTGGACACAGAGAGCCACAGTGTAGAGAAGGAGCTGATGGCCCACACAGACAGTGTCCAGGCACTGTGCTCTGCAGAGGGCCGCTATGTACTCAGTGGCTCCGCCTGCCAGGATGGCAAAATCGCCATTTGGAAGGTTGAGTAGAGGACGAGTAGCCTGGTCCAGTATCTGTTTGTGTGGTTTTGCCAACTCTTTTAAGTGAATGAAATGTTTGGCACAACAATGACAGGAGTTTCCTAAACAGCAGAAATAGATGTGGGACCAGGTTAGAGGAAGAGCCCTGCAGACCCCGAGGAGTCCTACAGGTCTGAAGAGGCTATAGCCTCTCAAACTCAACTCTGGACCTGGAAGCCAGTTCCACTGCTTTGTTTCATTGTTCCCCTCTAATCAGGGACTGATTTAGACCTGGGACTCCAGGTGGGTGATTCCCCTCTAGTCAAGGACTGATTTAGACCTGGGACTCCAGGTGGGTGATTCCCCTCTAATCAGGGACTGATTTAGACCTGGGACTCCAGGTGGGTGATTCCCCTCTAGTCAGGGACTGATTTAGACCTGGGACTCCAGGTGGGTGATTCCCCTCTAATCAGGGACTGATTTAGACCTGGGATGCCAGGTGGGGGATTCCCCTCTAGTCAAGGACTGATTTAGACCTGGGACTCCAGGTGGGTGATTCCCCTCTAATCAGGGACTGATTTAGACCTGGGACTCCAGGTGTTTGCAATGAATTAGCAGGTAGAACAGAAAAGCAGCAGGCTCCGGAGGGGGTCAGAGTTGAATGTTCCTGCTATAGACTTAAATTGTTCTTATTTTCCCTGAACACCTCAGAGACGGTGAGCTTCTAAATGTTTTTTCAAAGCTTTGTTCTAAAATGTGCTTTTCCTGGATTAAGGACTCAAGGTTGGCCATTTTGTTTTTCACATCCTTCCACGTCTGTGTCCAAAATGGCCCCACGCTGCTCCACCTTGTTGTCTGTCCAACCCCACCACGCTGCTCCACCTTGTTGTCTGTCCAACCCCACCACGCTGCTCCACCTTGTTGTCTGTCCAACCCCACCACGCTGCTCCACCTTGTTGTCTGTCCAACCCCACCACGCTGCTCCACCTTGTTGTCTGTCCAACCCCACCACGCTGCTCCACCTTGTTGTCTGTCCAACCCCACCACGCTGCTCCACCTTGTTGTCTGTCCAACCCCACCACGCTGCTCCACCTTGTGGTCTGCCCCCCAACCCCACCATGCTGCTCCACCTTGTGGTCTGCCCCCCAACCCCACCATGCTGCTCCACCTTGTGGTCTGTCCCCCAACCCCACCACGCTGCTCCACCTTGTGGTCTGCCCCCCAACCCCACCATGCTGCTCCACCTTGTGGGCTGCTCCCCCCCCCCCCCCCCCCCCCCCCCCATCCCACCGTACTCAGCAGCACCACCTTGTTCGAAAATGTGAGGACCCTGCTACTCCCTATATAGTACACTACTTTTGACCAGGGCCCTATAGAGAATAGGGTGCCATTAGGGACGTAGACAGTGGACATTGAGGCTCAGGGAATGACATGATCATGAAGAACCCTGTCATCCTCTGTTCTCTTTATGTTGGGGTCTGCCTGTATATACTGGATGATGATGATGTAATAGCATTTCTCTGACTTTTTCACAATGTTTTGATTTTTTTTCACAAAAAATATTCTGGATACACTAAATGTCTTCTTTCAGATTCATATTTCTGCCTCACCCATGTCTTAGCTGTCACATACAATAAAAAAATGATTGTACAGTTATTTAGTATTTATTCCTATGCTGATTCATGCAAGTCAACCTTTCTTTCATATACATATAACAATTATGCACCCTGGGGACATCCCAAATGGGACCCTATTCCCTATAAAGTGCACTACTTTTGACCAGGGCCCGTAAGGCTATGTGCAAAGTTACTGCACTATTTAGGGAATAGAGTGTTGTTTAGTATGCCGACTGGGTCTCTGCTATGGGCCTGGCTTGCTGTGTGTTGTAGTATTATGCAGAGAGCTAATGAAAGGAATGTTTTGGGATGTGTCTGTTAGACAATGGAAACACAGAGTTCTCTTGCTGTGTCTGTGGGTGGGTGTGAATGACATGTAAATGTGAGTCTATTTAACCACAGAGAACTCAGTTGTCAATGCTTTTTTTATAATATTATTTCTAATGTATTTAACTATTTGTAATATCAATGTTGACATTTTATGAAACATTTATGAGAAGTGTATTAGTCACTTTAGTATAAGAAAATAAGGTTTTGTGAAGTACTGTCATTCTCATTGATGTAATTGTCATGTGAAAAGCTATTTACAAGTAGAACAAGTTATGATTTATTTTTTTTGCCAGCTGAGATGGTCAGTGAGTCCACTGAACTCTCCGGCCGTTTCTACTGGGTATGGTCACTACACGGTCACTACATGGTCACTACACGTCAGCCATATTGGAATTATCAGGATGCAGTGCTGTTGTGTCAGTGGTTACCGAGAGTAGGGCGCTAGAGCGCGGTGTTGTGGAGAAACAGAAACGGAGAGGGAACCACACACAGCCAGACGGTTATTACGGGATTGGAACACATATTTGCAGGATAGGAGACCGGTTAACGGAAATAGTTGAGTTGGATCTTCAATAGTAAAGATATACGTGAGTATAACGTGGCCTTGTACAGTTTTGAATGATGTGGAGGATATTAAATAACTTTAACATTAGCCAGTTAGCATAGTAAGACCCCAGTCATTGACAATGGGTTGCAGTGAGAGTCGGAGCATTCAGTTAGCCTACTTTAATTTGCGTTTTTGGTGAAGAAAACATGGTTTCATTTGATGGCGAAAAGGGGAATATAGCCTTTATGCAGATAAATATGCATGTTTCTGTAAACAGTGGTGCAGTGTCCGAATCTCTCACGCCTAGGTGCAAGGTTCAGGGAACACAGCATGTCCTATTCAAATAGTGTGCAGCGAGTGGCTACATTTCGAGTGGCAACATTAGGGAAATGATACAATGCTAGTTTAAAACAAAAAAAAGTGATTACAACATTGTTACGATGTTACAAATTGTAACAACTCTCATGGTTGTTTGGAGAGCTCGCTACATTGTATGTCAGTCATTGCATGATATAGTTCTGTAGCCGGCTCAGCCCCAGCCATTCTGCATGCTGTTGTTTAAAGGACCTGAGTAAGGTATAACGTTACTTGCAGGGGAAGATTAGAGGAGACCCCAGTATCCTCTGTATTTGACACGCTGATGGAATTACACAAGTCGAGGATAGACTGTTCCTTATTCCACTTGTTTAATAACAAAAAACTGCTAAACTCCATAGGCAATTACAAGGCAACAACTATATTACGATGTAACAAAACATGTATAATAACCGTAATTGTGTTAAGAGGTTCACAGATATTGAGCTTTCTTCAGTTACTGCTACAGTGCAAACAGGAGAGACTGCTCATAAACTGTAATGATTATTGTTTTTTTTTTTACAATGAGTTGCATTGATTTGTTGACTCTGCGTATGATTGCAGGCAAGCAGCATGGTTTTATCTGCATGCCTGAATCATCTATGTGTTTGTTTCCACGATCAGTATCATTGTTGCCGCCGTGCATGCTGGTGTAACAAGTTAAAGCTAGTGTGTGAAGGGAGGAGTTTGGAAGCCAGAAGGAGGAGGGCCAGGTGTGTTGGTAAGAGGGTGTCAGGTTATCAGCTCAGTAGCACTGACAGAAGTGATTTGCACCAGTTGGAAATACTCTTACATGTAAATAGCCTACAAATATGCAGTTCTGGAATATCCTGGGCTGCGGAAATGGAGGTACGTGTGCTATATTTATATCCATAATACAACTGACCGTTTTTGAGAAGCAGTGGTAGGCTTGTTTGGCTGAGAACTGAACGCGTGTCTGTCTCAAGAAGAGTGAGTCAGTGTGCCTGAGATTAGGGCAGGAATTTTCTCATGTCATGGCCGTGCATGCAGTTGCATGTGAAACGTCACAGACAGGTAAAAGTTGTTTGTAGCATGAACATCATGTTACTAGTGACATCAGGCATTTTTTTGTAGAGGAATCATACAGGGGTATAGAGAGCAGGAGAACCGTACAGAATGTTGTACTGAGTGTTCAACCCTCAGAAGAACCCATAGCCTACCTTGTTTGTCAATGTTACCTGATAAATTCCAGGACACCGATGTATACCTCAGAGAATGTGCTGCTTCAGGGTTCGTCTTCTGATATGAGTCATCTCGTCACATCTAATGGCTTGTAATAACCAGAAATATCAGCAGTTATAATGTGGGTATGAGAATAGATGTCTATGCTTCTGCCCATGATGATACGGGTACACACAGTGCAATATGTGCCATACACTAACTAACCCTATAGATGTGGTCTTGGTAGAGTAGGCAAAACGATGTGAATGAAACCACACAGTCAAAGACCTGGGTTTCTTTCACTTCCATGTCCTGACAACAATAGTCAAATCAACTGTAGTCAAATCAACTGTAGTCAAATCAACTGTAGTCAAATCAGTAGTCAAATGAAGGCAGAGATTGTCGACAAATGTAAGCCCAGATTTTGTTGTGTAGAAAATGTTCCTTTTGATGTCGACATAGCCCCTCCAGAGGGCGATCCAGCTGTTATGTATTGCGTCACAATGTTTTGAACAAATTCCAATCTCAGGCATAGACAAGCCTTCCGTTCAGTTAGATTTGAGATGATCAGATGTTCACTGCCATTGTATGTTTTACAGGTCCACCGATTATGATTTTTCAACGCCGATACCGATTATTGGAGGACCAAAAAAGCCGATACAGATTAATCGGCCGATTTAAAAGAAAAATGTATTTGTAATAATGACAATTACAACAATACTGAATGAACACTTATTTTAACTTAATATAGTACATCAATAAAATCAATTTAGCCTCAAGTAAATAATGAAGCATGTTCAATTTGGTTTAAATCAAGAAAGTAAAAGTGCAATATGTGCTATATACGAAAGCTAACGTTTTAGTTCCTTGCTCAGAACATGAGAACATATGAAAGCTGGTGGTTCCTTTTAACATGAGTCTTCAATATTCCCAGGTAAGAAGTTTTAGGTTATAGTTATTCTAGGAATTATAGGACAATTTCTCTCTATACCATTTGTATTTCCTTAACCTTTGACTATTGGATGTTCTTATAGGCACTTTAGCATTGCCAGTGTAACAGTATAGCTTCCGTCCCTCTCCTCGCTCCTCCCTGGGCTCGAACCAGGAACACATCGACAACAGCCACTAGCTCTCAAGCTTAGCCTTTTGTTAACAACACTGTCATCTCAGATTTTCAAAATATGCTTTTCAACCATAGCAAAACAAGCATTTGTGTAAGAGTATTGATACCTAGCGTAGCATTTAGCGTAGCATTTAGCGTAGCATTTAGCGTAGCATTCAGCGTAGCATTCAGCGTAGCATTCAGCGTAGCATTCAGCGTAGCATTCAGCGTGCAACATTTTCACAAAAACAAGAAAAGCATTCAAATAAAATAATTTACCTTTGAAGAATTTCAGATGTTTTCAATGAGGAGACTCTCAGTTAGATAGCAAATGTTCAGTTTTTCCAAAAAGATTCTTTGTGTATTAGAAATCGCTCCGTTTTGTACATCACGTTTGGCTACCAAAAAAAAACAAAAATTCAGTCATCAAAACGGCAAACTTTTTTCCAAATTAACTCCATAATATCGACTGAAACATGGCAAACGTTGTTTAGAATCAATCCTCAAGGTGTTTTTCACATATCTCTACGATGATATCGTTCGTGGAAGCCTGGTTACTTCTCTCTATCAAATAGAAAAATAGTTGCACCTGGCGTTTGCGCACCAATTTCGACGCAGGACACCAGGCGGACACCTGGCAAATGTAGTCTCTTATGGTCAATCTTCCAATGATATGCCTACAAATACGTCACAATGCTGCCGACACCTTGGGGATACGGCGAAAGTCTAAGCTCACAGCCATATAAGGAGACAATGGAAAACAGCGCCTCAGAAATGTTGCTCATTTCCTGTTTGAAGTTTCATCTTGGTTTCGCCTGTAGCATCAGTTCTGGGGCACTCACAGACAATATCTTTGCAGATTTTGAAACGTCAGAGTGTTTTCTTTCCAAAGCTGTCAATTATATGCATAGTCGAGCATCTTTTCGTGACAAAATATTGCGCTTAAAACGGGAACGTTTTTTTATCCAATAATGAAATAGCGCCCCCATAGTTACAACAGGTTAACTGACTTGCCTAGTTAAATAAAGGTATAAAATATATATATTTTAATCGGCAAATCGGCGCCCAAAAATACCGATTTCCGATTGTTATGAGAACTTGAAATCGGCCCTAATTAATCGGCCATTCCGATTAATCGGTCGACCTCTAGTATGTATTTACATTACACAGATCCAGATTGATAATATGTATATGAAGGAACAGGCTAACCTTGCAATCTCAGTTTGCCTCAGGTCTTCAAATGCTCAACTTATCTATGTGGATTCATCGATGGAATTTGCATTAACCTGACTTTCATGTTATTGTGTAAAAACCCACATTGACACTTTTTCAATATTTGCCATCTGTTTGTAGTTATTTCTCTGTATTGTGATGATAGGCCCTCAGTGGGGAAAAGAGGCCTACTGAGCTTGCTGAACATGAACACCTTTTTCATTTATTATTGAACCTTTATTTAACAAGTCAGTTAAGAAGAAATTCTTATTCACAATGACGGCCTACCCCGGCCAAACCCTAACTTGGGACCACACTGGGCCAATTGTGCACCGCCCTATGGGACTCCCAATTACGGCCGCTTGTGGAATCGAACCAGGGCCTCTCGCTCTGAGATGCAGTGCCTCAGAGCGCTGCGCCACTCGGGATACCTACTGTACTCTACCTGACTTTCCAGAAGGCTTTTTAAACAGCACGTATCAGGCAGAACACAGATCAGTGACAGACACAATTCATTATGGATCCCTTCTTCAATATTGACCTTGGCAGGGCACTCTGAGCAAAGACTATCGAATACCTTGTCAAATCTTGTTGTTTTAACATAGGTTTAGAGATCTGCTGTGTAAATCAGCCAGCAGCGATTCAATGACGAGTGGAAGGGGAGTTGAATTGTGTCTTCTGGGGGGAAAGAAATGCCTGGAAAGCCCATCAACAGTGATTTATTCCAAACACTTATGTAAACGTGAATGTGTGTATTGAGACAACAAGGCTGTCAAGTGTAAAGCATTATAATACAAGCAACGCAAGATCTGGAAGCAAAAAGGTTTTATACTCTGTCAGGTAGTCTTTACTAAGAATATAGAACCATCAGTCAATAGTGTTCTTCTCAAGAAGAACGGTGGTCTGTAGTTAAAGAACTACAGGGAATGGTCTTAGACTTATTAGTCCAATGGAAAGTGCTTGTGGGAATGACTTTCACTAAACTGCAGTCTTAGAAAAACGGGTTCTACCTGGAACCAAAAAGGGTTCTTCAAATGGTTCTCCTACGGCGTCAGCCGAAGAACCCTTTTAGGTGTGTATTGCAAATAGAAGTACTCAAATAGGCTCTAACCCTCAGTGATTTATGGTGCAGATCTCACAAGTCTACAACACACCTTAGGCTTGAATAGTGAACGTCTCCCCCCTCTCTCTCTCTCGATGTGATATGGTCTTTTGTTGGAGATGGTCTCTAACCCTCAGTGATTTATGGTGCAGCTCTCACAAGTCTACAACACACCTTAGGCTTGATAGTGAACGTCTCCCTCTCTCTCTCTCGATGTGATATGGTCTTTTGTTTGAGATGGTCTCTCGAAACAGCTTTTAAAAATTAGATGATACCAATGGGTTAACCGAAGTCTGGAGCTTTTACACAATTTGACAAATGAGGAAGCTCTGGCCTCCCAGGAATTCAGCGCTGAGACCACAGCATACTGTCACACCCAGCTCTTATCAAGTCCCTACTGGGATGTGAAGACCAAATGACCCAACTCAATTCCTCTGAGCCTACACCTTTTGTTACAATGCTTTCTTACTCCTTTTAGTATGTGTTGCATACCGCCACCAAGTTATTTATGTTGAACAGCAGCACACACTCACTGGGCACAGATTTGGTTGAGTTGTTAACTAACGGGTGAATTCAACAGAAAATGTCCCCATGCCATTGGATTCATTGATTCAAAGTTGGGTGAAAAAAGAAGAAATTGCCTTATGTTGATGAATTCAAATTCAATCAGTTTTACATTGATTCAACATCACCTAAAATTATTGGATTGGAATGATGTGGAAACAACGTTGATTTAACTAGTTTTTGCCCAATGGTCCATGATCTCTGTGGGAAGTAGAACTAGCTACCATAATCCATGACAGAATTACATTAGAAAATACAGTATTGCAATTGGACCTGCATTGCAGATGGCTTGTTATAGCAAACACACCCTAAACCAATCCAGTCAAATTTGATTATGTGATTAGCAAGAGAAATTATGTAAATTGCAACACTGACTCAATTGCATTTTTTTATTTTCTCCTAGAAAAATAACCTGAGGTTGAACTGATCGTCAAGGTGGCTGCTGTCATCTCTCTCCTTGAATGTATTATTTTTTAATTTCCTGTTAATTTATAGAATGCAAACAACTAGTGTTATTCAGTGAGACTGAAATATTTCTACAACTGGTAGATAGAAATGTATTGAATGAAACTAACATGATAGCCAATTCTACCAGACTGATAATCATGTATGTTCTAAGCTATACATTTCTATGTGACCATTCTGTTCAGAGAATGCTGAAGTGATGTTCTGCTTAACAGGATCTAGATCTCTTACTGTAGTCATGTCTGACAGTCTGAGGCTGGAGGAGAGTGAGTGTATTTTTTACATCACTGTAGTTTATACAGCTAATCTTCAGGGCCCAGTTCAAAAAATAAATATCTTTCTGGATTTCACCTATCGGACAGGATTAAATGCATAGACATTTTATGAATAGAGAGGACGAATCATTGACTTGAATGGAGACTCCCATTCTATTCATTCTATTTCTATTAATTGAGTCCTATCCGATAGCCGACATACAGATAGATCACTTAAAAAAAAAAAACTGGTCCCAGGCCAACAGGATTACTCTGCTAGAGCAGCTGTTAAATGATTACCACTCAAGAATGATTTACCTTGTTTTCATTTACATTAGGTTGAGTTGTCAACTAATGTGAAATCAAGCAAAAAAGTCACCTTGTCATTGTATTTAACAGTTCGGTAAAATAAATACTAAATTCCCTTAAGTAGATGACTTTTTGCAAATCCATTCAGTTTTCCACGTTGATTCAAATCGTCACATTGAAGTTTTTCATTGAAATGACGTGGAAACAACATCAACCAGTTTTTGCCCAGTGGGATGGTGCCAATCGTCCTGTCAGGTTTTTTGTGTTGGCCAGGGATGTTTCATATACTGTGCAATGTAGCCTGATTGTGTTGAGACCTACAGAGGGTTACTATTAGTGCTCTCTTGTCAGTAATATAATTTAGAATTTGAATAGTACAGGCTAGGAGAATTGGGAATTCAGCAGTACTGTACAGTTTGAGTCAGACTGTGATTGGTGACCATCCCCTCCCCTGTACCTCTCCTTGGCAGGATCAGTGTTGTCTAGGTGAGTAAATTAATGGTGTGACAGAGCCCTAGCATTGTGCTGAGTCAGACGTAGGCCATGTAAAGTCCTATAGGACTATCCACATACACACAGCCACACATACAGTCATCTGTTTAGCAGGCTGCTGTCTCAGTAAGTCCAGTACACATCACCACTGAACAATCACCCAGATCAATCAAACACGCCAGGTCTGCTGCAGTGCATCAATCCAGTCTGCTCTAGGGGAATCAGGAGGAGTGTTGTAGTCAGTCAGTAATGACAGTTGACACTAGGGTGCTGTGTTTGGAGTCTGACCCGTTCGTTCCCTCCTCTCTACACCATTCACTTTAACACCATCCTGCAGGCAGATTGAGGGGTGATGAGAGAGAAAAGGTCCAGTTCCCAGGACCACAAATACAAATTCCATATAGACACCGTTGCCCTAGAGCAGTGGTTCCCAAACTTTTATTGTCCGTACCCCTTCAAACATTCAACCTCCAGCTGTACCCTCTCTAGTACCAGGGTCAGCACACTCTCAAATGTTGTTTTTTTGCCATCATTGTAAGCCTGCCACACACACTATACAATACATTTATTAAACAAAGAATGAGTGTGAGTTTCTGTCACAACCCGGCTCGTGGGAAGTGACAAAGAGCTCTTATGGGACCAGGGCACAAATAATAATATAATAATCATCATCAATCATTTTGCTCTTTATTTAACCATCTTACATATTAAACCTTATTTGTTCTTCAAAATTGTGAATAACTCACCACAGGTTAATGAGAATGGTGTGCTTGAAAGGATGCACATACTTCTGCAATGTTGGGTTGTATTGGAGAGAGTCTCAGTCGTAAATCATATTCCACACACAGTCTGTGCCTGTATTTAGTTTTCATGCTAGTGAGGGCTGAGAATCCACTCTCACATAGGTACGTGGTTGCAAAGGGCATCAGTGTCTTAACAGCATGATTTTCCAAGGCAAGAAACTCTGAGTCCAGAAATCCAGAAATCTGGCAGTGGCTTCTGATTAAATTCTATTTTCACAGAACTGCTTGTTGCAATTTCGATGAGGCTCTCTTGTTCAGATATCGGTAAGTGGACTGGAGGCAGGGCATGAAAAGGATAACGAATCCAGTTTTTTGTGTCATCCGTTTCGGGAAAGTATCTGCGTAATTTCACACCCAACTCACTCAGGTGCTTTGCTACATCACATTTGACATTGTCTGTAAGCTTGAGTTCATTTTCACACAAAAAAAAAACATACAATGATGGAAAGACCTGTGTGTTGTCTTTGTTAATGCAGACAGAGAAGAGCTCTAACTTCTTAATCACAGCCTCAGGAGAGTCCCTGTAATCCCAGATTCAGATCATTCAGCCTAGAAAAAACATCCCCCAGATAGGCCAGTCGTGTGAGAAACTCATCATCATGCAAGCGGTCAGACAAGTGAAAATTATGTCAGTAAAGAAAACTTTAAGCTCATCTCTCAATTTAAAAAAACGTGACCAATACTTTGCCCCTTGATAACCAGCTCACTTCTGTATGTTGTAAAAGCGTTACATGGTCACTAGAGGTCGACTAAATAATCGGAATGGACAATTAATTAGGGCCGATTTCAAGTTTTCATAACAATCGGAAATTGGTATTTTTGGACACAGATTTTTTAAATTTTTTACATTTGTTTTTTTTACACCTTTATTTAATCTTTATTTAACGAGGCAAGTCAGTTAAGAACACATTCTTATTTTCAATGACGGCCTAGGAACGGTGGGTTAACTGCCTTGTTCAGGGGCAAACAACAGATTTTTACCTTGTCAGCTCGGGGAATCAATCTTGCAACCTTACAGTTAACTAGTCCAATGCTCTAACCACCTGATTACATTGCACTCCACGAGGAGACTGCCTGTTACGCGAATGCAGTAAGCCAAGGTAAGTTGCTAGCTAGTTAAACTTATCTTATAAAAAACAGTCAATCAATCATAATCACTAGTTAACTACACATGGTTGATGATATTACTAGTTTATCTAGCGTGTCCTGCGTTGCATATAATTGATGCGGTGCGTATCGTTGCTCCAATGTGTACCTAACCATAAACATCAATGACTTTCTTAAAATCAATACACAGAAGTATATATTTTTAAACCTGCATATTTAGCTAAAAGAAATCCAGGTTAGCAGGCGATATTAACCAGGTGAAATTGTGTCACTTCTCTTGCGTTCATTGCACGCAGAGTCAGTGAATATGCAACAGTTTGGGCCGCCTAATTTTCCAGAATTTTACTTAATTATGACATAACATTGAAGGTTAGGCAATATAACAGGCATATTTAGACTAATGGATGCCACCCGTTAGATAAAATACGGAACGGTTCCGTATTTCACTGAAAGAATAAACGTCTTGTTTTCTAGATGATAGTTTCCGGATTCGACCATATTCATGACCCAAGGCTCGCATTTCTGTGTGTTATTATGTTATAACTACGTCTATGATTTGATAGAGCAGTCTGACTGAGCGATGGTAGGCAGCAGCAGGCTCGTAAGCATTCATTCAAACAGCACTTTCGTGCTTGGAGTAGTTGTTCCCCTTGCTCTGCAAGGGCCGCGGCTTTTGTGGAGAGATGGGTAACGCTGCTTCGAGGGTGGCTGTTGTCGATGTGTTCCTGGTTCGAGCCCAGGTAGGAGCGAGGAGAGGGACGGAAGCTATACTGTTACACTGGCAATACTAAAGTGCCTATAAGAACATCCAATAGTCAAAGGTTAAGGAAATATAAATGGTATAGAGAGAAATAGTCCTATAATTCCTATAATAACTACAACCTAAAACTTCTTACCTGGGAATATTGAAGACTCATGTTAAAAGGAACCACCAGCTTTCATATGTTCTCATGTTCTGAGCAAGGAACTGAAACATTAGCTTTCTTACATGGCACAAATTGCACTTTTACTTTCTTCTCCAACACTTTGTTTTTGCATTATTTGAACCAAATTGAACATGTTTCATTATTTATTTGAGGCTAAATTGATTTTATTGATGTATTATATTAAGTTAAAATAAGTGTTCATTCAGTATTGTTGTAATTGTCATTATTACAAATAAAACAAAAAAATCAGCCGGTTAATCTGTATCGTCTTTTTTTGGTCCTCCAATAATCGGTATCGGTATCGGCATTGAAAAATCATAATCGGTCGACCTCTTAATGGTCACTGTCCATATCAATGCATACTGCAGAAAATAAACGAGAGTTCAGGGACCTTTCTTTAACAAAGTTAACCATTTTCACTGTAGTGTCCAAAACGTCTTTCAAGCTGTCAGGCATTCCCTTGGCAGCAAGAGCCTCTTGGTGGATGCTGCAGTGTACCCATGTGGCGTTGGGAGCAACTGCTTACACATGCGCTACCACTCCACTATGTCTCCCTGTCATGGCTTTTGCGCCATCAGTACAGATACCAACATGAGCTGCAGCTAGGTTTGACTACATACGGACCGGACCGTTAGTGGAATTCCCGCAAGAGAGTAATAGTTCATGTGATTGCATGTTAATTATTTAACTAGGCTACCTGTATTTGACATTGTGTTGTTATTTCTCTGAACACTAGATAGTTTCATTTTATTTTTTGGCAGTGAAACAAGGTTACTCAGGCAAGAAAAAACCTCACCCAAATGTATAACCCCGTTGGAAAATATTAATGTACTGTTTGGAAATGATGAAGACATAAAAATAATAGAATGTGAATAAAAAATAAATAAATGTGAATCACATTTTTATTTGGTATACCCCCGACGGCATTGCGAGGACCCCTGGGGTTTGGGAATACCTGCCCTAGAGCACACACAACTATACATCCCTCAGCCTGAACGTCAGCTCCACAGGTAACTTCCACAAAGCTGTGAACGATCAATGCCATCAAAAGGAACATAAAATTCGACAGACCAATTAGGATCTGGCTAAAAATATTTGATTCAGTTATAGAGCCCATTGCCCTTTATGGTTGTGAGGTCTGGGGTCCGCTCATCAACCAAGAATTCACAAAATGGGACAAACACCAAATTGAGACTCTGCATATAGAATTCTGCAAAAATATCCTCCGTGTACAACGTAAAACACCAAATAATGCATGCAGAGCAGAATTAGGCCGATACCCACTAATTATCAAAATCCAGAAAAGAGCCATTAAATTCTCCAACCACCTAAAATAACCTCTCTTGGTTTTTCAGATATTTTCACCATTGCAGCATCGAGAGTTTTGTCCTTATAGCCTCGCATTTAGAATTTCTGTCTTTTTTATTTGAGCTTTGCTGTCAACATCTGTCTGGTGGCCACAGATTCATTTACCCACACAGCTGGCTATATAGTAGACCATTCTTGAGGGGAAGGGGATGCATACTGTCAACGTAGCAGGGTATTGCAGTCTGTGGGCTTTGTGTTTAAGTCTGTGTGTAATGCATCATTCTCTTTGATGATCCATAAGTCCAGGTAGTTTATTTTTCTCTCATCAGTCTGCATGGTGAATTTTAGGTATTCAGAGCTCTCGTTTAGTAAAGTTTGGAATTCATTTAGTTCCTGCTGACTTCCTTCCCAGAGCACAAAGACATCATCTGTGTATCTCTTCCATAGGAGGATTTTAGAAAGTAGGGGGTACGTCTCTGTTTTGTAAAGGAGTGCTTCCTCAAATTGTCCCACATACAGGTTTGCATAGTTGGGGAAAAAGGGGGAGGCCATGGCTTCCCCTCTGAATTTGAAAGAAAACGTCTGACTCAAAGACAAAGTAGTTATTGAATAATACCAGTTCAGTAAATTGTAAAATGTATGGAGCCAGGGTAGAGTCTCTCTGCTGAAGGACGTGCTGCAGCGCCTGCAAGCCTCCAGTGTGTGGGATGTTAGTGTACAAGCTAACCATATGTCTGCTACAGTGGGAAAAGATAGAGCCATGACAAAACAAGGACATAAAACTGCTGAACGCCGATAAGGCTTCCTATTTAAAAACAAGTATTGAGAACAAGCTATGAAAGGTTGCTGGATCGAATCCGAGCTGACAAGGTAAAAATCTGTCTTTCTTCCCCTGAACAAGGCAGTTAACCCACTGTTCCTTGGTAGGCTGTCATTCTAGATAAGAATTTGTTCTTAACTGACTTGCCTAGTTAAATAAAGATTTAAGGAAGGAAGGAAGGAAGGAAGGAAGGAAGGAAGGAAGGAAGGAAGGAAGGAAGGAAGGAAGGAAGGAAGGAAGGAAGGAAGGAAGGAAGGAAGGAAGGAAGGAAGGAAGGAAAAATACTGGATTATGGTGCCATCCAGCGAAAAAATAAATATTCCGATATTGTCAAAATGATACGATATGATATATTGTCAAAAATAATATCCCGATATGTAACTATCGATTTTTTTTTCTTCTCCCCAGCAAAAAGTAGTGCACCTTGTAGGGAATAGGGTGTAATTTGTTGACTAGTCCCCGTCATATTCATATGAACACGTCTAAAGAAAACCTTTATTAACCATTCATTCTCTAATACAAACAAAACAGTGGCATTTCATAGTCACATCAATATTACATGATAGAACCATTTATTTTGATCAGTGAGGGGGGAATATACAATCACTGTACCATATAATTGCTAACTTCTCTCAGTTTCTGGCTTAGTTTCCTAGGTCATGACTACGTCCATGTCATTTGAAGCCCTGGCGCTCAACATGAAACATTTTCAAAAACAACTGAATTGACTTATTTCCATCTGAAGTCTTACATCATGAATCACTTATTTATTCACTGCTGTTTTCTCAGATCATCTCTCTATCATCTCCTCCGCTGTGCTTTCTGCTGAGACAGGTTTAGTCAGGAATAATGAGCATTATGATTAACTGATGAGCTTAGCTGCTCCTGGCTCCTCACTGATAGCAGGACCACTGTCTGCCAGTCGGTCAGTGGAGGCTGCTGATGGGAGGACGGCTCATAATAATGGCCAGAACGGAGTAAATGGAATGGCATCAAACACATCCATGTGTTTGATGTATTTGATACCATTCCACTCATTCCTCTCCTCTGCAGCCATTACCACGAGCCTGTCCTCCCCAATTAAGGTGCCACCAACCTCCTGTGCTGTCTGTCTGTCTGTCTCTGTCTGTCTGTCTTTTCATCTGTCTAATAATGTAGCCAGCCCTTCAGTATCCCACCCTAAAGAAGCCAGTGAAATTCTGATGTGGTATCTAGTAGAGGTCGACCGATCGACCGATTTCAACGCCGATACCGTTTATCGGAGGACCAAAAAAGCTGATACTAAGTAATCGGACGATTTAAAAAAATAATTAGACTGACTGCAGACAGGCAGACAGGGAGCGCTGTGCTGAATCCAAAACACTGTGTGTGGACAAAATAGCCTAGACTGCTTAATGCTTATTAAATTAGGGCTAATCAATTGTAAAGTCATCAGAAACAGAAGCACATCCTCCTCCCTGTGTCAAGATTGGGTGCGTTCCATCCAGGATTAATCCTCTTTCTTTCTTCCTTTCTACCACTTTCACCACCATCTCTCCAAATCAATTCATGAGTCACCAGCCTGCTACCATCATGCTGGCCTTTAAGAAATGTCCAGTACCATCAATGGATAATGTTACTACTTGAGATGACAGTCACCGTTACATCACCTGAAACAGCAAAGGTTCTGTGCAAGCAGGCCAAGACCCCAGTGCCTTTGGCAGTGCAGTCTAACAGCCTCTGGGCTGTGCTGAACAGATGACCTCTAGGGGGCTGTATCTGCACAGGTGCTGCTGGCTACTGGCTTCTGGCTGGCCTCCACAGTCAGCTCATGTAAATACCCTGAGTAATGCCATCCTAACATACTTCTCTCTGTTTCCCTTGCAGATATTTCCAGGATATCATCATACTACGCTGGTATGTACCGGGGGATTTTACCCTGGCAGCAAAGATTCTGTCATTTTATGTTATTAGTGCTATGTGTATTTTACCCTGGCAGTAAAGATTCTGTCATTTAAAGTTATTAGTGCTATGTGTATTTTACCCTGGCAGTAAAGATTCTGTCATTTAAAGTTATTAGTGCTATGTGTATTTTACCCTGGCAGTAAAGATTCTGTCATTTAAAGTTATTAATGCTATGTGTATTTTACCCTGGCAGTAAAGATTCTGTCATTTAAAGTTATTAGTGCTATGTGTATTTTACCCTGGCAGTAAAGATTCTGTCATTTAAAGTTATTAGTGCTATGTGTATTTTACCCTGGCAGTAAAGATTCTGTCATTTAAAGTTAATAGTGCTATGTGTATTTTACCCTGGCAGTAAAGATTCTGTCATTTAAAGTTAATAGTGCTATGTGTATTTTACCCTGGCAGTAAAGATTCTGTCATTTAAAGTTAATAGTGCTATGTGTATTTTACCCTGGCATTAAAGATTCTGTCATTTAAAGTTATTAGTGCTATGTGTGGAGTGCTGGTTGAGTGTGTGCAGTTATTATAGAAAAAGGACAAACTGCACCTAGACTTGCTCTAGATGAGTGCAGCCAGATTGTATTCTACATGTTGTTCCCTATACAGTACGTACAGCTATTCCACATGTTGTTCCCTATACAGTACGTACAGCTATTCTACATGTTGTTCCCTATACAATACATACAGCTATTCTACATGTTGTTCCCTATACAGTACATACAGCTATTCTATATGTTGTTCCCTATACAGTACATACCGTTATTCTACATGTTGTTCCCTATACAGTACATACAGCTATTCCACATGTTGTTCCCTATACAGTACATACAGCTATTCCACATGTTGTTCCCTATACAGTACATACAGCTATTCCACATGTTGTTCCCTATACAGTACATACAGCTATTCCACATGTTGTTCCCTATACAGTACATACAGCTATGTGACTCTGTTAGCTTCCTGGAGGGGGCCCATGGCTGAAGCTAAAGGCATGTCTTCATCTCCTGCAATCAGCATTTCTCTCTGATTCTTCATCAATATTTAATTGTTTGAACAACATGTACTGGAGAAAATGATCTATTGGAAAATATCAGTATTAGTTGCAGTAAACATCTCTGCAAAGGAATGAAGGAATGAAAATCTCTTCCAGTTTGATAGCTATTTAATTTCTCACCAGACTTACAGTTTTGACTTAAATCGTCTTGAAAATCTACGGCAAGACCTCAACATGGCTGGCTAGCACAGCCTGTTCTCATAGTTTCACTTTGGAATTGCCATAATTGGATGAACGTACATTTTTGACCCATTCATTCTGTGTGTTTACAGGGTAATTCTGTGTGTTTACAGGGTAATTCTGTGTGTTTACGGGGTAATTCTGTGTGTTTACAGGGTTAATTCCGTGTGTTTACAGGGTAATTCTGTGTGTTTACAGGGTTAATTCCGTGTGTTTACAGGGTAATTCTGTGTGTTTACAGGGTAATTCTGTGTGTTTACAGGGTTAATTCCGTGTGTTTACAGGGTAATTCTGTGTGTTTACAGGGTTAATTCCGTGTGTTTACAGGGTTAATTCCGTGTGGTTACAGGGTTAATTCCGTGTGGTTACAGAGTTATTTTCGTGTGTTTACAGGGTTATTCTGTGTGTTTACAGGGTTAATTCCGTGTGGTTACAGAGTTATTTTCATGTGTTTACAGGGTAATTCTGTGTGTTTACAGGGTTAATTCCGTGTGGTTACAGAGTTATTTTCGTGTGTTTACAGGGTTTAAACAGAAACAACTCAAAGGGTAAATGTGCCTTTTTCATTCAGTATCATCAAGTACTCTCCCTGCTTGTGAGAGAATTGTGAACTGCCGTGGCGCAGGGGTCTAAGCAGTGTGCTCAGGCTCAGAGCCTTGTGAGAGAATTGTGAACTGCCGTGGCGCAGGGGTCTAAGCAGTGTGCTCAGGCTCAGAGCCTTGTGAGAGAATTGTGAACTGCCGTTGCGCAGGGGTCTAAGCAGTGTGCTCAGGCTCAGAGCCTTGTGCCATTGGGTTATTTTTTAGTGTTATTTATTTATTTATGTAGCTCCAACAAAGGCATATATCCACATCCTTCACATGTCCCAAATCGAAGGCTCTTTCTTGTGACCAGCCTGGTCCAGCGATGATCAACAACCAACTTGACAGAGCTTGAAGAATATTAAAAATAATTATGTAATGTGTAAATATTGTACAGTCCAGGTGTGCAAAGCTCTTAGAGGATTACCCAGGAATACTCACAGCTGTAATCACTGCCAAAGGTGATTCTGGTAGATATTGACTCAAGGGTGTGAATAGGGTTTTCACTTTGTCATTATAGAGTATTGTGTGTAGATGGGTGAATTCAGGCTGCGACACAACAAAATGTTGAATAAGTGAAGGGGTATGAATACTTTCTGAAGGCACTGTATGTATGTATGGAGCTGGAGCCCATTATTCTAGACATAATGGGGTTTCTAAGCTGATATCTAGGGCTCGGAGGCAGCCATGTTCCCTGTGCGAGTGTGTTGCGACAGACTATCAGTGGAAACATCTCTAAATTCTCTCTGTACTCACAGGGTTAGGACGGAGCTGGCTGTGAGGACAGACAGGTTAAGTGGTTAGTTGTGTACAGTTAAATAACATCCAGCTGATTGGTTGTGTTGATCCATAGTCAGTCAGCAGTATTGGAGAGTCGTGGCCTGGCCAAGACTGGATAACTGCACCAAAAGACGGTATCATCTGACAGACTGACGTCCTCTTGAATGGGGTGCAGTATAAACAGAGTATGAACCATCCTGCATCAGTTATACAGTACATACCGACACTTTTACCAGGGTTCATATTAGAGGTCAACCGATTATTTATTTTTTTTAACGCCGATACCGATTATTGGAGGACCAAAAAAAGCCGATACCGATTAATCGGCCGATTTTTTTTTCCTATTTATTATTTATTTGTAATAATGACAATTACAACAATACTGAATGAAAACGTATTTTAAGTTAATATAATACATCAATAAAATCAATTTAGCCTCAAATAAATAATAAAACATGTTCAATTTGGTTTAAATAATGCAAAAAGAGTTGGAGTAAAAGTGCAATTTGTGCCATGTAAGAAAGCTAACGTTTAAGTTCTTTGCTCAGAACATGAGAACATATGAAAGCTGGTGGTTCCTTTTAACATGAGACTTCAATATTCCCAGGTAAGAAGTTTTAGGTTGTAGTTATTATAGGAATTATAGGACTATTTCTCTCTATACCATTTGTATTTCATTAACCTTTGACTATTGGATGTTCTTATAGGCACTTTAGTATTGCCAGTGTAACAGTATAGCTTCCGTCCCTCTCCTCGCTCCTACCTGGGCTCGAACCAGGAACACATCGACAACAGCCACCCTTGAAGCAGCGTTACCCATGCAGAGCAAGGGGAACAACCCCTCCAAGTCTCAGAGTGAGTGACGTTTGAAACGCTATTAGCGCGCACCCCGCTAACTAGCTAGCCATTTCACATCGGTTACACCAGCCTCATCTCGGGAGTTGATAGGCTTGAAGTCATAAACAGTGCAGAAGCACATCGAAGAGCTGCTGGCAAAACGCACGAAAGTGCTGTTTGAATGAATGCTTACGAGCCTGCTGCTGCCTACCATCGCTCAATCAGACTGCTCTATCAAATCATAGACTTAGTTATAACATAATAACACACAGAAATACGAAACTATCATCTCGAAAACAAGATGTTTATTCTTTCTTTATCTAACGGGTGGCAGCCATAAGTCTAAATATTCCTGTTACATTGCACAACCGTCAATGTTATGTCATAATTATTTAAAATTCTGGCAAATTAGGCGGCCCAAACTATTACATATTCACTGACTCTGCGTGCAATGAACGCAAGAGAAGTGACACAATTTCACCTGGTTAATATTGCCTGCTAACCAGGATTTCTTTTAGCTAAATATGCAGGTTTAAAAATATATACTTCTGTGTATTGATTTTAAGAAGATTGATGTTTATGGTTAGGTACACATTGGAGCAACGATACGCACCACATCGATTATATGCAACGCAGGACACGCTAGATAAACTAGTAATATCATCAACCATGTGTAGTTAACTAGTGATTTTGATTGATTGATTGATTATTTTTTATAAGTTTAATGCTAGCTAGCAACTTACCTTGGCTTACTGCATTTGCGTAACAGGCAGTCTCCTCGTGGAGTGCAATGAGAGGCAGGTGGTTAGAGTGTTGGACTAGTTAACAGTAAGGTTGCAAGATTGATTCCCCGAGCTGACAAGGTACAAATCTGTCATTCTGCCCCTGAACAGGCAGTTAACCCACTGTTCCTAGGCCGTCATTGAAAATAAGAATGTGTTCTTAACTGAATTGCCTGGTTAAATAAAGATTAAATAAAGGTGTCATTTTTTCTTTCTTTTTTCGGACAAATTGGTGTCCAATAATACAGATTTCCGATTGTTATGAACACTTGAAATCGGTTTTTATCACCTTGTTATGTAGTGTTGTTTTGGCCTCTTATGTGAATGGATGGTGTCCCTGGTTCTGTGTCTGATTTGAGGTAGACAGACACACAGGCTTGAAGCATCTGTTTTCCGCTTGAAGAAAGCAATGCTGCAGCACCTTGGCGTTGCTTGAAGGTTAGTGTGATTTAGTGGAAGGTTTTAGTTTGTGGAGAGCTAGGCTAGATCTGGCTGTGATAAATCACTGCTTGGTTACATAATGAAAGCTGTTCATGGCAGGTGCAATCTACTCTCTTTGTTTCAGCTACAGGCCCAGAAAAACATGTTGCAAAAACACACACACACACACACACACACACACACACACACACACACACACACACACACACACACACACACACACACACACACTCACTTCTGAATGTTTAAACGGACCATAGAACTGCCTGTGTGTGATGTGTGTAATGAGTAGAGTGAGATTTGTCTCTTGATTGGGTTTGTTGTTTTCATGTCGGGGTGATTCACAGCCACAATTAATATTGTTATTTGTTCTTCTCTAGTTTTACAGACATCTTGAATAATTGTCATGGTAATTGCAGCAATTAAAACATTTTGTTGGTCTCACACTATGTCCCAAATTCCCTATATAGTGCACTACTTTTGACCAGAGCCCTATGGGCCCTGATCTAAAGTAGTGTACTATAAAGAGACTAGGGTGCCTTTTTGGATGAAGCCTTAAAGTGTGTTAATGCGCTCGCTGAAAATTAGGAATTGATGTAGCACCCCTTGAGAGGAATTGATTGAATTCAATTTATACTGGGTGCATGTGGAAAAAGGATGTACTATAGACAGAAGGCCTATACTGTGAAAGAACCCAATGACAACCAGATCTCTCTCCTCTCTATAGTGAATAATTGAGGTTGTGCCTGTGCTGGAGAGAACTATAGAACAGCACCATCCTGTAGAGCTGTTGAGGTAGTCAGTGGGTACAAACCAGGCCGTCTGTCTGTTCACAGAGTTTCAATTGAGTGGAGTGACTAAACACATCAAACTATCGTTTTCTGGGTCAATCATCTGTCAAACTCATTCCCCAAGTGTCAGGGGGTTTTCACTCCCCCGTTGTACATGATTGATGAACTAAGGAAGATCACTGATTAGTAAGGAACTCTCCTCACCTGGTTGTCTAGGAGACGCTAGGCCCCCCATGGAATGCATTTGACCCCCCCGGCTGATTTAAATGATCAAAGCTTGATGATACCATTGTGTTTTGCAGCAGGTTTAGAACTGCTTGTGTATGTAATAGTCTAGGCCTAATTCATGCATTATGACGTTATTCCATAGAACCTCTGTTCTGTTCTGTGATTGGTGGAATCAAAAGGCTCCATTGCCACTAAGACAGGGAGATAGCTGTGACCTCATCACACCACAGATCCAGTATCTGATCCCAGACATTCACTAGGATGGTGATAGCATTGCAGAGTTACTTTTCATATCACTGAAAACATCTTATGTAACGTCATCAATATTCCTCTTCCTCACCTTGGAGGAAAATGGAATGCTGCAAATGGAAAGCATTCAGGAGAGAGGAGGAGAGGAAGAAGGGAGGAAATGAGAGAGGGAGGGACATGTTTTGATTGATAGCCAGAGGCATAGGGGCAGACCTTGTTGTAAGGAGGAGAAAGAGGAGGAGGAAGAAGAGATATTGTTTGCTAATGAACTGAACGCTAGTCATGACCCTGGATGTAACAGCCGCTGTCCATTTTGTAAACAGGAGAAGAGCTGAGTGTAGTTCCCTAAATGAGGTTCCCTCTCTCTCCTCCCTTCCTCCCACCCTGCCTCCCGCCTCCCTCACTTTCTCCCTACCTCTACCTCTCTCTCTCTCTGAGTCACACACAAACCCAGCTCACACTCCCTCCTGACACAGCCGACTCGGCAGCAGGGTTTAACAGCAGCAGCAGCAGCAGCAGCTTGTCCTGGATTACAAGGCTGTCACATTGGAGTAGACAGGCGGTTGTAGTGCTGAACTAACTGAAGGATTGTTTTGGTTTTTTGCCTCCTCTGTGTCTTCTACTACACTGTTTTCCAAGTCAGCTGCCTCCCGGGCTTGATTAATTTACAAGGCTGTGCAGAGGCACGCAGAGGGATTATTTAGAGGCTGGAAGCCAACGCTGAGGGGATCTGAAGAGGAATCGGAAGATAAGGAGCTGACAACACAGACCTGTCCCATATTGATCTTCTGTCTCTCTGTCTCCGTCTCTGTCTCTGTCTCTCTCTCTCTCTCTCTCTCTCTCTCTCTCTCTCTCTCTCTCTTTCTCTCTCTATCTCTGTCTCTGTCTCTCTCACTCCCTCTTGGAGTGACACCAAACACCTCTGACCCGGAAACAGCCTGTCTGTCAGGCAAGGTGGATGTTAGGATTAAAACCTCTTGAGGATTTCACTGAGTTGCTCCCTTGACGTCTTCTCCTCCTCACCCCACAGTTTTCTCCCCTGAGGCAGGGCTGTGTGATCGGGTCCGAGGGGGGCAGCGGTAGGGGCTGTGAGGAGCGGAGAGGGGCTGTGCCGGGGTCCTCAGGGGCAGAGGAAGAAGCAGCAGCCTGGCCTGGCCTCTATGCGGTTGTGGAAGGGGACAGGGTCAGGGAGCCTGGGGCTGGTTCAGGCTGCAGGGTCTGGTGGTGGGATAGAAAGACAGGCGCTGCTGCGGCCATCATGGAGAGGAGTGGCTGCATCCCCCTATGCTGGGCCCGGGGCGCCTGTGTTTATGCTCAACACCCTCCACTCCCAAGTATGTACTGTGTACACACAGCAGATATGTTATGCACACTAGGTACTTCTAGGTAGAGCCTTTTAACCAGTGTTCATCTCAGTGTTTTTTAGAGGTCTTTCTGTTGATGATGGCTGTGTTTGGATGTGTGATGAATATGAATGTGATTTAAGGCTACACTGACTGAATGCTAATTCCCAGAACTCTGCTATAGTTAGAGATGAATGTAATTTGCCATGCCCTGCTTTATGCAGGTAATATTTCTGCCTCTCCTACTATACCATGCCAAGACGTCAGGTGCGCTGAATGGCAATGCCCCAATGTGTACAGTAGCACTGTACCGTAGGTTGCCATAGAGACAGAGGTATTCTTCTGTCATCTGATCACCACAACAAACCAAGCCACGGTGGTTATTAAGTCATCCATGGCTGTGAAAGTAATCAGTACAGCATCTAACACAGGGTTTCCCAACTCCAGTCCTCATTTTTATTGTAGCCCTGGACAAGCACACCTGATTCAACTAATCATCAGGCCCTAAAGGAGTTGAATGAGGTATGTTTGTCCCAGGTTACAACAGAAATGTGTGCTGGTGGGGGTACTGGAGAACCGGAGCTGGGAAACGCTGACTACTGCTGAGCACTGACTTACAGGAGGACTGCTGTCTGTCCCCTGAACATATTACGGAGCAGAGGGGTGAATTCCCATTAGTCTTGAACTGATTAAGTGTCGGGCAGGGCTGTGATTAGTGTTCTTGTGAGGAGAGGGGATAGCTGTTGAATAACTAGGCCAGGTAGAGCGAGAACTGCCCAGGCAACAGCAGTAGCAGCAGAACTAGCAGCAGTAGTGGAAGAAGAAACAGAAACAGAACTATCAACAGTAGAAACAGAACTATCAGCAGTAGAAACAGAACTAGTAGTAGTAGGAGAAACAGAACTATCAGCAGTAGAAACAGAACTAGTAGTAGTAGAAACAGAACTAGTAGTAGTAGAAACAGAACTAGTAGTAGTAGAAACAGAACTAGTAGTAGTAGGAGAAACAGAACTATCAGCAGTAGAAACAGAACTAGTAGTAGTAGAAACAGAACTATCAGCAGTAGAAACAGAACTAGCAGCAGTAGAAACAGAACTATCAGCAGTAGAAACAGAACTATCAACAGTAGAAACAGAACTATCAGCAGTAGAAACAGAACTATCAGCAGTAGAAACCGAACTAGTAGTAGTAGGAGAAACAGAACTATCAGCAGTAGAAACAGAACTAGTAGTAGTAGAAACAGAACTAGTAGTAGTAGAAACAGAACTAGTAGTAGTAGAAACAGAACTAGTAGTAGTAGGAGAAACAGAACTATCAGCAGTAGAAACAGAACTAGTAGTAGTAGAAACAGAACTAGTAGTAGTAGTAGAAACAGAAACAGAACTATCAGCAGTAGAAACAGAACTAGTAGTAGTAGAAACAGAACTAGTAGTAGTAGAAACAGAACTAGTAGTAGTAGAAACAGAACTAGTAGTAGTAGAAACAGAACTAGTAGTAGTAGAAACAGAACTAGTAGTAGTAGGAGAAACAGAACTATCAGCAGTAGAAACAGAACTAGTAGTAGTAGAAACGGAACTAGTAGTAGTAGAAACAGAACTAGTAGTAGTAGAACAGAACTAGTAGTAGTAGAAACAGAACTAGCAGTAGTAGAAACATAACTAGTAGTAGTAGAAACAGAACTAGTAGTAGTAGAAACAGAACTAGCAGCAGTAGAAACAGAACTAGCAGCAGTAGAAACAGAACTAGTAGTAGTAGGAGAAACAGAACTATCAGCAGTAGAAACAGAACTAGTAGTAGTAGAAACAGAACTAGTAGTAGTAGAAACAGAACTAGTAGTAGTAGAAACAGAACTAGTAGTAGTAGAAACAGAACTAGCAGCAGTAGAAACAGAACTAGTAGCAGGTAGAAACAGAACTAGTAGTAGTAGAAACAGAAACAGAACTATCGGCAGTAGAAACAGAACTAGTAGTAGTAGAAACAGAACTAGTAGTAGTAGAAACAGAACTAGTAGTAGTAGAAACAGAACTATCAGTAGTAGAAACATAACTAGTAGTAGTAGCAACGGAACTAGCAGTAGTAGAAACAGAACTAGCAGTAGTAGAAACAGAACTAGCAGCAGTAGAAACAGAACTAGCAGCAGTAGAAACAGAACTAGCAGCACTAGCAGTAGAAACATAACTAGTAGCAGTAGAAACAGAAACATAACTAGTAGCAGTAGAAACAGAAACATAACTAGTAGCAGTAGAAAAAGAAACAGAACTAGCAGCAGTAGAATCAGAACTAGCAGCAGTAGAAACAGAACTAGTAGTAGTAGAAACATAACTAGTAGCAGTAGAAACAGAAGTAGTAGCAGTAGAAACAGAACTAGCAGTAGTAGAAACAGAACTAGTAGCAGTAGAAACAGAACTGGTAGTAGTAGAAACAGAACTAGCAGTAGTAGAAACAGAACTAGCAGTAGTAGAAACAGAACTAGCAGCAGTAGAAACAGAACTAGTAGCAGTAGAAACAGTACTAGCAGTAGTAGAAACAGAACTAGTAGCAGTAGAAACAGAACTGGTAGTAGTAGAAACAGAACTAGCAGTAGTAGAAACAGAACTAGCAGCAGTAGAAACAGAACTAGTAGCAGTAGAAACAGAACTAGCAGTAGTAGAAACAGAACTAGTAGCAGTAGAAACAGAACTGGTAGTAGTAGAAACAGAACTAGCAGTAGTAGAAACAGAACTAGCAGCAGTAGAAACAGAACTGGTAGTAGTAGAAACAGAACTAGCAGTAGTAGAAACAGAACTGGTAGTAGTAGAAACAGAACTAGCAGTAGTAGAAACAGAACTAGTAGCAGTAGAAACAGAACTGGTAGTAGTAGAAACAGAACTAGCAGTAGTAGAAACAGAACTAGCAGCAGTAGAAACAGAACTAGTAGCAGTAGAAACAGAACTATCAGCAGTAGAAACAGAACTAGCAGCACTAGCAGTAGAAACATAACTAGTAGCAGTAGAAACAGAAACAGAACTAGTAGCAGTAGAAACAGAACTAGTAGCAGTAGAAACAGAACTAGCAGCAGTAGAAACAGAACCAGAACTAGTAGCAGTAGAAACAGAAACAGAACTAGTAGCAGTAGCAGTAGAAACATAACTAGTAGCAGTAGAAACAGAACTAGCAGCAGTAGCAGTAGAAACATAACTAGTAGCAGTAGAAACAGAAACATAACTAGTAGCAGTAGAATCAGAAACAGAAATAGTAGCAGTAGAATCAGAAAAACAGAACTAGTAGCAGTAGAAACAGAAACAGATATAGTAGCAGTAGAAACAGATTCAGAACTAGTAGCAGTAGAAACAGAACTAGTAGAAACAGAACAGAACTAGTAGCAGTAGAAACAGATTCAGAACTAGCAGTAGAAATAGAACTAGTAGCAGTAGAAACAGAACTAGCAGCAGTAGCAGTAGAAACAGAACTAGTAGAAACAGAAACGGAACTAGTAGCAGTAGAAACAGAACTAGTAGCAGTAGAAACAGAACTAGTAGTAGTAGAAACATAACTAGTAGCAGTAGAAACAGAACTAGCAGCAGTAGAAACAGAACTAGCAGCAGTAGAAACAGAACTGGTAGTAGTAGAAACAGAACTAGCAGTAGTAGAAACAGAACTAGCAGCAGTAGAAACAGAACTAGTAGCAGTAGAAACAGAACTATCAGCAGTAGAAACAGAACTAGCAGCACTAGCAGTAGAAACATAACTAGTAGCAGTAGAAACAGAAACAGAACTAGTAGCAGTAGAAACAGAACTAGTAGCAGTAGAAACAGAACTAGCAGCAGTAGAAACAGAACCAGAACTAGTAGCAGTAGAAACAGAAACAGAACTAGTAGCAGTAGCAGTAGAAACATAACTAGTAGCAGTAGAAACAGAACTAGCAGCAGTAGCAGTAGAAACATAACTAGTAGCAGTAGAAACAGAAACATAACTAGTAGCAGTAGAATCAGAAACAGAAATAGTAGCAGTAGAATCAGAAAAACAGAACTAGTAGCAGTAGAAACAGAAACAGATATAGTAGCAGTAGAAACAGATTCAGAACTAGTAGCAGTAGAAACAGAACTAGTAGAAACAGAACAGAACTAGTAGCAGTAGAAACAGATTCAGAACTAGCAGTAGAAATAGAACTAGTAGCAGTAGAAACAGAACTAGCAGCAGTAGCAGTAGAAACAGAACTAGTAGAAACAGAAACGGAACTAGTAGCAGTAGAAACAGAACTAGTAGCAGTAGAAACAGAACTAGTAGTAGTAGAAACATAACTAGTAGCAGTAGAAACAGAACTAGCAGCAGTAGAAACAGAACTAGCAGCAGTAGAAACAGAACTAGTAGTAGTAGAAACAGAACTAGCAGCAGTAGAAACAGAACTAGCAGCAGTAGAAACATAACTAGTAGCAGTAGAAACATAACTAGTAGCAGTAGAAACAGAACTAGCAGCAGTAGAAACAGAACTAGCAGCAGTAGAAACAGAACTAGCAGCAGTAGAAACAGAACTAGCAGCAGTAGAAACAGAACTAGTAGCAGTAGAAACATAACTAGTAGCAGTAGAAACAGAACTAGTAGCA
Source organism: Oncorhynchus mykiss (assembly GCF_013265735.2). NCBI lineage: Eukaryota > Metazoa > Chordata > Actinopteri > Salmoniformes > Salmonidae > Oncorhynchus > Oncorhynchus mykiss. The sequence goes on from NC_048567.1 coordinate 3,584,219, forward strand.
GTAGAAACAGAACTAGCAGCAGTAGAAACAGAACTAGCAGCAGTATAAACAGAACTATCAGCAGTAGAAACAGAACTAGCAGCAGTAGAAACAGAACTAGTAGCAGTAGAAACAGAACTAGTAGCAGTAGAAACAGAACTAGCAGCAGTAGAAACAGAACTAGTAGTAGTAGGAGAAACAGAACTATCAGCAGTAGAAACAGAACTAGCAGCAGTAGAAACAGAACTAGCAGCAGTAGAAACAGAACTATCAGCAGTAGAAACAGAACTAGCAGCAGTAGAAACAGAACTATCAGCAGTAGAAACAGAACTAGCAGCAGTAGAAACAGAACTATCAGCAGTAGAAACAGAACTAGCAGCAGTAGAAACAGAACTAGTAGCAGTAGAAACAGAACTAGTAGCAGTAGAAACAGAACTATCAGCAGTAGAAACAGAACTAGCAGCAGTAGAAACAGAACTATCAGCAGTAGAAACAGAACTAGCAGCAGTAGAAACAGAACTATCAGCAGTAGAAACAGAACTAGCAGCAGTAGAAACAGAACTAGCAGCAGTAGAAACAGAACTAGCAGCAGTAGAAACAGAACTAGTAGCAGTAGAAACAGAACTAGTAGCAGTAGAAACAGAACTATCAGCAGTAGAAACAGAACTATCAGCAGTAGAAACAGAACTATCAGCAGTAGAAACAGAAGAAGCATCAGCAGAAACAGAACTATCAGCAGTAAAAACAGAACTAGCAGCAGTAGAAACAGAACTAGCAGCAGTAGAAACAGAACTAGCAGCAGTAGAAAGGGAACCTGCAGCAGAAACAGAAGAAGCATCAGCAGAAACAGAACCAGCAGCAGAAACAGAAACAGCAGCGGTGGCAGCTGCTTTACTGTCTCCCTGGATACCAGTATCTATCATGAGTCCTGGTGCTTTAGAAAAGCCAGAACAGAATAACACTGGGGAAGTCTTCCCTTCTGTCTTCATCTATTTAGAGGCTCTGGCTCTCCTTCTAACTGCATCCTCCAGGGTTAGTGTAAACGCAGCATATATTAAACCCAGGCAAAGCCTTGATGTAGTTGTTTGGGGGGGCTGGATAGTTCTGTATGAGCTGGTACAGTAGGCAGAGGATGAGAGGAAAGGAAGCTTTAATCCAGGGAGGAAGTAGCTGCATCAGTAGCAGGTCGTAATGAGGATGTAGGAGTGTAGAGCAGAGCCGTGGGACTGCGGGAGAGAGTCAGTGGGAAACCGCTTCGGTCCCCACAGGCTATAGGATAGATACTGGATGCGTTCTAATTGTCACCCTATTCCCTATAGAGTGCAGTACTTTTGACCAGGGCTCATATGTGCAGTATGTAGGGAATAGGGTGCTGTTTGGGACGTGACCATACAGGCTGCAGAGGCAGCAGGTGTTGTACCCTGAGCACTAACTCCACAGTAAAGGATGGTGATGGTGAAGGTATGGTGCTCCATGTACTGGACATGATGTGATCATTTCTACTGTACTGTAGAAGGAGGGGTTTTGTTTGAGCCCTTGGTTCATGGTAATGCCGTTGGGGCCAAATGGATCAAATCAGATTGTGTACTGTGACTCACTTGTCCCCACACACAAACACACGTGTATACACACACACACACACACACACACACACACACACACACACACACACACACCACCCCACCCCACCCCACCCCCAATCAGTCACACTGATCTGTGGTGTTTTGTTAACATTTCTTGGTCAAAGCAAGAGATTTCAAAGCCATTAAAAGATAAGGCTTAGTTTTCAGCTGGAGAATGTTGTGGTCAATGAAACATGTGAGATGCAACAGCATTAAAGGACACTGTCACGTTCTGACCTTAGTTCCTTTTTATGTCTTTGTGTTAGGTTGTTCAGGGCGTGAGTTGGGGTGGGTAGTCTATGTTCTTTTTATATTTCTATGTGTTTTAAACTGACCACCATCATTCCTGTTCCCAAGAACTCTTAGGCCTCACGCCACAATGACTACTGCCCTGTAGCACTTACTTCTTTAATAATGAAGTGCATTGAGAGGAAGGTTATGGCCCACATTAACTCCATCATCCCAGACACCCTAGACCCACTCCCAATTTGCGTACCGCCACAACAGATCCAATACACGACGAAGTGCATAAAGTTCCCTCTGCGCTCACAACAAGCAACCTCTGACAAAAGTCCCTCTACTTCTATTCGAGGTGGAAATTATGATTCAGACACCTTATTGATATCAACCGCTCACAGTCCTCCTAGAATCAGAAGTTTTTTTGACTCAATGGAGGAACGTAGTCAGAGAAATGCTGATGAATGTCTTGTTCGAGCTGTATGCAACTGGTTCATCTCTGATGCTCACAGGCAATGTGTATTGGAAGAGATTTCTGAATGTTCTTCGTCCAGCATACACCCCTCCAACCAGACATGCTTTATCTACTTATTTTCAAGATGCAGAGTTAAAGTGAAGGTCAAGCAAATCATAGAGAAAGCAGGCTGTATTGCAATCATCTCTGATGGGTGGTCAAATGTTCGTGGGCAAGAAATAATTAACTACATCATCTCCACCCCTCAACCAGTATTCTACAAGAGCACAGACACACCGGCCTCTACATTGCAGATGAGCTGAAGGCAGAAGAGAGCCAAGGAAATGGTTAGGTATGTGAAGGGTCATCAAGTTATAGCAGCAATCTACCTCACCAACCAAGCAAAGTGAGAAGAATAAATGCACCACATTGAAGCTGCCCAGCAGCACCCGTTGGGGTGGTGTTGTCATCATGTTTGACAGTTTCCTGGATGGGAAGGAGTCTCTCCAAGAAATGGCCATATCACAGTCTGCCGATATGGACAGCCCCATCAAGAGGATCCTCCTGGATGATGTATTTTGGGAGAGAGTGGTAAGCAGCCTGAAACTCCTGAAACCTATAGCAGTAGTCATTGCACGGATTGAGGAAGACAATGCCATCCTGTCTGATGTTCAGACTCTGTTTGCAGATGTAAGAGAAGAAGTCTGTACTGCCTGCCCACTTCACTGTTGCTCCAAGCAGAGGAAACTGCAGTTCTGGAATACATCAAAAAGTGTGAAGACTTCTGCCTGAAGCCCAAACACACCGCAGCGTACATGTTGGACCCCAAGTATGCTGGCAAGAGCATCCTGTCTGGTGCAGAGATCAACAAGACCTATGGTGTCATCACTACCGTGTCTCGCCACCTTGGCCTGGATGAGGGCAAGGTTCTTGGCAGTCTGACGAAGTGCAAGGGCTTTGGGATGGAGATGCAATATGGCAGTCGTGCCAACATATCTCATCACCCACCTGGTGGAAGGGACTATGTGGATCTGAGACTCTTTCCCCTGTTGCCTCCATCATCCTCCAAATCCCACCAACATCAGCCGTCTCAGAGCGCATCTGGTTCTTGGTAGGGAACACACACACCAAAGCACACAACAGGCTGACAAATACAAGGGTTGAAAAATTGGTGGCCATCCAGGCAAATTTGAGGCTTTTTGAGTCTGACAACGAGCCATCCCCAACAAGGTTGGAAAGGGACAGTGAACATGAGGCCTCAGAGTCTGATGTTCAAGAGTTGGACATTGAAGAGGTCCAGGGAGAAGACATGGAAGCCTGAGAGGAAGACAACCAAAGCTTTAGTTTCTAGACTATCATTTTACAGATGTATGTTGAGAACATTTTTGGGAGATGCGATGGATCATTGGGGATCATTAGATATTCCCTTTCTTTTGTTGTTCAGTGAAATCATCCCATGTGAAGAGTCAACTCATTTAATTATAGTTCAATTCGTAACTAAATTGTTTTTTTTTATTTCTATTGGAAGAATTTAATAATTTACAATTGCAGTGTGTGTACTTATGATAAGGTAAAAGGTTTATGTTTCTGTCTCCATATGATATGGGGCGGAAGGGTAGCCTAGTGGTTAGAGCGTTGGACTAGTAAGCGGAAGGTTGCAAGACTGAATCCCTGAGCTGACAAGGTACAAAGCTGTCGTTCTACCCCTGAACAGGCAGTTAACCCTGTTCCTAGGCCATCATTGAAAATAAGAATTTGTTCTTAACTGACTTGCCTAGTTAAAAAATTAAAATTAAAAATATGGTAAATATATCCAATGCAAAAAACATTTACATTTAAATGGAATTCATATTAATTTGCATATATTTCCGTTCATCCCCATTAATTCCCATATAGTCCCGTTAATTCCCATGGAAAGTTTCCACCTCTGAATATTCCCCAAAATGTGCAACCCTAGTCCTGACTCTCTGTGGTCACTAAAGATCCCATGGCACTTATTGTATGAGTATGTGTCTTAACCTTGGTGTCTTTGCTAAATTCCCCATCTGGCCCTCATACCATCATGGCCACCTAATCATCCCCAGCTTCCAATTGGCTCATTCATCCCTGTAACTATTCCCCAGGTTGTTGCTGTGTTTGAAAATGTGTTCTCAGTCAACTTACCTGGTAAAATAAGGAATAAATCAAATAGTCTATATGTTCAGACAGGAGTGGATACCAGACCTGATTCCCCCTAGTGAGAGTAGACCAATGAAATGAATCCATTGGCGGCACAGCAAGCAGTTGGGTGAGGTCCTTTCTCTTCAGGACTAGAATGAACAGTCCTGTTCTACATGTCTATGTTCTTTAACCAAGGTTTTAAGACCATGCATTCTTTACCTTCTTAGAAATATTGACTTTTGTGTGTGTGTGTGTGTGTGTGTGTGTGTGTGTGTGTGTGTGTGTGTGTGTGTGTGTGTGTGTGTGTGTGTGTGTGTACCTTAAGATAACTGTACAGGTGTCCAGTTGCAGCTTGTCCCTCTGCCTTGCACCATGCTTGTTTGAATTGAACGCTTCCTCTCAGTAGAAAATGAACTCACATGCCTCCAAATCTAGTTCCTATTTCCTTTGCATACTTTAGTATTTGACTTTTGTTTTCATTATTGTTCACATTCACAGTAAGTTGCGTTACATCGCCTGGCCTAGCTGCTGAACGGGCCCTCCCTGGAGATAGCCTGGCTTAGCTGCTGAACGGGCCCTCCCTGGAGATAGCCTGGCCTAGCTGCTGAATGGGCCCTCCCTGGAGATAGCCTGGCCTAGCTGCTGAACGGGCCCTCCCTGGAGATAGCCTGGCTTAGCTGCTGAACAGGCCCTCCCTGGAGATAGCCTGGCCTAGCTGCTGAATGGGCCCTCCCTGGAGATAGCCTGGCCTAGCTGCTGAACGGGCCCTCCCTGGAGATAGCCTGGCCTAGCTGCTGAACGGGCCCTCCCTGGAGATAGCCTGGCTTAGCTGCTGAACGGGCCCTCCCTGGAGATAGCCTGGCCTAGCTGCTGAATGGGCCCTCCCTGGAGATAGCCTGGCCTAGCTGCTGAACGGGCCCTCCCTGGAGATAGCCTGGCCTAGCTGCTGAATGGGCCCTCCCTGGAGATAGCCTGGCCTAGCTGCTGAATGGGCCCTCCCTGGAGATAGCCTGGCCTAGCTGCTGAACGGGCCCTCCCTGGAGATAGCCTGGCCTAGCTGCTGAATGGGACCTCCCTGGAGATAGCCTGGCCTAGCTGCTGAACGGGCCCTCCCTGGAGATAGCCTGGCCTAGCTGCTGAACGGGCCCTCCCTGGAGATAGCCTGGCCTAGCTGCTGAATGGGCCCTCCCTGGAGATAGCCTGGCTTAGCTGCTGAACGGGCCCTCCCTGGAGATAGCCTGGCCTAGCTGCTGAATGGGCCCTCCCTGGAGATAGCCTGGCTTAGCTGCTGAATGGGCCCTCCCTGGAGATAGCCTGGCCTAGCTGCTGAATGGGCCCTCTGTGAGTTGGGAAAAAGGCCATGTTTTTCTTCACCGCAGCGAAACAGTGGAACAGAAATCTATGGTTGCTCAGTAGTGCTGATGAAGTGCTGGTTGACTTTCATTGGAATTGACACGTGTTGTTATAGCAGCGTTGCTCTGGCCAATGTGGGCTCAGACTACTGTCAATAACTAACCTAGAGAGAAGACTGCAGTCCCATAGTCAATCCCTCTGAGCCACGAGACACTGTTACACAATCTCTTTAGGATGAGACTACAGTACAACTAGAGTAATGAGGTCAATACTCTCACGAGCTAGACAGACAGTGGGCTACTCTATTGATTATATTATCTAAGCTTATATACCAAGCTTTGTCCATACTACAAGGAAATGAAGAATTCATTTGATAACTAAACATCCTACGGCAATGACCTGATGTCAACATCGAATAAACAAGTATTTTGATTGATGTTGGATTGAGTTGAAATAACGAGGAAACAATGTTGTCATGTTTAACACTGAGGGATAACAACTAGACTCGTATTATCCTATTATCCTATTAGCAGCCTGTTATTATCAGGCTGATATTATTCATGGGATAACCCAGAGTGAGTTGTATCAAGTTGATGTACAGTAATTGAGACATATATGTCAGTCTTACAATCAGATGGGTGTTATTTGGGGAGTGTGTGGGGACAACATTAAATCTCTGTCCTCCTGTATCACCCCTGTTAACCATCTCTCTCATCTAGTCTACTGGCCCTCCAGCCTCTCAGTCACTACAAGGGATGTGTGTGTCCGTCTGTGTCCTATAATGATTAGCCTAACCTGGTAACAGGTCTTTCAGAAACAATAGTAGGGGAATTGGCTGAGGCAGTCAGTAGACATACATGCTAGAAAGTTCCTGATAATGTTGACAAAAGGTTTATTTAGTAGGTCTATTTAAGAGTGTTAAACCTTAAAGATGTTTGACATGAAGTCATGTATCATTCCTCCATACAGTAGGTTCACTCAAGGAGCTTTGTCAGTATGATGAGGCATTTTGTCAAGTCGGCTAATCTCATAAACGTTTCCCGGCAGGTATAACTTTGTCTTCTATGAAAGGATTCTTGTGTGTGTGTGTGTGTGTGTGTGTGCGTGTGTGTGTGCGTGCGGGAGAGAGTATCTCAGTTAGAGGTGACTGTAGGTCAATCCGTAAACTAGCAGAGTCAGCAGATAGGCTAGGCTATACTTCCCCCTCATCACTGTCCTTGTGACTACTGACTGGCTGACTACTGACTGACTGACTACTGGCTGACTACTGACTGGCTGACTACTGGCTGACTACTGACTGGCTGACTACTGACAGACTGACTACTACATTTTGTAATGGTTAGGTTGATACGAATGAATGCACTGATATGTGGACTCACGTGGCTTTTTGTCATCTTTGAAAAAAATTACTTTACATCGGAGTTGTGCCTGTTGTCATAGAGATGGATAGAGGAGTCATCATGGATATAACCCGTTTTAGCGTTGTCGTTGAGGGCTTCCACTATTTTAAAGTAGTCAACTGGGTGGGGATTCCTATGAGTTGGTAGAAATCAACCAATGAAAAATAAGAAAATGTACTACTTTAAAATGGAGATAGTATGGGCAGCACCATTGAGGCTGTCACAGACATTTTAATGGCACAGATACAAAGATGAGTCCTCTATCGATCTCTATGCCCTATTGTTCACATGTGTATCTTCCATCTAAATGGTGCTACCTGATCTGGTCTTTCATCTGTCTTTGAGGACATGTATTTCCATTGTTAGAAGAAAAAAATATCTTTATATATATATACATTAATAAATAAAAATTCCATTGTTAGAGCGGTCGCTTGACTATCTTGTCAGTATAATTGACAATCTTTCCTCACATTCACAAAGGTTTGTGTGTTGTTGCCCTACTGTCCTCCTATCAACCATGTTGTTGACTCCTCCTCCCAGGCCGGCCCTCCTATCAACCATGTTGTTGTCCTCCCAGGCCGGCCCTACTGTCCTCCTATCAACCATGTTGTTGTCCTCCCAGGCCGGCCCTACTGTCCTCCTATCAACCATGTTGTTGTCCTCCCAGGCCGGCCCTACTGTCCTCCTATCAACCATGTTGTTGTCCTCCCAGGCCGGCCCTCCTATCAACCATGTTGTTGTCCTCCCAGGCCGGCCCTCCTATCAACCATGTTGTTGTCCTCCCAGGCCGGCCCTCCTATCAACCATGTTGTTGACTCCTCCCAGGCCGGCCCTCCTATCCTCCTATCAACCATGTTGTTGTCCTCCCAGGCCGGCCCTACTGTCCTCCTATCAACCATGTTGTTGTCCTCCCAGGCCGGCCCTCCAATCAACCGTGTTGTTGTCCTCCCAGGCCGGCCCTCCTGTCATAGAGATGGATAGAGGAGTCATCATGGATATAACCCGTTTTAGCGTTGTCGTTGAGGGCTTCCACTATTTTAAAGTAGTCAACTGGGTGGGGATTCCTATGAGTTGGTAGAAATCAACCAATGAAAAATAAGAAAATGTACTACTTTAAAATGGAGATAGTATGGGCAGCACCATTGAGGCTGTCACAGACATTTTAATGGCACAGATACAAAGATGAGTCCTCTATCGATCTCTATGCCCTATTGTTCACATGTGTATCTTCCATCTAAATGGTGCTACCTGATCTGGTCTTTCATCTGTCTTTGAGGACATGTATTTCCATTGTTAGAAGAAAAAAATATCTTTATATATATATACATTAATAAATAAAAATTCCATTGTTAGAGCGGTCGCTTGACTATCTTGTCAGTATAATTGACAATCTTTCCTCACATTCACAAAGGTTTGTGTGTTGTTGCCCTACTGTCCTCCTATCAACCATGTTGTTGACTCCTCCTCCCAGGCCGGCCCTCCTATCAACCATGTTGTTGTCCTCCCAGGCCGGCCCTACTGTCCTCCTATCAACCATGTTGTTGTCCTCCCAGGCCGGCCCTACTGTCCTCCTATCAACCATGTTGTTGTCCTCCCAGGCCGGCCCTACTGTCCTCCTATCAACCATGTTGTTGTCCTCCCAGGCCGGCCCTCCTATCAACCATGTTGTTGTCCTCCCAGGCCGGCCCTCCTATCAACCATGTTGTTGTCCTCCCAGGCCGGCCCTCCTATCAACCATGTTGTTGACTCCTCCCAGGCCGGCCCTCCTATCCTCCTATCAACCATGTTGTTGTCCTCCCAGGCCGGCCCTACTGTCCTCCTATCAACCATGTTGTTGTCCTCCCAGGCCGGCCCTCCAATCAACCGTGTTGTTGTCCTCCCAGGCCGGCCCTCCTGTCATCCTATCAACCATGTTGTTGTCCTCCCAGGCCGGCCCTCCTATCCTCCTATCAACCATGTTGTTGACTCCTCCCAGGCCGGCCCTCCTATCCTCCTATCAACCATGTTGTTGACTCCTCCCAGGCCGGCCCTCCTATCAACCATGTTGTTGTCCTCCCAGGCCGGCCCTCCTGTCATCCAATCCACCATGTTGGCTGGGCTCCCACTAAGCAGGCCTTGTTTACTCAACTCCGTCTGTCACCAAGCCAATCACAGCCTGCCTCTCTCTTCCTGTGGAACTGAACTCCATTCTGTCTTGCCTGGGTAACAGCAGCCACGGTGGAGTTAGGCTAGGCTAGCAGCCTGACTGTTCACAGCATTCACATTATTCACAGGACTGTGTTGTGTTGTGGAGCTGGAGGACTCTTGTGAATATAGACAGGCTTCTGGGCTTGCCTCGCCTTCCCCTCAGCTCAGGAAGAGAGAGGAGCTATGTTGTGTTGCAGAGAGGACTCTGGCCTCGCCCCCCTCAGTTCAGTCCAGGAAGAGCTCTACCATGAAACAGCAGTGACATGTTGATCACAGCACAGGCTTCTCCTCTTCTCAACCAGGAAGAGCTCTGTGCCGTGTGAGGAGACAGGAGTGATGACTCACTGTGGCTCCTGAGCGGACAGGACGCATTGTGATAACCAGGATGTGACGTGACTGGACAGGAAAGACGTGAATGTGTTGTTCACTTTGTATGTGTGTGAATGAAAGAGAGAGAGAGCGAGAGAGAGAGAGGAATGTGTGGGTAAGAAGAAGTGTGTTTGTGCCTGGAAGAAACCAAGAAGAAATCCCATGGACCTGTCGATTCTCTACTGGGTAACCTCGTAGACATACTCTATTGTGTAACCTAGTGGACATACTCTACTGTGTAACCTAGTGGACATATTCTACTGGGTAACCTCGTGGACATACTCTACTGTGTAACCTAGTGGACATACTCTATTGTGTAACCTCGTGGACATACTCTACTGTGTAACCTAGTGGACATATTCTACTGGGTAACCTCGTGGACATACTCTACTGTGTAACCTAGTGGACATACTCTATTGTGTAACCTCGTGGACATTCTCTACTGTGTAACCTAGTGGACATATTCTACTGGGTAACCTAGTGTGCTGTTGCTATAGCACTAATGTTGTCACAACGGAACTCTACAGTGGAGTGTACCTGCTGGCCCTTTATCAGTAAAGGTAGGAGGAGTGACTGATTGGACTGTTGTTGCTGTGCTGGTGTTAGATCAGAATAGTAGTGTTTGAATTGAGTTTGACAGGAGTTTATTAAAGAACAACTCTGAAATGAAATGTTGTCCAGTCGTGGGCTCAAATGGACCAGTTGTGTCTGTACTGATCTCCATTGCTTCAATGTTGTCTGACTGATTGTCAAGAGTTAGGATATTTACCTCTGTCTTCATACATGTGTTCTGCCCGGGTTACCAGAAAGTACCATCGAAGAGGTCGCCATCTGAGAATGTGTGTGTTTTTGGTGTTAAGGGCAGGTTTTCCTGTGGTGCTCTATTCTAGTGATGTTACCAACAGCAGATACAGTCAGGAAGGCTGAGGAATGTCACTGAGCTGCTCTGGGTCAGTCTTTCCAAAACACTAGAAAAGCCATGTTTTAACAAGCACAGCGGTACTGTCTTGGCTGTACCTATTACCACACACACACACACACACACACACACACACACACACACACACACACACACACACACACACACACACACAGACACACACACACCCCAAATTTTTACCCCTGACCGTTTCTACCACAATCTAAACAGCTTATGTATAATGGCCCCAGTTTGTGGTTCGTGAGGAGGGTTGTTGTAATGCTGGCAGTGCTTCTGACAGTGCTGCTCCCTGCTCACTCTCCAAAGCCACCCAGCTGTCTGGCCAGCCTACTGTAGCAAGCCCAGCTCAGTCCACTACAACCTGCAGACCTCACTGTTATCTGTCAGCCTGTCCAGCCGTCCGTTTGTCTGTTCTATTCTCTCCAGTCCACTTTTGTTACTGATTACAGATGAATTTATTATGGTGAGAAAGTTACACAGTCGTCTAGTGGGAATTCACCTGAAGCCTTCTCTCTCTCTACCTCCTCTATCTCCTCTCTCTCTCTCTCTCTCTCTCTCTCTACCTCCTCTATCTCTCTACCTCCTCTATCTCCTCTCTCTCCCCCTCTCTCTCTCTCTACCTCCTCTCTCTCTCTCTCTCTCTCTCTCTCTCTCTCTCTCTCTCTCTCTCTCTCTACCTCCTCTATCTCCTCTATCTCTCTCTCTCTACCTCCTCTATCTCTCTCTCTCTCTCTCTCTACCGCCTCTATCTCTCTCTCTCTCTCTCTACCTCCTCTCTCTTGCTCTCTCTCTCTCTCTCTCTCTCTCTCTCTCTACCTCCCCTATCTCTCTCGCTCTCTATCTCTACCTCTGCCTCCCCTATCTCTCTCTTTGCATCCCTCCTCTCTCTCTCTTTCTCTCTCTACTTCCCCTATCTCTCGCTCTCTCTCTCTACCTCTCCCTCCCCTATCTCTCTCTTTGCATCCCTCCTCTCTCTCTCTTTCTATCTCTACTTCCCCTATCTCTCGCTCTCTCTCTACCTCTCCCTCCCCTATCTCTCCTTTGCATCCCTCCTCTCTCTCTCTCTCTCTCTTTCTCTCCCCTCTGCCTCTCTACCTTCAGAATATGACAGACAGCTAGCCCCCACCAAAGGAAGCATGGCGTCAGCGTACCTGGACCCCAACCTGAACCACCATGCTGGGTTGGGCGGTGGGGTGTCGAAGCCGGGGACCATGGACCGCGTGCTCAAGATCCACCACTACTTGGAGAGCAACAGTGAACCATCCACCTGGGCCAGCCACATCCGCCACGGAGACGCCACTGACATCAGGGTGAGCTGAGCAACTGATTGGGTAAACACAGTTTACCACAGTTACAGCAACTATGCTTCTTTAGACAGACAGACAGTTACCTATCAACTCTACCTACTAGACAGACAGACAGTTACCTATCAACTCTACCTACTAGACAGACAGACAGACAGACAGACAGACAGACAGTTACCTATCAACTCTACCTACTAGACAGACAGACAGACAGTTTACCTATCAACTCTACCTACTAGACAGACAGACAGACAGTTACCTATCAACTCTACCTACTAGACAGACAGACAGTTACCTATCAACTCTACCTACTAGACAGACAGACAGACAGTTTACCTATCAACTCTACCTACTAGACAGACAGACAGACAGACAGACAGACAGACAGACAGACAGACAGACAGACAGACAGACAGACAGACAGACAGACAGACAGACAGACAATTACCTATCAACTCTACATACTAGACAGACAGACAATTACCTATCAACTCTACCTACTAGACAGACAGACAGACAATTACCTATCAACTCTACATACTAGACAGACAGACAATTACCTATCAACTCTACCTACTAGACAGACAGACAGTTACCTATCAACTCTACCAACTAGACAGACAGACAGACAGACAGACAGACAATTACCTATCAACTCTAGCTACTAGACAAACAGACAGACAGTTACCTATCAACTCTACCAACTAGACAGACAGACAGACAGTTTACCTATCAACTCTACCTACTAGACAGACAGACAGACAGTTTACCTATCAACTCTACCTACTAGACAGACAGACAGACAGTTTACCTATCAACTCTACCTACTAGACAGACAGACAGACAGACAGACAGACAGACAGACAGACAGACAGACAGACAGACAGACAGACAGTTACCTATCAACTCTACCTACTAGACAGACAGACAGACATACAGACAGTTACCTATCAACTCTACCAACTAGACAGACAGACAGACAGACAGACAATTACCTATCAACTATAGCTACTAGACAAACAGACAGACAGTTACCTATCAACTCTACCAACTAGACAGACAGTTACCTATCAACTCTAGCTACTAGACAAACAGACAGACAGTTACCTATCAACTCTACCAACTAGACAGACAGACAGACAGTTTACCTATCAACTCTACCTACTAGACAGACAGACAGACAGTTTACCTATCAACTCTACCTACTAGACAGACAGACAGACAGTTTACCTATCAACTCTACCTACTAGACAGACAGACAGACAGACAGACAGACAGACAGACAGACAGACAGACAGACAGTTACCTATCAACTCTACCTACTAGACAGACAGACAGACAGACAGACAGACAGACAGACAGACAGACAGACAGACAGTTACCTATCAACTCTACCTACTAGACAGACAGACAGACAGACAGACAGACAGACAGTTACCTATCTACTCTACCTACTAGACAGACAGACAGACAGTTACCTATCAACTCTACCTACTAGACAGACAGACAGACAGACAGTTACCTATCAACTCTACCTACTAGACAGACAGACAGACAGACAGACAGACAGACAGACAGACAGACAGACAGACAGTTACCTATCAACTCTACCTACTAGACAGACAGACAGACAGACAGACAGACAGACAGTTACCTATCTACTCTACCTACTAGACAGACAGACAGACAGTTACCTATCAACTCTACCTACTAGACAGACAGACAGACAGACAGTTACCTATCAACTCTACCAACTAGACAGACAGACAGACAGACAGTTACCTATCAACTCTACCTACTAGACAGACAGACAGACAGACAGACAGACAGACAGACAGACAGACAGACAGACAGTTACCTATCTACTCTACCTACTAGACAGACAGACAGACAGACAGACAGACAGACAGACAGACAGTTACCTATCTACTCTACCTACTAGACAGACAGACAGACAGACAGACAGACAGACAGACAGACAGACAGACAGACAGACAGACAGACAGTTACCTATCTACTCTACCTACTAGACAGACAGACAGACAGTTACCTATCAACTCTACCTACTAGACAGACAGACAGACAGACAGACAGACAGACAGACAGTTACCTATCTACTCTACCTACTAGACAGACAGACAGACAGACAGACAGACAGACAGACAGACAGACAGTTACCTATCAACTCTACCTACTAGACAGACAGACAGACAGACAGACAGACAGACAGACAGACAGTTACCTATCAACTCTACCTACTAGACAGACAGACAGACAGACAGTTACCTATCAACTCTACCTACTAGACAGACAGACAGACAGACAGACAGACAGACAGACAGACAGACAGACAGACAGTTACCTATCTACTCTACCTACTAGACAGACAGACAGACAGTTACCTATCAACTCTACCAACTAGACAGACAGACAGACAGACAGACAGACAGACAGACAGACAGACAGACAGTTACCTATCTACTCTACCTACTAGACAGACAGACAGACAGTTACCTATCAACTCTACCTACTAGACAGACAGACAGACAGACAGTTACCTATCAACTCTACCTACTAGACAGACAGACAGACAGTTTACCTATCTACTCTACCTACTAGACAGACAGACAGACAGTTACCTATCAACTCTACCTACTAGACAGACAGACAGACAGACAGTTACCTATCAACTCTACCTACTAGACAGACAGACAGACAGTTTACCTATCTACTCTACCTACTAGACAGACAGACAGACAGTTACCTATCAACTCTACCTACTAGACAGACAGACAGACAGTTTACCTATCAACTCTACCTACTAGACAGACAGACAGACAGACAGTTACCTATCTACTCTACCTACTAGACAGACAGACAGACAGACAGACAGTTACCTATCAACTCTACCTACTAGACAGACAGACAGACAGTTTACCTATCTACTCTACCTACTAGACAGACAGACAGACAGTTACCTATCAACTCTACCTACTAGACAGACAGACAGACAGTTTACCTATCAACTCTACCTACTAGACAGACAGACAGACAGACAGTTACCTATCTACTCTACCTACTAGACAGACAGACAGACAGACAGACAGACAGTTACCTATCAACTCTACCTACTAG
This sequence comes from Oncorhynchus mykiss, assembly GCF_013265735.2. Taxonomy (NCBI): domain Eukaryota; kingdom Metazoa; phylum Chordata; class Actinopteri; order Salmoniformes; family Salmonidae; genus Oncorhynchus; species Oncorhynchus mykiss. Next base: position 3,599,359 of record NC_048567.1, read on the forward strand.
ACAGACAGACAGACAGACAATTACCTATCTACTCTACCTACTAGACAGACAGACAGACAGACAGTTACCTATCAACTCTACCTACTAGACAGACAGACAGACAGACAATTACCTATCTACTCTACCTACTAGACAGACAGACAGACAGACAGTTACCTATCAACTCTACCTACTAGACAGACAGACAGACAGACAGACAGACAGACAGACAGACAGACAGACAGACAGACAGACAGACAGACAGACAGACAGACAGACAGACAGACAGTTACCTATCTACTCTACCTACTAGACAGACAGACAGACAGACAGACAGACAGACAGACAGACAGACAGTTACCTATCTACTCTACCTACTAGACAGACAGACAGACAGTTACCTATCAACTCTACCAACTAGACAGACAGACAGACAGTTACCTATCAACACCCCGAGTGTCCCAAATGGCTCCCTGTTCCCTATACAGCCCTATAGGCGCTGGTCAAAAGAAGTGCACTATTGCTGCTTTTCAACTTTAACATCAGTGTTACACTAGTTCTGCCCCTGAACAGGCAGTTAACCCAATGTTCCTAGGCCGTCATTGAAAATAAGAATTTGTTCTTAACTGACTTGCCTAGTTAAATAAAGGTTTAATAAAAAAAATACACCCTAATGGTATATTAGGGAAATTGTGTTTCCATAGCTAGGGCTGACATTGAGGACTTGTGAGAAGGTGCTTTGTGAGAAGGTGTTAAAGTCCACAGTTTGCCAATGTTATGTAAATGCCAGCTGAAAAGTACCAGTGGCCTGGCTTTGGCCCCAGGTGAGAGCAAGTCCGCCGGAGCCATGGCCCAGTGGGACACGATGCCGGCCTGCTTAAGGCTTCCAAATGGTTCCCAGACAAAACAGTTAGGAAGAGTTAGTGAATATATTATGATGCCATTTTGTGACGTTTAGTTAGTTTTGGATTTCGATAAGGGTTTTTCCGGCTGCACACATCTTTCTTGAGGCAAGCCGAAGTCAGTAGCTGAAGTCTAGGCCCCTTTGTTGGTGATTGGTCAACAGTAGGCATTGTTCAATAAATACTTTGTTGGTGATTGGTCAACAATAAGCATTGTTCAATAAAGACTTTGTTGTCATTCAATGAGAGACGACCTGCTTTCATGCAATTTTTTAAATTGAGAAATACTGCACCAAACGTCTTAGTTAGATGTCAAATTGCTCAACCAAGATCTCCTCCGCACAAACGTCCAAATGAATGACAGATTTCTTGAGTTCTCTTAGATTAATTCTGACTATTTTGCTGAAGTGTACTCTGGCTACGGCTTCTCTAAATGGACAAACAGTACTATTGTGTATTTTTTCTAGTTTTTCAAGCAAATGTTTTTTAAGGGAGTATGCGAGGACACTCATTCAGTTCGCCTAGACGACTTCAGGCTAGCCACCAGCTGAACTGAGGCATGCTAGCGCCTTTAGATGGAAACAGAGCATCTTGGGCCTTTTTGCTAAAACACTGTATGGAAATGTGTCATATGTAGACAGTCATTTGGGACTTGAGCGTCTCACTGTAGAACTCCCCCTGTCACCTGGGCGATGTTCCTTCCTTGAGCGTCTCACTGTAGAACTCCCCCTATCACCTGGGCGATGTTCCTTCCTTGAGCGTCTCACTGTAGAACTCCCCCTATCACCTGGGCGATGTTCCTTCCTTGAGTGTCTCACTGTAGAAGTCCCCCTATCACCTGGGCGATGTTCCTTCCTTGAGCGTCTCACTGTAGAACTCCCCCTATCACCTGGGCGATGTTCCTTCCTTGAGCGTCTCACTGTAGAAGTCCCCCTATCACCTGGGCGATGTTCCTTCCTTGAGTGTCTCACTGTAGAAGTCCCCCTATCACCTGGGCGATGTTCCTTCCTTGAGTGTCTCACTGTAGAAGTCCCCCTATCACCTGGGCGATGTTCCTTCCTTGAGTGTCTCACTGTAGAAGTCCCCCTGTCACCTGGGCGATGTTCCTTCCTTGAGCGTCTCACTGTAGAACTCCCCCTGTCACCTGGGCGATGTTCCTTCCTTGAGCGTCTCACTGTAGAACTCCCCCTATCACCTGGGCGATGTTCCTTTAACATTTACATTTTAGTCATTTAGCAGACGCTCTTATCCAGAGCGACTTCCAGGAGCAATTCGGGTTAAGTGCCTTGCTCAAGGGCACATCGGCAGATTCTTCAACCAGTCGGCTCAGGGATTCGAACCAGCAACCTTTTGGTTACTGGCCCAAAGCTCTTAACCGCTAGGCTACCTGACGTTCAGTAGGTCACACTGTAGCTACAATGTTTTGTAACAGAAAATGAAAACAAGTTTTCTTATTAGACAAATTAACTTAGTACCTCGGACTACTTCACAATTTTAAAGTGTTTCAAAACGTTTTCTCCCTACTGAACACAACCCGGGTATTTATGAGGTTGACATTTCTACATTTAGTGTCTTCCATCCCCGTTAGGTTTAATAATGACTTCTATTCAGATGAAACAAGACTAAGAGAGTTTAGGAGGTGAAAAGAATAGCTAGTTAAAGGTGTTTATTGGAAAAGATTCCAAAAGGCTTTGCTACCACATCTCTTCTGTTAGGTGTCTGGCTCTGGAATGGCAAAGCGCTTCATTTCAAAGTAGACTGCTTCTAATTTATGCTTCAATGGCCTCTAACTTCAATACCTGAAGTAGTGATGTCAGATGATGTTGAGGGATGTGATGGAACATGTCATCCCTGAAAGAGATGGGGAGGTCTTCTCGTTAATCATTTTAACCAAGCAGGGGTGTCACTTCTCAGATTGTGTCATAAGCCCCATAGTGGCATTTCAATGATGGATTATTTAACCCGCCCCGCTCCCCTTCCCTTGATTCTGCACACAATGACAATCTCTTCCTGGAAGAGAGAGAGAGGACGATCTATCATTCAGTGTAACTCTGCCAAGCTGTTCTTTCTATTCTATCTACTGTTATAGATAGATGGTTCCCCTGGAGTCCTCATGTCACCCCTGGACTACAGGGATGGATGGTTGAATAGATGGTTCTCCTGGACTACAGGGATGGATGGGTGAATAGATGTCACCCCTGGACTACAGGGATGGATGGTTGAATAGATGGTTCTCCTGGACTACAGGGATGGATGGGTGAATAGATGGTTCTCCTGGACTACAGGGGTGGATGGGTGAATAGATGGTTCTCCTGGACTACAGGGATGGATGGGTGAATAGATGGTTCTCCTGGACTACAGGGATGGATGGGTGAATAGATGGTTCTCCTGGACTACAGGGATGGATGGGTGAAAAGATGGTTCTCCTGGACTACAGGGATGGATGGGTGAATAGATGTCACCCCTGGACTACAGGGATGGATGGGTGAATAGATGTCACCCCTGGACTACAGGGATGGATGGGTGAATAGATGGTTCTCCTGGACTACAGGGATGGATGGGTGAATAGATGGTTCTCCTGGACTACAGGGATGGATGGGTGAATAGATGGTTCTCCTGGACTACATGGATGGATGGGTGAATAGATGGTTCTCCTGGACGACAGGGATGGATGGGTGAATATATGGTTCTCCTGGACTACAGGGATGGATGGGTGAATAGATGGTTCTCCTGGACGACAGGGATGGATGGGTGAATAGATGGTTCTCCTGGACTACATGGATGGATGGGTGAATAGATGGTTCTCCTGGACGACAGGGATGGATGGGTGAATATATGGTTCTCCTGGACTACAGGGATGGATGGGTGAATAGATGGTTCTCCTGGACGACAGGGATGGATGGGTGAATATATGGTTCTCCTGGACTACAGGGATGGATGGGTGAATAGATGGTTCTCCTGGACTACAGGGATGGATGGGTGAATAGATGGTTCTCCTGGACTACAGGGATGGATGGGTGAATAGATGGTTCTCCTGGACTACAGGGATGGATGGGTGAATAGGTGGTTCTCCTGGACGACAGGGATGGATGGGTGAATAGATGGTTCTCCTGGACTACAGGGATGGATGGGCCAAGGAAGGCCCTCCCCACTGCTGTCTGTCACACTACCAATATGTCACTATGACTGCTATTCATTTATCTATATCTCCTGCCCTCTGAATCACAAACTACAATCTGTAGGACAGTTCATTACTGTCAATTACTGTCAATCAAACTCTTCGTCCGCAAAGGGAATAGGGTGCCATTTGGAACACAGCCATACTGATCTTTTAGGGATTATGACTGACGTGTTGTTGATTTGAATCTCATCTCTGAGTGATTCCTCCTCTAACCTCAGTGTGTATACTGTCTACACGTCTGTCCATTGACATTGACTAAAATTCATTTCAGAGTGACTCTATAGCCTAAGTGTGTGTCTACACGTGTGTCCCCTGACAGGGTATCATCCAGAAGATAGCAGACATCCACAAGGTGAAGTGTGTTTCCTGTCTGGGCCTGCGTCTCAGCCACCTGCGCTCAGGGAACATCCACTGGCTGCACCCCGACATGGGGGTGTCCCGCGTCAGGGAGAGGTACGAGCTGCTCCACCCTCAGGACGAGTGGAGGTAAGAACTAGGACAGAGACATACTGTATGAAGCTATATTTACACTGCTGATCCCTGGTCCCAGTTCTGTCCGTGTGTGCTGTTTGACCAACTCCTATTGTCATTGTTGCTTTGGCAAAACAGCACAAACTGATCTGGGAGCAGGCTACATAGACACGTTGAAATACTGTATAAAGCCATATCTACACTGCTCTGTCACCTTAAAAGCCTTGACGCTGCCGCCTTTATGCATATTGGCTCCATGTAATTCTGCTTTAATATAAATATTCAAACACTTCCTATGAATACCATCATCATAATGCATTATAAGCACATGTACAGCACCTTATGAGCTTTGCATAACTTAATTCATAACTCAATTATGTGAGTAAGCCATCCGGGCTACAGCCTTGCCCCTTGAAATGCTTGACCATGCTTAAACTGTCTAACTAGTGCTCACTAGCTAAAATGGCAGATTTCCTAGGCCTGTTTTTTGGAAGAGAAAATATGGGAACGAATTTGGTTGTTTTAATGGATTCAGACCAGTGGCAAAGCCAAGGGGCTAAAGTATGTCACGGATAGAAGTGACCTTGTTACCAGGGAGATGTGTGCAGTCTATGTCATTGCAAGGCGCTTGGTTATTTAATCAATGTAGTAAGGGGATGAAATCAGGACTTTATGTGCCTTGTATTTTCAAATGTAAACCCACTGATGGGGGAATTGGGCAGAGTTGCAACGGAACCGAAAATCAATTGTTGCCATCCTGTTAGTTGGGCCGAGTGGCCTTGAATTTCCTTCCAATCTGCCTGCATAAATCATGGTTCCTCAGAAGCAGGCTGAAAACCCTTCATATGACGTTCCAGTGTAATTAGGCCTCTATAGGCTGAGATACAGGTTTCCTCCTGTCTCATCACTGTTATTGGAAGGGAAATTAGACTACAATGAGAGATTCACTGACAAAGTCAACTGAGAAAGTGTTGAGGAAGAGAGTAATTAGAGAGGACTGAACTATCTGTTGATGTGATCTCAGTGTTTGATGTTGGAGCCTAATGCTGATAGATTCCCTTCTACTCCTGACTGAGTGAAGATATGGAGAGAGAAATGCCATATCAGAGATAGCAGAGCAATGTCTAGACAGCTTTTATTTGGGTGATATTTCAGACTGTACTCCCCCTCACCTCTGCTTCCTTCACGGCCAGACAGGGCAGTGTGTTGACATGGGAGGTAAAGGACGAGATTTAGAACTGTATCCAGCCTTCCTCTAACATACACTACTGTTCTCTGGGCAGGTTGCTTCTCACTCACCTTATTATAACTCTGTGTCTGTGTGTGCTTGTGTGTGTGCTTGTGTGTGTGCTTGTGTGTGTGCTTGTGTGTGTGCTTGCGTGCATGTGCGTATGCGTCTCTTCAATTCTGAAATGTGTCCAGCTGGAAGAATACATTTGAATAATGTAGCAGGCCTAGATAGATGTTCCCAAAGAATAAAAACATGACAGCAGGCGTTTCATGACTCAGTTTAAACCCTGGCCACCTGTCCTCAGAATTCTATATGATTCCCAACTGTGCTGCTCACAAATCAAGATGGAACGTAACTGTTCTGTGAATGTGAATGTTCTAAGAATACTCAATGATACAATACGTTCTACCTCGCGGAACAACCTGTTCTGTTCCTAAGCAGCATTGTATTTGCATAGGATCGTAGGAGCTACCATTGAACACAGTGAGATAATGCATGCTTTATACTGTAGACCACAACCACCACAGCAGAGCTCATTCTGTCTGTCCCCACCTCTTCTCAGTCAGGCATCAGTGCAGAAGTAATGGAGATAAATAATACAGAGGAAATGAAGTGACTGTGTGCTATTGTTAGTGGTTCTCTGCTGAAGTTAGCTCAGGGGATACTCAGTGACTGTGTGCTGTTGTTAGTGGTTCTCTGCTGAAGTTAGCTCAGGGGATACTCAGTGACTGTGTGCTGTTGTTAGTGGTTCTCTGCTGAAGTTAGCTCAGGGGATACTCAGTGACTGTGTGCTATTGTTAGTGGTTCTCTGCTGAAGTTAGCTCAGGGGATACTCAGTGACTGTGTGCTGTTGTTAGTGGTTCTCTGCTGAAGTTAGCTCAGGGGATACTCAGTGACTGTGTGCTGTTGTTAGTGGTTCTCTGCTGAAGTTAGCTCAGGGGATACTCAGTGACTGTGCTGCTCATTCATTATGAAATAGTCTCTTTATTCAGCCTTAATTCCTTCTGGCGATAGAATAAGCCCTGTATCGTCAGTAATAGCAAAAATCAAACACCATTCAGATGCTGTAGTTGTTTAACACAGGAAGTAGACCTATTGCAGTGTCCATTCAGATGCTGTAGTTGTTTAACACAGGAAGTAGACCTATTGCAGTGTCCATTCAGATGCTGTAGTTGTTTAACACAGGAAGTAGACCTATTGCAGTGTCCATTCAGATGCTGTAGTTGTTTAACACAGGAAGTAGACCTATTGCAGTGTCCATTAAGATGCTGTAGTTGTTTAACACAGGAAGTAGACCTATTGCAGTGTTCATTCAGATGCTGTAGTTGTTTAACACAGGAAGTAGACCTATTGCAGTGTTCATTCAGATGCTGTAGTTGTTTAACACAGGAAGTAGACCTATTGCAGTGTCCATTTGTTACATTTCTGTTGTTTAGAGCCTTTCAATGCCTGCATCCCAAATGGTTCCATGTTACCTTTAAAGTGCACTACTTTTGACCAGGGCCTGTAGGGGCTATATAGGAAATAGGGTGACCATTTGGGACGCATCCAGTGTCAGACCACATGCTATGTGTCTCATTAGCCTTGCATTCCTCACCAGGCTGTACAAGGCCGTTGAAAGGAAGAATGGATAATGGATGGATATCTGTGTGGGGGGGGGGGGGGGGGTGACCTCGTCTCAATGCTTTCATGCCATGGAGCCTGTTACTGCTTGTCTTTCTGTGTCTCCGTTGTTGAGCTGGTGAATGGTACGTAGGTTGCACAATAAAAGCAAGCGATTGATACATTAGGAGAAAATGATCCTAATTTACCTTATTGTCGAAGGGAAATTTATCTTGAACATTGGCTCTCGCAGTCGTATCAATAGCATGTTCATCGAAGAAACATTCTAGAACACTGGTTCAATGGAAGTGTTGACAGACCAGCAGACACTCTAAAATACTCATTCAATACCCATGACACTGTCCTCAAGCCATTCATACAGACATCAAATGAATGACTTGCCTTTTACACATAGAATCACAATGTACTGAGTCATGTACCTTCCACTGGCTGCTGTTCTATTATCTCTCTCTGGTGTAGATCACAGCTGAGTAGAAAACACCAGAACTACAAAGACCATGTGATCTGACAGAGCCAGGAAAGGTTTTCTCTAGTCAGAGACTTTGTAATTAGAAGGAACAGGCTTAGAACAGAGTTTGAACAAGCAGCTATTTCAAGCAGTTCAGTAGTTTATTTCACCTTGTAGGTTGATCAGAAAGCTGTGGCTGGATGTTATAGTTATTCCAGGAATGATCATTGAGGTCTCTCCCTGCCAAAGGTAATGATGATGATGTCTCGATGATGTCTATGCCTATATAGGGCACTACTTTTGACCAGGGCCCATAAGGTTCTGGTCAAACGTAGTGCACTATGTAGGTAATAGGGTGCCATTTGGGACGCAGACTCAGTCTCACTGATCTCTTTGATAAGTTCCATATGAAAGGATCCACTGGGAAAGTACAGAATAATGACAACGTGCTGACTTGTACCATACAGCTTCCACATTCACAGCGCTGTATAATAACACACAGAGGTTGTTAGATATCAAAACAGCATTCTGTCTGTCCTAACTCTTCTGTTTCAATGTGTTCCTTTGGAACCTTGTTTCTGAGTTGTCCTTCGTCCTCGTTTGCATCGAGCTAACCATATGGCATTTCTTTCTCCACAGGTATGAGCTACGGATACGCTACTTGCCAAAAGGATTCTTGAACCATTTTTCAGAAGATAAACCTACACTGAACTACTTCTACCATCAGGTGAGGAAATAAACCATATTCAGATTGAGTTGGGACTGTCAGGTGTGGACAGAAACCATATTTAGATTGAGTTAGGACTGTCAGGTGAGGACAGAAACCATATTCAGATTGAGTTATGACTGTCAGGTGTGGACAGAAACCATATTCAGATTGAGTTGGAACTGTCAGGTGTGGACAGAAACCATATTCAGATTGAGTTATGACTGTCAGGTGTGGACAGAAACCATATTCAGATTGAGTTGGAACTGTCAGGTGTGGACAGAAACCATATTCAGATTGAGTTGGAACTGTCAGGTGTGGACAGAAACCATATTCAGATTGAGTTATGACTGTCAGGTGTGGACAGAAACCATATTCAGATTGAGTTGGAACTGTCAGGTGTGGACAGAAACCATATTTAGATTGAGTTAGGACTGTCAGGTGAGGACAGAAACCATATTCAGATTGAGTTATGACTGTCAGGTGTGGACAGAAACCATATTCAGATTGAGTTGGAACTGTCAGGTGTGGACAGAAACCATATTCAGATTGAGTTATGACTGTCAGGTGTGGACAGAAACCATATTCAGATTGAGTTGGAACTGTCAGGTGTGGACAGAAACCATATTCAGATTGAGTTGGAACTGTCAGGTGTGGACAGAAACCATATTCAGATTGAGTTGGGACTGTCAGTTGTGGACAAAAACCATATTCAGATTGAGTTGGAACTGTCAGTTGTGGACAGAAACCATATTCAGATTGAGTTGGGACTGTCAGGTGAGGACAGAAACCATATTCAGATTGAGTTATGACTGTCAGGTGACGACAGAAACAATATTCAGATTGAGTTGGGACTGTCAGGTGAGGACATAAACCATATTCAGATTGAGTTATGACTGTCAGGTGTGGACAGAAACCATATTCAGATTGAGTTGGGACTGTCAGGTGAGGACAGAAACCATATTCAGATTGAGTTGGGACTGTCAGGTGTGGACAGAAACCATATTCAGATTGAGTTATGACTGTCAGGTGTGGACAGAAACCATATTCATATTGAGTTGGGACTGTCAGGTGTGGACAGAAACCATATTCAGATTGAGTTGGAACTGTCAGGTGTGGACAGAAACCATATTCAGATTGAGTTGGGACTGTCAGGTGTGGACAGAAACCATATTCAGATTGAGTTGGAACTGTCAGGTGTGGACAGAAACCATATTCAGATTGAGTTGGAACTGTCAGGTGTGGACAGAAACCATATTCAGATTGAGTTGGGACTGTCAGGTGTGGACAGAAACCATATTCAGATTGAGTTGGGACTGTCAGGTGAGGACATAAACCATATTCAGATTGAGTTATGACTGTCAGGTGTGGACAGAAACCATATTCATATTGAGTTGGGACTGTCAGGTGTGGACAGAAACCATATTCATATTGAGTTGGGACTGTCAGGTGTGGACAGAAACCATATTCAGATTGAGTTATGACTGTCAGGTGTGGACAGAAACCATATTCATATTGAGTTGGGACTGGCAGGTGTGGACAGAAACCATTCAGTGTTCTTCCCTCTCTGTTTATCAGAGAAATACACTGTTGTGTATTATGATTTTTTTCACAACAGGTAGAGGACAATGTGTGACAAAGTCAGCTGGCTGTACTTAAAATGGCTGAAGGCTATATAAACTCTGTTAAATAGCTTTTGGTGACATTGAAACGGCCCTGCTGGGGTGGTACGGTGTGACTGAGAGTGTGTTATATTGCTGTCTGGGCTGCTGGCCAGAGGTTCCTAGAGAATAAACCCACCAGAAAGTCCCAACAGCTAAAAGCTGTGTGTGGCTACAGTCTGGTAGCATCACCTGCTGGGTGATATGAATGGCAGCCATCACCTACTGGGTGATACAAACGGCAGCCATCCCCTGCTGGGTGATACGAACGGCAGCCATCCCCTGCTGGGTGAAACGAACTGCAGCCATCACCTGCTGGGTGTTAGGAACGACAGCCATCCCCTGCTGAGTGATATGAACGGCAGCCATCCCCTGCTGGGTGATACGAACGGCAGCCATCACCTGTTGGGTGTTAGGAACGGCAGCCATCCCCTGCTGGGTGATACGAACGGCAGCCATCACCTGCTGGGTGATACGAACGGCAGCCATCCCCTGCTGGGTGATACGAACGGCAGCCATCACCTGCTGGGTGATACTAACTGCAGCCATCCCCTGCTGGGTGATACGAACGGCAGCCATCCCCTGCTGGGTGATACGAATGGCAGCCATCCCCTGCTGGGTGAAATGAATGGCAGCCATCCCCTGCTGAGTGATACGAACGGCAGCCATCCCCTGCTGGGTGTTAGGAACGGCAGCGATTCAACATATAGAACCACCTAGAAATGAATAGACATTGATGGCTGGTGTTCTGGTCAGAGGTGATAGGACGGCCACCTGCTGGGTGTTAGGAACGGCAGCGATTCAACATATAGAACCACCTAGAAATGAATAGACATTGATGGCTGGTGTTCTGGTCAGAGGTGATAGGACGGCCACCTGCTGCTGTTAAATACAAGCTTTGGTGTTTTCTCTCTTAGAGATCTGAGGTAGCCTCAAGTCTCGTGGCTCATTAAAGTCCATGTGAGCTGGACCCATCAGCTGCAGCTCAGTCAGACTAACTAATTCATAATATAATCATATAATGTATGCCATTTAGGAGACGATTTTATCCAAAGCGACTTACGCATGGGTGGTCCAGGGAATCGAACCCGCTATCCTGGCATTGCTTTACCAGCTGAGCATCTGATGACATCCACAAGTAACTGAGGACCTCTTTCCATCTACCTGTTGCTGTCTTACAATAGATTCACAATGCTCTCTACACTACCTGTCACTACTTTAGTAGTTCTCTTTGTCATAGAGAATGACTGTGATGATGTTTCTCAGGTCAAAAGTGACTACATGTTGTCATGGAGAATGACTGTGATGATGTTTCTCAGGTCAAGAATGACTACATGTTGTCATGGAGAATGACTGTGATGATGTTTCTCAGTTCAAGAGTGACTACATGGAGAATGACTGTGATGATGTTTCTCAGGTCAAGAGTGACTACATGGAGAATGACTGTGATGATGTTTCTCAGGTCAAGAGTGACTACATGGAGAATGACTGTGATGATGTTTCTCAGGTCAAGAGTGACTACATGGAGAATGACTGTGATGATGTTTCTCAGGTCAAGAGTGACTACATGTTGTCATGGAGAATGACTGTGATGATGTTTCTCAGGTCAAGAGTGACTACATGTTGTCATGGAGAATGACTGTGATGATGTTTCTCAGTTCAAGAGTGACTACATGGAGAATGACTGTGATGATGTTTCTCAGGTCAAGCGTGACAACATGTTGTCATGGAGAATGACTGTGATGATGTTTCTCAGGTCAAGAGTGACTACATGTTGGAGGTAGCTGATCGAGTCGACCAAGACATTGCACTTAAATTGGGCTGCCTTGAAATCAGGTGAGTTCTATTTTAAATACTTGATATTTGATATCTTATAAACAGTGAATTCATGTACTCGTCCAATATTCCATAATTAGATAAACATTTTGACAACTCACAAATTGTTTATTATCTTTTGTTTTCTGTTACAGGAGATTTTTTAGGGAAATGCGAGGAAATGCCCTGGATAAGAAATCAAATTATGAATTATTAGAGTAAGTGATTATTTTACTTAAAGACCTAGTGCAGTCAAAAACTAGATTTTACTTGTGTTTTATATATATTTTCACACTATGAGGTTGGAATAATACTGTGAAGTTGTGAAAATGATGATAATGTCCTTTTAGTGTAAGAGCTGTTTGAAAAGACTGCCTGCAATTTCAGCCTGTTTTGGTGGGATGGAGTTTTGACCTGCCTGCTGACATCACCAGGCGGTAAATTAGTTAATAGACCAATAAGAAAGAGAGTTCCAAACCTCTCTGCCCATAACTGCTTGTTTTCAGTTTCCCCCTCCACACTCAGACCACTCAAAGACAGTCCTAGCAAAATTCTTGCTTGAGAAATTGCTATTTGCGAAGAAGATATTTTTGTTTATTTTTGACAATTTTAGTTGAAAACAATTCCAGCACTTAATTGTTACATACAAATGATTTATATTGAGATTTTAAAAAATGGCTGCATTGGACTTTTAGAAATTATGTATTTCTGTAGTAACAACATACACATAATTATCTTAACACTATCTATGAACAGAGATCCTACAATTCACCTCTATGAGCCTGTGCTGTGCTGAGCCTTTCATCGTGTGTGTCCTCTCTCCTGGATCTCAGTGCTAGAGTTGTCACTACAGACACCCTGGTTCGATTCCAGGCTGTATCACATCCGACCGTGATTGGGAGTCCTGTAGGGTGGAGCACAATTGACCCAGCGTCATCCGTGTTAGGGTTTGACTGGTGTAGGCCGTCATTGTAAATAAGAATTAGTTCCTAACTGACTTGCCTAGTAAAATAAAGGTTAAATAAATAAAATAAAGTGGAACTGACAGCATTTTAGCAACATGACATCTTATTAAAATCTCTTCATATACACCCCAAGGAAGAATAAAAAACGATATGAGGGAGAAAGTCAGTGCATCCCGAATGGAAGCAGCAAACAATGTACCAGGCCAGCTGTGATTTACAACCTGATAGCAATATTTTCTGAAATGTATTGGTGAATGATATTAATCTTGCATTGAACTGCATTAATCTATTCTGCCGACAATGCCTTAATGTATGCCATGGAACGCTGAGTCAAGTAGAACCTATTTTTAAAACCTCTTATGAAATGTATTTTGTAGTATAAACTGTGAATGTGATGATGTTGAGTGATATTATGATTGTCTGTTTGTTTCATATCTGTAAAGCAGTTAAAACGCTATTAGTTCCAATTTAACTGAGCAGCTTCACACTGTCACCACCGGTTACGACAGAATCCTGTCTCTGGCTTATTCACAACAACTAGGTCAAATCTTCAGATTGCATCTATCAGCCACAGCGTGTAGGCTATGGCTACTGTACGTCCCAAGTGGCACACTGTTCCTTACATAGTGTGCTACTTTTGTCTCACTATGTAAGGCACTATAGGGAATACCGTGCTAGCCTATATCAGGAGCTAGTTTTATGTTCCTCATTGGAGCACAGTGGTGGTGGAGGAGGTGAAAGGCCCGTGGTGACTTTATGTTCCTCATTGGAGCACGGTGGTGGAGGAGGTGAAAGGCCGTTGGTGACTTTATGTTCCTCATTGGAGCACGGGGGTTGTGGAGGAGGTGAAAGGCCCTTGGTGACTTTATGTTCCTCATTGGAGCACGGTGGTGGAGGAGGAGGTGAAAGGTCGTTGGTGACTTTATGTTCCTCATTGGAGCACGGTGGTGGAGGAGGAGGTGAAAGGTCGTTGGTGACTTTATGTTCCTCATTGGAGCACGGTGGTGGTGGAGGTGAAAGGTCGTTGGTGACTTTATGTTCCTCATTGGAGCACGGTGGTGGAGGAGGAGGTGAAAGGTCGTTGGTGACTTTATGTTCCTCATTGGAGCACGGTGGTGGTGGAGGTGAAAGGTCGTTGGTGACTTTATGTTCCTCATTGGAGCACGGTGGTGGTGGAGGTGAAAGGCTGTTGGTGACTTTATGTTCCTCATTGGAGCACGGTGGTGGAGGTGAAAGGCCGTTGGTGACTTTATGTTCCTCATTGGAGTACGGTGGTGGTGGAGGAGGTGAAAGGTCGTTGGTGACTTTATGTTCCTCATTGGAGCACAGTGGAGGAGGAGGAGGTGAAAGGCCCTTGGTGACTTTATGTTCCTCATTGGAGCATGGTGGTGGTGGAGGAGGTGAAAGGCCCTTGGTGACTTTATGTTCCTCATTGGAGCACGGTGGAGGAGGAGGAGGTGAAAGGCCGTTGGTGACTTTATGTTCCTCATTGGAGCACGGTGGTGGAGGTGAAAGGCCGTTGGTGACTTTATGTTCCTCATTGGAGCATGGTGGTGGTGGAGGAGGTGAAAGGCCCTTGGTGACTTTATGTTCCTCATTGGAGCACGGTGGAGGATGAGGAGGTGAAAGGCCCTTGGTGACTTTATGTTCCTCATTGGAGCACGGTGGTGGTGGAGGAGGTGAAAGGTCGTTGGTGACTTTATGTTCCTCATTGGAGCACGGTGGAGGAGGAGGAGGTGAAAGCCCTTGGTGACTTTATGTTCCTCATTGGAGCACGGTGGTGGTGGAGGAGGTGAAAGGCCCTTGGTGACTTTATGTTCCTCATTGGAGCACGGTGGTGGTGGAGGAGGTGAAAGGTCGTTGGTGACTTTATGTTCCTCATTGGAGCACGGTGGAGGAGGAGGAGGTGAAAGCCCTTGGTGACTTTATGTTCCTCATTGGAGCACGGGGGTTGTGGAAGAGGTGAAAGGTCGTTGGTGACTTTATGTTCCTCATTGGAGCACGGTGGTGGTGGAGGTGAAAGGTCGTTGGTGACTTTATGTTCCTCATTGGAGCACGGTGGTGGTGGAGGTGAAAGGCTGTTGGTGACTTTATGTTCCTCATTGGAGCACGGTGGTGGAGGTGAAAGGCCGTTGGTGACTTTATGTTCCTCATTGGAGTACGGTGGTGGTGGAGGAGGTGAAAGGTCGTTGGTGACTTTATGTTCCTCATTGGAGCACGGTGGAGGAGGAGGAGGTGAAAGGCCGTTGGTGACTTTATGTTCCTCATTGGAGCACGGTGGTGGAGGTGAAAGGCCGTTGGTGACTTTATGTTCCTCATTGGAGCATGGTGGTGGTGGAGGAGGTGAAAGGCCCTTGGTGACTTTATGTTCCTCATTGGAGCACAGTGGAGGAGGAGGAGGTGAAAGGCCCTTGGTGACTTTATGTTCCTCATTGGAGCATGGTGGTGGTGGAGGAGGTGAAAGGCCCTTGGTGACTTTATGTTCCTCATTGGAGCACGGTGGAGGAGGAGGAGGTGAAAGGCCGTTGGTGACTTTATGTTCCTCATTGGAGCACGGTGGTGGAGGTGAAAGGCCGTTGGTGACTTTATGTTCCTCATTGGAGCATGGTGGTGGTGGAGGAGGTGAAAGGCCCTTGGTGACTTTATGTTCCTCATTGGAGCACGGTGGAGGATGAGGAGGTGAAAGGCCCTTGGTGACTTTATGTTCCTCATTGGAGCACGGTGGTGGTGGAGGAGGTGAAAGGTCGTTGGTGACTTTATGTTCCTCATTGGAGCACGGTGGAGGAGGAGGAGGTGAAAGCCCTTGGTGACTTTATGTTCCTCATTGGAGCACGGTGGTGGTGGAGGAGGTGAAAGGCCCTTGGTGACTTTATGTTCCTCATTGGAGCACGGTGGTGGTGGAGGAGGTGAAAGGTCGTTGGTGACTTTATGTTCCTCATTGGAGCACGGTGGAGGAGGAGGAGGTGAAAGGCCCTTGGTGACTTTATGTTCCCAAAGCAAATGATTTGTTTGATCTGGACATATTTGCGTTAGTATGTATTTTCTGACTGACTGTGTGTTGCAGAACAACACCACTCCACCACACAGGGATATTAGAAAGCCAAACTGCCTGGGTAAATGGTGATGTTATATATATAGGCCAGACTGTGTACTTGGCCTATACAGAGAGACCGCTGGCTGGATCTTAACCAAATGATAAGGCTATGGAGGGGTGTGGAGTGTGTGGCGTTGACTACACAGTAGCTAGCTATGGAAATGGCCTCAGTCCTGTTGCCATCTACCAGCTGACAGGTGCTCTATCTGGAGCCAACTGAAAACAGTGGTGCTTTAAGAGGGAATTATGCTGTTTTAAAGACAATCTCTTTTTAAATAACTCTCCATTTAAAAAATAATTAGAAGTAGTGTTTTCACATGCCAGGCTTGATACAGAGTCAGTGACAATGAAAATGTAAAAAATATGTTTTTGATTTGATTAAAATTCTTTAAAAACACTACTCTGGTTACAGATTAATTCAATTTCACCTGCTGCTGACCTCGTTTTGGTGAAATGAGCACACATTCTTGTTGATCAATGATGTAATGCAGTACTCTTTCTGCTCTGTCCTCTGCAGAAAAGATGTGGGTTTACGAAGATTCTTCCCCAAGAGTTTGCTGGACTCTGTGAAGGTAAGAAGACCTTCTTTGCTCTCTTTCCCCATCCTGGGGGTTCTAACATAGGCCTCTGCAAACAGGGAGATGCCATTGTTCAGATTGAAACAGTGTCATCACCTGGCTGGCTGGCTGGCTGCTCCTCATAGTCTTACCCCAGAGAATAGGTGTCCCAGTTCTGCACAAACCTCACAGTCCTGTTGGAAACCGTTCCGGTGGAATGGTCAGGCTCTCTCTTCATCCTTCATCCTCTCTGTTTCTGTGTCCCTTACAGGGCTCCAGACTGTGACCATTTACTCACATTTTGCGACCCTTTGACCTTAGCTGTACGAGTTAAATGTATTACTAGTCACACTGGTGCGATCTGCTCATTCTACCTGGTCACCTCAATCAAAACGTATTTTGATTTTGTGCAAATAAAACCATGAATTTGTCAAACAGTAAAGTGCATTATCCTCATGACTCCTATAATAAAAGTGTTGTCCCTGCCACTGTGCCCGGCTGCTGGCATGAGCAAGCCTCTCACACTCTCTCTCCCCCCTTGTGCACTGCCAAAAATGCCTGCCTCTCCCTCCCACGGATGCTTGCTTCCAGCACACCAAACCCCAACCCCTGTCACTCAAGCAGGCAGCACAGTTCTTCCAAAGAGAGTGGAAATAAAGAGGCCTAGAAACGGCTTCTCCATTAGAAATCCCAGATCGTCCTTGTAGGTGATGTCGTGGTGACATTATCAAGCTTAGCTCATGTGCAGAAACATGTCATCGGGTCTAATGGTTGTGTCGATCTTCGCATGTGCAGGTCATCAAATCAAAGGCAATTCTTCGATATACAGTTGTTTTTTATGAAAATGAAAACATATCAGTTTATCAAATTAGGTTTTTCCTTTAGATTTCGAGAAAACCCCAAACTGTGATGTTGGGCCTCTGGGTTTAGAAACTCTGTGTTTCCTCGCTGTTTACATTCTCTCAGCATGCACTCAACAGATTCTTCCAAAACAAGAAGGATACCGCTTTCCACGTTGCTTCTTGATATGAATCCATGTGTTTTCTGTTCTGTACTATTTGTTTGTGTGTCTTGCTCTCTGCAAAGCACTAGTCAGTTAGTCTTAGGAAGCTGGCATATGCCTAAATTAATGCTAATCGCTAACTAGTTAAAAGCCATTTAGCTAATGTACTGAGCTAGGGCAGAGCAAATAGGATCTCTAATACAGATTGCTACTAGCCAGCAGTGGTGGTGCTGTAAGTCAGGGTGTTGTTTGTCCAACGGTATGAATTAGAGAGCCTATATTCTTTATATCTTTGTCCCCTGGGAAACACTGACCAACACTTTGGTTCCAGTGGTGGTTGGTTTCATTTAAGATGAGGGAGGATTATTTTTTTTAATATGCATGACCTTATGTCTGTTACAGTATGTTGGATGACTGTCATTCATATTCCATTCAACCAGCTCAATGTAACATTGCTAGGTTTCGGCATCTTACTACATGGGTAGTATCAACCTATCCTATGAAGGAAGGTGTTAATTTCCTTTTATGCCCTCAGGACATGTGTCATTATTACCCTAATGACCATCAGCTCCTAATGGTCTGGAACTCAGGGCTCTAATGTCCCTCCAACTGGTCCTAATGGCCTGGTACTCAGGGATCTACTGTCCCTCCATCAGGTCCTAATGGCCTGGTACTCAGGGCTCTACTGTCCCTCCATCAGGTCCTCATGGCCTGGTACTCAGGGCTCTACTGTCCCTCCATCAGGTCCTAATGGCCTGGTACTCAGGGCTCTACTGTCCCTCCATCAGGTCCTAATGGCCTGGTACTCAGGGCTCTAATGTCCCTCCATCAGGCCCTAATTTCCTGGTACTCAGGGATCTACTGTCCCTCCAACAGGTCCTAATGGTCTGGTACTCAGGGCTCTAATGTCCCTCCATCAGGTCCTAATGGTCTGGTACTCAGGGCTCTACTGTCCCTCCATCAGGTCCTAATGGCCTGGTACTCAGGGATCTACTGTCCCTCCAACAGGTCCTAATGTCTGGTACTCAGGGCTCTATTATCCCTCCATCAGGTCCTAATGGCCTGGTACTCAGGGATCTACTGTCTCTCCGTCAGGTCTTAATGACCTGGTACTCAGGGCTCTATTATCCCTCCATCAGGTCCTAATGGCCTGGTACTCAGGGCTCTATTATCCCTCCATCAGGTCCTAATGGCCTGGTACTCAGGGATCTACTGTCTCTCCGTCAGGTCTTAATGACCTGGTACTCAGGGCTCTATTATCCCTCCATCAGGTCCTAATGGCCTGGTACTCAGGGATCTACTGTCTCTCCGTCAGGTCTTAATGACCTGGTACTCAGGGATCTACTGTCTCTCCGTCAGGTCTTAATGACCTGGTACTCAGGGCTCTATTATCCCTCCATCAGGTCCTAATGGCCTGGTACTCAGGGCTCTACGGTCCCTCCAGGTCCTAATGGCCTGGTACTCAGGGCTCTATTATCCCTCCATCAGGTCCTAATGGCCTGGTACTCAGGGCTCTATTATCCCTCCATCAGGTCCTAATGGCCTGGTACTCAGGGCTCTATTATCCCTCCAACAGGTCCTAATGGCCTGGTACTCAGGGCTCTACGGTCCCTCCATCAGGTCCTAATGGCCTGGTACTCAGGGCTCTATTATCCCTCCATCAGGTCCTAATGGCCTGGTACTCAGGGCTCTACGGTCCCTCCATCAGGTCCTAATGGCCTGGTACTCAGGGCTCTACTGTCCCTCTAACCACTCTAATATCAATGCAAATGCAATGGAAAAATCTAATCAAACACTGGTCATCAAAACAGCCTCATGATCATCAATTTGAAGAAAGAAGTGCAAAAGCAGGTTGAAACTGAGTGTAAAACATGGTCGTTGTGGATGTTATTTCATAGCCTATTGCAACGAAATGTACAATGCTTTATAAGGTGATGATTAATTCAGAACACCCATATGCTTATTAGAGTTTATGCATATGCATAGATATTATTAATATGTATAATCTGAATCTGAGGTTTATGAGCCCAAACCTGAATTAAACGGAATGAAAATGATGATTGTGCTGTTATACAATATATAGCCCACCACATATTACACATGGCAGAAACACATCAAACAAACTGATATAAGATCTTTGGTATTAATGGGCTCTTCTATACTCCAAAATGATACACATTAGAGTAATGGCCTTTGAGTGTGGACTGTATCATTATGCATACTGTATGTACTGGTTACGTTATGCTACACTCCAACATTTCTATCCATGAGTCTGGTAGAGAACACATAAGCCTTAAGTGATGCTGTTGGTTCATTGATTGTGAAGGGCGGCTTACAACTAGTTTACGATTATAGTGCATTTTTGTATGATTTGGAATAGCCTAATAATATTGATTGTTTTTTCCTAATTAATTGGATGACATTACCTTTAGCTATACAGAATATCTCACCACCGTGCGTTTCCATCTCCTCCATTCCTTTCTCAAGCGTGCAGAGGGGCTGTCAACAATTTATGAAATATGTTTTGTTGCGAAAACATGTTACTATCGATGTTCCTGAAGAGTTTTCACTTGGTTTCCCAAATGTAAGCACTGGGTAGCTGCAGGAACGGGGTTAGAGAGGCCACGGCATACAGAGTTTGTCAGAATATCACATGAAGCACAGCTCTGCTATAAAACCCAAGTAGGTTTTCTGGCATCATTGAAAGACTAAACGTTGCGAGTGCGCAGCCTCCATTCACTATTGGAGTGCATATGGATTACATGTATTTTTCCCCTGTTCCTGTTCCTGCCCTTTTGATAATGGGACATTCTAAATCTAAACTAATTTGACATCTCAGTAAAGACAAGTTTGAATTGAGAATCGTCTGCTGGGTGAAAATATGATGACTTGATGAGAGAACAGCCTGAGGTAAGGAATGGAGCACAAGCTTGATTTTTTTTGACTTTCTCAGGTCATCAATAGCCTATATTCCATACATGCAGCCAATATATGTTTTGATTTCTAAGACATTCTAAGGTTTGTACCATTCACAGCTAAAGTTGCCAAGTAACTCTAAATCTAATGAATAGGACCTGTTTCAAATGTTCACTTTTACACTCAACATAGCCACTTCATATGCACACTCACTCTGGAATGGGAAAAATATCCTTTCTATTTTATTCAGTTAAATTCTATTCTTCTAACTATTAAATCATATATACAATAATGGTATGGGACTTCTAAGCATATCTTGTCAGTTAAATGAACAAGCCTACAGCCTATGGCATGGAGCATAGCCACATAACATACAGTAGAGCAACTCAGATTCTGTTCTTCTGGAATACTTTTTAGTCAGATCATAGTGTTTTTTTACTAAAATAAATAATGGATTTATTGTGATGGTGTAAAATAAATTGATTTATTAGACTTTTTAAATTTGGATGTTCCGAAGACACACATCAACTTGTTTATGTTAATGAACTGTCAACTACCGTGAGACCGGCAGTCTTTTGCATGACAATAACCGTCTGACAACATTTCATTACCGCCACAGCACTAGGCAAGACAAACTATTTAAGTGCCTTTGAACGGGGTATGATAATAGGTGTCCGGCGCATTGGTTCGTGTAAAGAACTGCAAAGCTGCTGGGTTTTTCACGCTCAACAGTTTCCCGTGTGTATCAAGAATGGTCCACCACTCAAAGGACATCCAGCCGTTTTGATACGTATACTGCATCTCTACCTGAATATACGATCTAAGTGATTGATCATTGGTGTTCAGCAGTCATAAAAGTTTGCCTTATTTACTTTAAAGAACTACTAAAATAGTGATTTTGTCAGACAGCATAGGCAGCAGCTCTATACAGATGAAATGATGAATTGGAATGAAATAATAAAGTCATCAAATATAACAAATGTCACATACACAACAACTGAAATATGTTATTAAAGTAAAGTACTGTGAATCCATGATGGTTAATAAGGGACCAGAAGTAATGGGCAGTCACTACCATCATGGAACTTTTATTCATTGTTTTATTCTGTGTTACAGCATTCAACCCACATACTACATTTAATGTTAAAACATTTTTTTTACCGTGATTTAAAAAATAATGATGAAACCGAACTGACCTCAAAAAGCACTAATCGCTCAGCACTATTTTATTTCACCTTTATTTAACCAGGTAGGCAAGTTGAGAACAAGTTCTCATTTACAACTGCGACCTGGCCAAGATAAAGCAAAGCAGTTCGACACATACAACGACACAGAGTTACACATGGAGTAAAACAAACATACAGTCAATAATACAGTAGAAAAATAAGTCTATATACGATATGAGCAAATGAGGTGAGACTGCGTCGGCAGTAAAACCGGTCCGAATAGGTGATTGTAGCCCAGGAGTGGCTGATGGAACTCTTTAGCTGGCTAGCTCCAGAATAATTGATGTTTGCTCCGGGACCGACGTTGGCAATAGTCACTCGGATAGCAGCTAGCTAGCTGCAAGATCCAGGTGTAAATGTCCAGAGCTTGCGGTACAAATCTTGGGATATGGAGAGAAAATAGGTCTGGTATGCTCTGGTCTGAGTCGCGTTGTACAAAACTGGCTTTTCGAGCTAAAGGATAGCTGATGACCACCAACCATGGTTAGCTGAATACTAACGTTAGCCAGTAAACTGACACTAGCTTCTGGCTAGCTTCTGGATAGCTTCTGGCTAGCTTCTGGCTAGCTTCTGGCTAGCTTCTATTGTGGATTTCCGATTTGGGGTGAATAATACTTTTTTTTTTTTACTTGGTGAGGTGGGTTGCAGGAGAGTGTTTTGAAGTTGAGATTTTTTGAGAAAAAATATATATAAAGAAATGCGAAGAAAATATATAAATATATATATACACGGGACACGACAAGACGAGGACAAAGAGGACTTCACTCCCAGGACCCTGAGTTTCTCCTGATCCACCTATACTGACCAGAAAAATCTCCAAGCATTCGTTGTTAAAGAACACACATCACAAAGTATCACAACGCATCACATTGTCATGAAAAACAAACAAAAAAATAGACACCCGTCCCTCAGTGGAGGCTGCTGAGGGGAGAACGGCTCATAATAATAATGGCTGGAACAAGCTTATGAAATGGCATCAGACATATGGGAACCAACCTCCTGTGCTGTCCCTACCTCCCTCATCTCTACTCCTCCTGTGGTCCGGCTGCAATTCCCCTCCTGGTCAGCGGGGTGTAGCGATGAGCTGGTAGTGACGCGGCACGTTAGTGAAACTGCTGAACTCTGGGCTGAGGTCAATGCTGTCAGGTCCTCCAGGGCAGGAGAAGGAGAAATGTTGCAGCAGAGACACCAGGAACAGAAAGATTTCCATACGAGCCAGAGACTCTCCCACACAGGCACGCTTACCTGCAGAGAAAGCCAAGAAGGCGGGGTTCTTCTGAAAGTTTCCGTTCTGATCAAGGAAGTGATTGGGATTGAAGGTTGTGGGCGTGGCCCAGTGGTCCTGGTCTCTCAGAACAGAGTGCAGCATCGGAAGGATCACGGTGCCCTGAGGGATAGTGTACCCTCTGAATGAGATATTCTTGGTGGCATAGTGCGGGAGGTTCAATGGGGCGATGTCCAGGAAGCGCTGCACCTCGTGGATGACGGCTTCTGTGAAGGGGAGGGACTTCCTGTCCTCCATCTGAGGGACGCGCTGTCGGCCAATCACTGTGTCGATCTCCTGCTGAACGTGCTCCTGAATGTTGGGGTATTTGAGGAGCAGCATGAAGGCATATCTGAGAGTGGTGCTGGTGGTCTCTGTTCCTGCAAGGAAGAGGTCCAACACTGTGGACACCAGGTTCTCGTAATGGAACTCAGAGGAGGACACATCCTTCTCCTGGTTGAGTCTGGTGAGGAAGCAGTCTGTGAAGTCTCTAGGGTTGCCTGGGTCAATGGTCTCCTGGTGCTCGTGGATCTTTTTCATCACAAAGCCTCTCAACTCGTCCATCTGGCCGAACACAACTTGCTGCCGACCAGGCAGGTGTTCCATCAGCCAGGGGAAGATGTTGTACAGCTGTCCACAGGGGCTGCTTCCAAAGCGCAGTACAGCTGAGATGATGTTGAGCAAGTGCAAGAAGTTGTCATCGTCATAGCCGAAGCGCTGGCCAAACACCAGGGAGCAGATGACGTTGGACACGGTGCGACTCAGGAATGGATGAGGATCGAAGGGCACGGCTTTAGTGGCGTCCAGACTGTCTATGAGGTGTTGGCTCTCCTCCTGTACCCACTCCTCCATCCTCTTACGGCCCATCCCAAAGTCTCTCAGTGTGGTCAGGGTGAAACGACGCAGCTGGCGCCAACGCTCCCCATTACTGATGGCCAGGCCGTATCCCCTGGTAACAAGGACCAGGAAGGGGACAGGAGCTCGTCCTGTGAAATCCTCAGCCTGGTCCACCAGAGCCTCCTTGACTGCCCCGTACCCCACCAGCACCACGGCTCGCTGGGACCCAAGATACACTGTCATCACTGGCCCATACACACCACTCCACTTGGTGAGGGTCTTGAAGGGGGCCTGTTTGTCAATCTGAAGCAGGTTTCCTAGAAGCGGCAGGGCGCAGGGTCCTGGGGGTAGATGGACATGTCTCTGTCTCCTCAGCCTGAACAACCACAGTAGAAGCAACAACACCAGGCCTCCCAACACCACGCTACTACACATCTCCATTGTTCCAGCCTGCAAAACAAACAACAACGTCTCATGTTAATGTTCTTCTTCTTATGTAGTACCATATTGCATCACTCCTATATTGTATCCTTCTGCGCGGCAGGATGCATTCAGAGTAAGAATTTTCTGATTAGTCCTCTGTACCGGGTTATGTTGCGGCTGACCCCCCCTTAAATAGCTGCAGCGGCACTACTTCCACCTCTTCTCTTTCTCTGCGCATTCCTGAGACGATTTTCTAGGTAAGAGCTGTCTGTCTGTATCTTAGTGTATAGGGCAGACGTATACCCACAGCTATTCAATAGCTTAGAGCAGCTAGCTAGCCTCTCCATCTGGGTGCTCTGTTGTCCCCCTCCAACCCCCATCCTCACATAAACTCACATACAGCTCTATTACACTGCCGGTGTTACACAGAGAGAAACTACCATGTCCAGTATGGTGTTTCGCTGTGAGAAAGGCAAGGTGTCTCTGTCCACAGGCAGCGGCCTGCGTCTCAGAAGGCGGAGCCCAGCAGTCAATCTGAAACACACACTGCCAATGCTGCCGTCCCATACATAGAGACATTAAACACTGGACACCTCCTTTTATACTGTAGCTATACTGGAAATATAGGAATACATTCTTAGAAAAAAGGTGCTATCTAGAACCTGAAAGGGTTCTCCGGTTGTCCCCATAGGAGAACCCTGTGAAGAACCATTTTTGGTTCCAGGTAGAACCCTGTTGGGTTCCATGTAGAACCCTTTCCCCAGGGTTCTACATGGAACCCAAAATAGTTATACCTGTAACCAAATAGGGTTATCCTACGGGGACAGCCGAAGAACCCCTTTGGAACCATTTTTTCTAAGAGCGTAGATTATTAAATACAAATCCCACAGAACATTTTGATACTATGTGCATTAATTCCATTAACTGGGAAATGTAAAATATTAAATTCCAAAGGTCAAATGTTTTTAAAATTATAATTCACTTCCAATTTAAAAAAAATAAAAACGGTCTAATTTCAATTCAAGTCAAATTCCATAACTGAAAAAAATACAAAATTGAATTTAAAACAATTCTCCACTTCAGGAGTGAATTCAAGAATTGAAATGGAATTTCTAATTAAATCGGAATTGACTCCTGGACTAACCTGAAAATCCTTACTCGGAATGTATCCTGCGGCACGGAAGGATACCATATTGGAGTGATCCAATAGCTCACATAACCGTGTTTACATACTTAATCTTCGTTGTTGTTGTTTCTTCTTTAACCCACCTATGTATCTTTAGTGTTTTCCTTCTCTCTGTGTTGCTCTCTGTCTCTGTTGCCTGCCTGACTGTGTGTGTGTGTGTGTGTGATGCAGATGTTTGCAGAGATAAGGGTGTGTGTTGGAACTTACTGTACTGGAACAGAAGTGAACAACGGATTATGTGATTGGCTGCTGAGTCGTGCTGACATACTTTACACAGATTGCACCTTCACCCCAATCCCTTCCTGCTTTTTAGAATCTGAGGCCAACATTAACAAAGCAGATGACAGTGCAGAAATCACCAGGAGTGGAAAGGACTAATATCTAATACTTTGTCTGTCTCGGTTTTAAAACTTTTATTTGTATTTCCCCCAGGAAAATGTTTACTGTTTTAAACATAATTTCCTACAATTCTGCGTATTTTGACATGACTATAGGCCTATGACCAGGGTGGAAGACAGGTCAGATGTATTCAGGACGACTTCGTTACTGGACAGTGAGGTCTAGAAGTATTTGGACAGTGACACATTGTTTGTTGTTTTGGCTCTGTTCTCCAGCACTTTGAATTAGAAATGATACAATGTCTATAAGGTTAAAGTGCAGACTGTCATCTTTAGGGTTTTCACCCATATCAAACTGTTTAGGAATTACAGCACTTTTTCTACATAGTCCCCCCATTTTAGGGAACCAAAAGCATTTGGACAAATGTATTTATAAGTGTATTAAAGTAGTCAAAAGTTGTGTATTTGTTCCCATATTCCTAGCATGCAATGACTACATCAAGCTTGTGTCTCTACAAACGTGTTGGATGCTTTCGCAATTTGCTTTGGTTGTGTTTCAGATCATTTTGTGCCCAATATAAATGAATAGTATTGTAAACACTTTTATTGTAAATAAGAATAGATATATGTTTCTTAACACTTCTACGTGAATGTGGATACTACCATGATTATGGAAAATCATGAATGAATCGTGAACAATGATGTGTGAGAAAGTTACAGACGTACAAAGATACTACCCCTTACCCGGTTCACTTCCATGCTCACCGAAGACCTTGATAGAATATATCTATTCTTATTTACAATAAATGTGTTTACAATACTCCATTCTGCTGGCTGTTTGAGACGCTTTAGAAGCCAAGTTCTCAGGGATGTGCCCCTCAGATTGCTGATTGACGATTAGACGCCCAATTCGCCCGCCTCATTCTCACAAACTTATCCAACTTATTAGGACATTTTTCGTTGTGTGCAAAAAACCGAACCATACTATAAACTTCACTAAACACTAAAAGGTTGATCAAAAAGGAGATGAGTAAAAATGCAGTTGATAGCTTGATACTGTTACTGTCTTTACACCTACGAACAAACTCACGAGGACGGACACGAAGGCTGAGCTTGGCTTTGTATTTCCCCACCGTGTGACCCACGAGGACACGAAGGCTGAGCTTGGCTTTGTATTTCCCCACCGTGTGACCCAGGAGGACACGAAGGCTGAGCTTGACTTTGTATTTCCCCACCGTGTGACCCAGGAGGACACGAAGGCTGAGCTTGGCTTTGTATTTCCCCACCGTGTGACCCAGGAGGACACGAAGGCTGAGCTTGGCTTTGTATTTCCCCACCGTGTGACCCAGGAGGACACGAAGGCTGAGCTTGGCTTTGTATTTCCCTACCGTGTGACCCAGGAGGACACGAAGGCTGAGCTTGACTTTGTATTTCCCCACCGTGTGACCCAGGAGGACACGCAGGCTGAGCTTGGCTTTGTATTTCCCCACCGTGTGACCCAGGAGGACACGAAGGCTGAGCTTGGTTTTGTATTTCCCCACCGTGTGACCCAGGAGGACACGAAGGCTGAGCTTGGCTTTGTATTGCCCCACCGTGTGACCCAGGAGGACACGAAGGCTGAGCTTGGCTTTGTATTTCCCCACCGTGTGACCCAGGAGGACACGAAGGCTGAGCTTGGCTTTGTATTTCCCCATCGTGTGACCCAGGAGGACACGAAGGCTGAGCTTGGCTTTGTATTTCCCCAACGTGTGACCCAGGAGGACACGAAGGCTGAGCTTGGCTTTGTATTTCCCCACCGTGTGACCCAGGAGGACACGAAGGCTGAGCTTGACTTTGTATTTCCCCACCGTGTGACCCAGGAGGACACGAAGGCTGAGCTTGGCTTTGTATTTCCCCACCGTGTGACCCAGGAGGACACGAAGGCTGAGCTTGGCTTTGTATTTCCCCACCGTGTGACTCAGGAGGACACGAAGGCTGAGCTTGGCTTTTTATTTCCCCACCGTGTGACCCAGGAGGACACGAAGGCTGAGCTTGGCTTTGTATTTCCCCACCGTGTGACCCAGGAGGACACGAAGGCTGAGCTTGGCTTTGTATTTCCCCACCGTGTGACCCAGGAGGACACGAAGGCTGAGCGTGGCTTTGTATTTCCCCACCGTGTGACCCAGGAGGACACGAAGGCTGAGCTTGGCTTTGTATTTCCCCACCGTGTGACCCAGGAGGACACGAAGGCTGAGCTTGGCTTTGTATTTCCCCACCGTGTGACCCAGGAGGACACGAAGGCTGAGCTTGGCTTTGTATTTCTCCAACGTGTGACCCAGGAGGACACGAAGGCTGAGCTTGGCTTTGTATTTCCCCACCGTGTGACCCAGGAGGACACGAAGGCTGAGCTTGGCTTTGTATTTCCCCACCGTGTGACCCAGGAGGACACGAAGACTGAGCTTGGCTTTGTATTTCCCCACCGTGTGACCCAGGAGGACACGAAGGCTGAGCTTGGCTTTGTATTTCCCTACCGTGTGACCCAGGAGGACACGAAGGCTGAGCTTGGCTTTGTATTTCCCCACCGTGTGACCCAGGAGGACACGAAGGCTGAGCTTGGCTTTGTATTTCCCCACCGTGTGACCCAGGAGGACACGAAGGCTGAGCTTGGCTTTGTATTTCTCCACCGTGTGACCCAGGAGGACACGAAGGCTGAGCTTGACTTTGTATTTCCCCACCGTGTGACCCAGGAGGACACGAAGGCTGAGCTTGGCTTTGTATTTCCCCACTGTGTGACCCAGGAGGACACAAAGGCTGAGCTTGGCTTTGTATTTCCCCACCGTGTGACCCAGGAGGACACGAAGGCTGAGCTTGGCTTTGTATTTCTCCACCGTGTGACGTTGACTGTACGACGTTATTGGATTGTTTCAGAAGATAGAGCTGATTTGAAGAAAACCTAAAGCCCAACTTTTAGAACAACATTACAATATTATTAATATTGATTTAAGAGTTTGTAATTTGTAATGTTTTCTTTTGGTGCTCTAAGTTACTATTAAAGGTGTTTCCGGCATTGAGAAATAGGTGCTACACTCACATTGATGTGAATCGACATGTTTTCTGTTCTGTGCTATTAGTTTGTGTGTCTTGCTCTCTGCAAAACGCTGGTCATTTGGTCTTAGGAAGCTTTTGTAGGCCCGCGGATCAATTTCCCAAAACGAAAGAAGAAAAGAAATCGGGGTCTCAACTTACTGTTGAGAGTTAGAACTGTAGAAAAAACAAGGTGCCATTTCTAAATGTGGTTGTGCATCAGCAGTTATCCTCTTGTTATGTCAGTCACTGACAGTCATTCAATTAGCCCATGTCCGCTAACCATTTTAGGTTGGTAAGTTAGTCTAGCCAGCAATCTAAACTTAGTAGTAATCATGGTCGAATTACGGGTAATGATTTAATGAGTTGGGGTGAGATGTATGCCTCCCCCAGTGCTATAATTAGGTTAGTTAGTTGTTATAGCGGGTTAGTTTAATGAGTTGGGGTGAGCTGTATGCCTCCCCCAGTGCTATAATTTGGTTTGTTAGTTGTTATAGCGGGTTAGTTTAATGAGTTGGGGTGAGCTGTATGCCTCCCCAGTGCTATAATTTGGTTAGTTAGTTGTTATAGCGGGTTAGTTTAATGAGTTGTGGTTAGCTGTATGCCTCCCCCAGTGCTATCATTTGGTTAGTTAGTTGTTATAGCGGGTTAGTTTAATGAGTTGGGGTGAGCTGTATGCCTCCCCCAGTGCTATAATTTGGTTAGTTAGTTGTTATAGCGGGTTAGTTTAATGAGTTGGTGTGAGCTGTATGCCTCCCCCAGTGCTATAATTTGGTTAGTTAGTTGTTATAGTGGGTTAGTTTAATGAGTTGGAGTGAGCTGTATGCCTCCCCCAGTGCTATAATTTGGTTAGTTAGTTGTTATAGCGGGTTAGTTTAATGAGTTGGAGTGAGCTGTATGCCTCCCCCAGTGCTATAATTTGGTTAGTTAGTTGTTATACGGGTTAGTTTAATGAGTTGGGGTGAGCTGTATGCCTCCCCCAGTGCTATAATTTGGTTAGTTAGTTGTTATAGTGGGTTAGTTTAATGAGTTGGGGTGAGCTGTATGCCTCCCCCAGTGCTATAATTTGGTTGGTAGAATATATTTCTATTCTGATTTCAGATTTAAATAGCAGAGAAGTAGACTACGTTTTTCTGTACGTTTTTGGGAAAGGCGTCAATTCTGAAAACAGATGTTTATATTAACAGTTTTGCACTTTTCATGTAGCCTAATTTGGGCCAGCTAATATTCTTTCCACCGATCACGCAACATTATGGACTAAACGTTCAAATCCTGTTGCTGCAAGATTATTTCGCTTCGGCGATACTGGTCAAATTACGATCCTACATCTGTATGTGTAAGACACAGGAACTGAGAATAACTGGTATCAGGCTTTGATTTATGAAACACCATGAATGACACTGAGACGCAACTGAAAATGGATGGTTCACTCAGTAGGCTTTGTACACTAATTGAGCAGACTGACAGAGATTAATTTGTTGTGTAGAGATGTGCACAGGAGAGCACTCATACAGGATCCCAGAACCCATCATGTGACTAATTACATTGATTTTTGTTATCCATTTAGGCAGTTCATAATTGATGCTCCTCCAAGTTAATATTTGCATAATTAGAACATCTTGTTTTTTT